>NC_137969.1:258631904-258906904 GCF_963924665.1 Micromys minutus
TAGGGTTACAATACCCTCTCTGCATGTGAGCCCCATGGGTTGGTCTGATAGAGTGCTTTGGAGCCTCCTCCCCACTGTATAGGAAAAGAAAACAACGGCATAATTTCATGCCACCTAACTCCTAGCTATTTCAGGGTTAAAATTGTCTGTGTTTTTGCTTTTGTTGACAATTACCATAAATCAGAAGACACTCTGCATGAAGCTTTATGAAATATGTATGATTTTGAAAAGGAAAGATGGTGGCTGCTGGATGTAGCCCTATGTGCATTTGCTCATGTATGCATAAGTGCCCGTGTGTAAGACACGTGTGTGCATGGAGCATATGTGCATGAGTGCTCACGTGTAGAGACATGTGTGCATGAGTGCCTGTGTATAGGACACATGTGTGACCTGATGAAATTTGCTTGAGGCTATGCTTTTTCCTAACAGTCATCATGTATTTGAAAATAAGCAAGTAAACAAATACCCATTGAGGAACATGGCTGCATAGAAACCACAGCGATCCTGTGGTCCCAGCAGGAGTCTGCCCTGAACAGACACATCACCACAAGCATCCCCTGCCTTCAGTCTCCCTGGACCACAAGCACCTGAGAACAACCACTGGGAGCCAGGACCTGAACTCCCTTAACATATTGTCAAATTCCTAGGAGGATTTGCTTGCTTTAGCACTAGCTAAGAACCCAGTGTAAGATGCTAGGGCATCAATCACAGAACCATGGGAGACAGCCTCATCAGTCACATTTCTCCTCTAATGACATTGACCAGGTTTCAGTAGGTCACTGTAACTTTGGCAGATGGCAGGCTGTGGATGTAAGTACATATTGCAGAAGTTCTTTCCTAACTTACTATCCCATGGTTAGCTCCACTGGTCTCCGCACCCCAGTCCGAGTGGAGCTAACCATGGAACATCTGGGCCATTTGGAGAAGTGTTTGAGGATGTGGTTTTTAGAGTCGGATGTTGACTTCTATGCTTAATCTCCGCTCACAGCTCTTTGGAGCTGAGGAAAGTAGGCTGGAGAATCCAAAAGTGGCATGAACGGCCTCACATCAGCCTCATATCATGTGCACCCAGCATCCGGAGCCACAGTCTCCTTCCAGCCCACGTGAAGCTACCCTCCACTGAGCTACTGACTCTGATGTTGGGTCCAGAGGCATTTGTCCCTCTGTGAATAACGTGTGGAGATACTGAGAGAGATACAGGAGCCTTGAGAAAAGCCAAACTCATGATATACAGACCTGAGATTTTTCACCACCATAGCACCGTGGTTCGTATCATGGTCAGTGTGGGGTGAGGGCTACCAAGGACCACCAAGGCAAAGACATTTTCCTCAAAGTTCACCCTCTTGGGTATCTCTGGCACCTTCAGTCTAGCCTCTACTCTTCTTAGACTTCAGTGGCTCCCAGCACACATCCAGGGCACCATCCCTCCCATGGCACATTGTCACTCACCCCAGACATCTGTCCTTTATATTTCTTCCTAGACAACTCCTCTGCTCTCAGAAGTGGGAGGAAGTCCATGCTACCCCAGAGCACCCATCCCTCCACCCTATCCTTGATCCTTCTGTTCATCCAGAGGGGTCTGTGACTGAGACTGATGATACTCACGCCTCTGGGCATACCTGCCAGGCACTGCAGATGCCCTCTGGAAAAATGTCTACTTGTGAGGGGACATTTTCAACAACTGAGACCAAATGGGTAATGATATTCACTCACATTTGCCCATGAGAGGGTTGATTTGTGACAAACACAAACAGTTCAGCATCTATATAAAGCCACACCACACCCATCCCTGCAGATAGCTCTGCCATGGGATCTCCAGTATGTGTTTGTCCTCTGGACACTGAGAACTGAACCCCAACAAAAGGCTGCATTTGTCTTCAGCCACTATCTTTACCTAAATCCACACAGAAGATGCCTCAGAAATAACAAGCTTTTTCTCATGGTGGTTGGGAGGAGGAAGCACTTTCTGAGGCTCCTAGATATGTCATCCTATACAGACAGGAAGGGACTGGCATAGATGGGAGGAGACTACAGGGATTTTCAGGGAGATTGTACATCCTGAGCTTGGTCCACAAGAATGCTAGCAGGTCATTTGGCAGATAGCAGATCAGGTGGAATCACTCAAAACACACTGCAGGCTTGGTCCTGGCTATCAGGGAAGGTCCACTGTGAGGCCATGGACAAGCTGTTCCATCCTGCACAGCCCTGCAGGATCTCAGCCTCTGGGCGGTTCCCGCACCTGCACTGCTGCCTCCCTTGCAGCCACTAGGGGTCACACTTACACATCTCTTCTGCACTTGATAGGTTCCTGAAATTAGGGTGACTTAATCTTCTGTGAGTTGCCAGGAATTTACCAGGACTTAAAGGATAAGGGGGTGGGCAGAAAGATGTGAAAAGGAGATGGAAAAACAGACAAATGGGAAGGCTCTGTGAATATCTGTGTTTGGAGTCACCTGCGTTCCAGAATTTAGACCTTGGCTGAAAAGGAGTTAGCATCGACTTATTTTCTAATATTGGAGCCTGAGTGGAAATTCTCCATCCACATCACAACAGAATGAGGTTGCAGGACCTTGAGCAAGGTCATCCAAGCAGTCTCTGCATTTTTCATCTCCTGCAGTAAACATAGAAGCCTCTGAGCAGAAGATGTAGGTGGTGCCCTGAGTTTCCACTGAAGTAAATTCACTTGCTTTTCCTCCTGCCTCAGCTTGCTTCAGGGCTTCCTGAGAGCTCTATGCAGACCACACCTACCCTTTTTCAGAAACTTGAAACTTGGCCACCACAGGAAGGTTCACAGGACCCCTAGGACAGGCTGTGAATGATTGCTAACTCCTGAACATCTCTTCTCTCTAGAGCACCCCCACCCATGACATGCTTTTCTTTTGGTTGTCAACAACACAACTTTCATTGAACTAAGAGGCTACAAAGGACCTACTTGGTGAAAAAGATCAGGAAAGGGTTTTTTAGTCAGCAAACCCAGAGTCCTGATCTCCCAGTTGGATTTCTAAGCTCTCCAAACAAGCCATTCTGGGAAGCCTAGTAAGCAGGGTCACACACATGAGCCTCCTCATGGAAAGTTTAATGCTTCAAATAAGAGCTGTCTTTGGGGTGAGGTGCAGAGAGAGCTCTAGTTGACAGTGTTTGCCTAAACAAGCACAAAGCCTGGGGTTTGAAACTTACCACTGTGTGAACTGCTTTGCTCACTCATACTTGTGATCCCAGCACTGTGGGGGTAACAGCATAAAACATGGGGGTTTTCATTGGCCACAGAGTAATTTCAAGGCCAGTCTAGACAACATAATACCCTGTCTCAAAAATAAATAAATAAATAAGTAAAAGTAAGACCACCTTGATATCGTGGGGGAAATTAAAGTTTGAATTTCTTAACTTTGTTTCCAGATCTAGCAAACGAGAGTGACCTGAATCCCCAGGGGAGTGTGTTCCGGGACTGAGAGTTTCCAAGAATGTCTGCTAGCTAGCCTACCATTTCCCGTCTTCTCCGTTGGAACCAGGCACACAGTGTACACTGTGGCTAGAATTCCTTTTTTGTTGTTGTTGTTCTTTTATTTATTTTTTTTGAAGTATGTTGGCCAAACAAACCAAAAGTTCTTTTTGTTTCATCGTCATTTTATGCACAGAAGAATCTGTTCCGCCACAGCTCTTACCTCAAACGGTATACGGTCTTTCCTCCTAAATTGAAAACGTTCTCCAGTTCATTTAAAGGAAGGCCTCTCTTTGGCCCATCTCCACCACTAGCATTGTGACCCCCATGTTTTCTGATCACAGTTAAGTGCAATGGTGGTGGCTTCAATACAAGCCTTGGATGTGGATGCAGTTGATCTGATAACGGATGTGGTTGCTAGGTAACCGATAGGGAGGTAGCATATGCTCCTGAGTACTGGGGCAAAGGGCTTGGCCATGTCTCAAGTGGATCATTGCTGGGTGGTACAAGATTCCATCACACTCCTCAGAAAGCTGCACAATTTAATAGCGATGAATTAATTCCTGTAATTTTATTTAGTATTGTTGCACTTAGATTGCTACAGGTAAATTAAAGTGTGGGAAGCAAAACCAGAGCACAAAGGCATATAGCAAAGATTTGGAAGTGTTGATAAGTCCATTAGTCTTCACATCATAAACCTTTATGAATCCTCCTCTGATCCTACATGGAATACATACATGGAATACAGACAGAAAATGACATGTGCTGAGGGGAAGAAAAGCTGTGGAGAAAGTTTTGGAACACTTGGCTTTGTCATCAGTGCTTTGGTAACACTGAACAAATAATATGACTCCTGCTGGCCTCTGTTTTTTAATTATTAGTACAGGAGAAAAATGGGGTTTGGCCTTATAAGCCCTTTAGGTTGAATAGTTACCAAAAGAGGACCCATGTCTGCCCTGATAGCCAGCCCAGCGTATACCCATAATCCATTCACCGTTGATTGTTGTAGAATGGGTGAGACAGATGGCTGGATCCATGCATGGTTAAGTGCATATATAGATGGATAGGTGGATGGAAAGATGGATGAAGGGAGGATGCATGGATTGGCAATTCAATTGATAAGTTGGTGATAGGCAGATCGACGGAAGAATGAATGGGCACATGATTGGTTGTTTAGACAGGTCAATGGGAAGGAGAAAAGATGGATAGATGTCTGCTCGCTCTTTATTCCTTTGAGCTTCAGGGCTGGGAAGTATTCTTCCAGGCAGCTAGGAATGAAGTTTTCCTGTGCCATATTTTTCTTCCCTTTAAATGTATGACAATCCTTGAAGTTGATAGCTAACTTGGACCAGGAAAGCTATAGAACATGAGAACAGCAGCTCAGAAACTGTAGTTTCATCCACACTTCAAGGGCCACATGCTGATCCATAGTTCAGAGCCTCCAGAGACCATCCTGCAAAGACTGAATGTCATAGCTGTACACATGATATTACGAATTATCATACGAAGGGTCAAGCTATGAAAAGTGAACCTACTACGTGGTCAGCTCCATGGCTCTGACTCCCTGCAGGGAACAGTCCAGTGGCTGGTCCCCTTAGACATAAATGAGTCTCTTATGCAGCATCTGACAACCCCAGGAAAAAGGCCTATGATGCATGGGAGCACTCATGCAATCTGGCCATATGAATGGCGTTTTCCAGTGTTCTACACTAGCCTCTGGCCTTATAAGCACAGGCTAATACGCACTCATCTGACCTTTCTTAGATAACACACAGTTATTGGACTCATGCCTATAAATTTCTGATGGGCTCATGCCTACTTGTTGTTTAGTAAACATAGCTTGGGAGGCAACAATATTGTATTCTTTCCAGTTCTGGTGTTGTGGGCTTGGGTACTCTTGGGGTCTGCACAAAGCCTAACATACCTCCAAGCCCTTGACTTGGGCCTAGAATGAGGATGGCCCAAAGTTCTCCTCAGCTTGTGTGTGTAGGCTTATGCAGGAGCAATGGTCTACCCTCACAAAGGCTAGTGCACTCCTTCCTCTTCCTGTCTGATTTGCAATGTTGAGGTTTATTCATGTCGATTTATCTTCATTTTACCTCTGGCATCATGTTTCCATTTGAATCCAAGTCACAGCTTATTTATCTGTCCCCAGAAAGGACACACAGGTATGCCTATGGAGCACAGATAATGAAAGCTACCTGTCTCTAGACACAGGTACTTTTAAAGGATGATCAGAGAAGCAAGTAGAATTCAGATCCAACCTCTGCCTCTCCACGGCTGCTCCCTGGGAAGACCTGAGCTTGAATATCTCAGTGTCCATTTGTGTCAAATTCATATCCTAAAAGATCTTGCCACTGTCGTTGTGAAGACTGGTATGTGTGGTGTAGAAATCATGTCACAAACACCATGCCTGTATATCTGTCCATGCAAATGTATGTGTATGCATGTGGATATGCAAATGGGTGTTTGTGCATAGCATTTGCACACTATGTATATGCTAAGCATCCATTTGCACATCTGCCTACATAAAATGCATAACTGTGTGCTCATGTGTGCACACATGTGGATACTGTGTCATTTGCTGTTTCCTAATTCTTAATTTTCTGAAACAAAGTTGCAGCAGGCTCTGAGTGGAGGTCCAGCTTCAGCCCAGCATCAGACTTTAACACAATTAACACTTTTCCTGCAGTTTTAAACCCTTTACGTCACACATGGTACTCACCGAAAAGGAAATGCAGTAACAAAAAGGGTGCATTTGACTCCCATTTTCTAGCATCTGCTCCAAGTGCATTCATGCAGACAGAGAAGGACCTTGCTCTAAGGCTGAGAATACTGTCAAGGGCTGTCAGAGGCAGTGTTAGAGAGAGCCAGAGCTAAGAGCATCTGTCAGTCCCAAATTCACAGGGGGTGGAGGGACTCTTTACTGGGGGCCTTTGTTATGTTAACCGCCTTCCTCACCACACCCCATTGTCTGCCTTCCACCAAAGGTTCCTGAGGCTCCTGAGGCTACATAGTGATGGTGGCCAAGCTGGCACTGCTGAAAGCAGGACTGGTTGCAGCCCCAGCTGTCCAGTTCAGTGGCTCTGACTCGCAGACAATGCAGCCCAGAGCCCAGGCCAATCTTGCAGATGTGAGCAAGGCTGCATGAATCGCTCTCATCTGTCAGAACAGAACACTAGAAACATGAGACACCTTCCCCGGTGCCTAACATGTCCCCAAGGAGCCCAGATGTCCCCAAGGAGCCCAGGCTTCCCCATGTTGCTAAGTCTCATCTGAAGGACTCAGAACACTTAGGCCAACTTTCTTGAGACAAGGCACAACCTCTATCAGCATCTGACTTTGAAGGACTTGAAGGCAAATGTTCCTGAGATCTAGGGAAAGAGCCCCCAAATGTCTAATGACATCATTGTGGTTGTGAACTCAAATAACGGGAGAGTTAGAACCTGCTGAATACATAAATCCAGACTCGGATAATGACTCGGAGGTCAGTGCCGGAGGGATGAATGAGAAAGAAAGACTCTTATAGGCTGGATTCAGAGAGGAACATGGCTCCTTTCGCATCCCTGCTTACCATGTGCTGTACACACGCAGATCACTGGATCACCTACCGGCTGACCCTGGGATTTGGGCCCATGCTACACTGTCACAGAGACAGGATCCAGATATGCTATAGTTTGGACCTTAGGTCTCTAAAATGTTGCTAAAGCCTTGGTCTCTGACCCATGGCACTGTGGAAGGTGGAGGGACCTCGAGAGAGTGAAAACAGATGTGGGGGAGTAACTTAGGGTATTTCTTCTTGACACCTTCCCCTCCTTCTCTCTCTGCTTCCTGGGTGCCATGATGTGAGCAGCCTGTTACACCATGCCTGACATTCAGCTTCACTGCAGCCCAGAAACAACGGTGTTGTGTGACCTTGGACTGAAACCTTTGAAACAGTGAACTGAAACACACGTGTCTTCCCTTAAGTTGAGTTTTCCTGCGTATTTTGTCACAGAAACTGAAAACTGGCATGTTGTGAGCCCACGACTCTGCAGAGGCGCCCATAGGCCAAGTGCTCGGCGTAGGCCAGGGGACATTGGGACTGTGACCGGTACAAACAGGATCCATGGAAGTAACTGACATTCTGAGTTCATGTGAATTTGCTATCCTGGTACCCAAAGGTCAGCAAGCAGGTACAGTTGACCAATCTCTACCCCCCCCCCCCAAAAAAAGGAGTAGTTTCTGCTAAATCTCATGGCTCACCTTTCTGTGAATCTTCTGGGAAAATTATATACTGACTCCTACTGTGACCGGCTTCTGGGGACTAAGACAACATGCATGTCATCCAGAATCCAAAGATGGAGAGAGAAAGCTGCGAGGAGATACTTGCATTTTTTAACCCCTCCCAGGCCAATCAGAATAGCCTGTGGCTCACGCATAGCCACCAGTGTTCACACTCATGAGGCCAGCTGTCAGGTGCCAGTTCCAGTGGCCCTTCAGGAGGCCGACTGTGGCCTTGGCCCGTGGCCAGACAAGAGGGGCGCCTTCTAAAGACCTGTGGGCTTTTGGATTGATCTCGATGGTCTAAGAAAGAACCCTGCACTTAATTCGGGTCAGCAAAAACTGCCCAGTTGATACCATGGGAGCTCTGGAGACTGTGAAATCACTGTGGCCAGAGTAACAAGTGGGCTCACACAGTAGACATGACTGGCTCACCGTCCTGGAGGCCCTAATCAGGGTGTCTATACTGGGTGCTTTCTTCGGGCACTAGAGGGAGTCTCTTCCCTGAGCCACTCCCTACTGTGGGAGACCCTTTCTGCTGTGCCCTGTGCATGTCTGTCGCCTTGTCCAGAGTTTCTGCTTGTATGCAGACACTATTCAGACCAGATTAGGGCCTACCCATAGGGCCTCATTTTACCTGAGACTGCTTCCAGACATAGTCCCATTCTGAGTATTTCAGGTCAGGGCCTCAAGATGAAGTTGAAGAATAGATGTGTCTATAGCAGGGCCCTGACAGTCGCCTTTCTGATTATGTCCTGCTTCTCCAGAATTCTAAATTTTTTTTTCTCTTGAAAACTTGCTCTTACGATCAAGCACAAATCTAGCCATCTAGATGTTTGATATCAGTCACAACTTCAGACCCTGAAGCTGGTCAGAGACAACCAGGAATTTGACCACAGATGGTGTTCTTAAGGAGTCACTGTCTAGACTAGGAGGAAAAGATGACCTCTCGGGGTCACCCAGGCATTTCTCATCTAGGTCTCACAGATGACAAGTTCCAAAGGTAAACAAACTCTGAGGAAGAGACAGCTGTAGCTAAGGTTGGAGGGTTGGAGAGGTCCTCAGATGTTAGCCCAGCCTTCTTCAGCCTTGAGACCTTAGAAGCCACTTTCTCCTGACATTAATAAAAACACACCTGAAGATTGCTGGCCACAGGAAGCCATGTCCTGGGGGCACAGGTTCGAACCTGTGGTCTGGAGGAAAGGAGAAGCTGGTAGAGTTTCTGCTTCCAGATGGTCATGTCTACCTAGAGTGACACATCAGCATGAACATACTGCCCTGCTGTGGATGCTCTCGTCCCCTCCCCTCATCTCACAAGGAAGAGAAAAGCTGTGATTTGTAACTGGACCCTTGTAGACCTTTTGCACATGATTAAGCTGGTGCTTTGAGAGATATGTCCAAGAAGAAGCACACCATGAACAAGCCTTTCCATTTCTTACACGGGAATTTCCTTTTGCATAAGAGGGTTGGGGCTATCCCTGAGCAGTATTAAATATTGGTTAACACATTTGTGGTTTGGTTGAAAGGAATGTTTATCTATTCCGAAAGCATTTCTTAACTATGGGACTGTGATGTGACTCTGGAAATAGTGACTAGGGTGTGATTCTGACCCTACCAAGCAAACACTTTTAAAGCAGTTAAAGCAAAACTGCAAATATTTATTGACCATCTGATGCTAGCAGAAGGCTGAAAGGTCATGGATCCTGGCCTTGAGAACCTGACGAAGTTAACACAAAGCATATGCACAGAAAAAGTAAACAAGGTACACACAGTGAGTCAACATGTGATGACATGAACAAGGAGCCCCGTGTTCTCAGAAGAGAGCCCTACAAAAGCTCAGAGCGGGACATCCCCTCGTAGGCAGCTCCTCGGCTGGTGTGGACAGCTGAATGCTGCCCCTCAAGGGTTCCTGGTTTCCCAGACTGTGACTGTTTTGATGTAGGATTATTGCAAGTGTCATTATTTCAGTTAAGATGAGGTAGGTGACACTGTGTATCATGACCCTGCCCTGACAAAGGACATGAAGTCATAAAGAGATAGATCCTGTGTGTGTGTGTGTTGTAATGTTTGAATATTTGTATGTATATGCATATGTGTGTATATGTGTATTTGTATGTATGTATATGTTTGTATGAATGTGTGTATGTGTATGTGTATATTTATATGAACATATGTGTATATGTATGCTTATTTGTATATGTGTGTTTAAGTGTATATATTATATGTGTTTAGATATGTGTATGATATCTGCCTGTCTGTGTACATGTGGCATATCTGTGTGTATTTTTATTTATATGTGTTTATTTGTGTGTATATATGTATAGTATATGTGTGTTGTGTATTGTATAAGTGTGTGTATTTGTGCATATTGTATTTGCATATGTGTAGTATATGTGTACAATGTATGTGTGTGTATGTGTATGTGTGTGTGTGTTCAGGGCAGAAAGAATTGGTAGTAGTTGTCTTGGTGCCTAGAATTCAGGCAACTCCACCCTGGGAGGTGGAGGAGCAAGCATCCTGTGTTTCCTGGGAGTGGCCCACAGAGCCCTTGATGCTGTAGAGGTCTGCGGTCATGGAATCTCTCACCTAGAACAATAGGGCTCTCAAGGCAGGTTATACTTCAGAGGGCAGAAACCAGGCAGACAATGGCAAGGTCTGTAGGCTGGAGACCTGTGGGAAGAAGCTGAAGTTACAAGAGTGGTCCCTCGTCCAAGATCCTACACAACAGAAGCTGAAAGACATCATGGACACAGTGAACCTGTGACTGGGAGACAGTGAAGCCACTGCCAGTCGAAGCAACCCACAGTAAAGGGCCCTTCACAGGCCTGGGGTGTTCCCGCCATCTTCTACATCTTTGCAAAGTTCTCAAGATTCTAACACTGCTACACAGGACAGTATACCGGAATGGGCTCACTCTGAAATGCACCCGGGGAGTCTCTCCAAGCCAACATATCCTCTATGTGTCATAGGCTGACACTCTGTCTGTGTACCCAGCACTTCGACTGCCCCAGGTCACCTGACACCAGTAAGGAGTGAGTAGCCAAGGGAAAGAGAATCAGCTCTGCCCCATTCATCCAGCCCAAAGCAAGCCATTGTCTATCAACCTGCACTTAGGTTGTACCTGACTTCCAAGTGGCCCCGTCTATCCAGGACTCTAGTTTTCCAGCTGTTGGCTGAATTGCCTAATCAGTCCTATGGAAAAGCAAACAAAAACTGAACCACGAAAACGAGCCCAAACAGCCAGTGCAATCCAACAGCTTCCTGAGTTGCCTGGTTTAAATGGGCCCTGAATGCAAGCAGTTGGTGTTTTATTTAAACCATGTGTATTTATATAAATATGAGAAGCTGTCTGCTCTCTGCCCACAGAGTAATTGTCTAGGTCTATCACCTAATTATCTCAACACATTTAGCAAGCAAGATATTAAAACAGAAGATTAGCTATTAAAAGGCATCTTTAAAGAGCAGAAATGAGATCTGCATGGAGTGGTGTTTAGTCCCAAGGAGGAAATGCATGCACACAGTACACTGTCAGACACATGGGTCCAGCTCTGAAACATCGGGGTGCATAGAACAAAGATGAAAGCTTCTTAATGTACCCAGATTTTTAAAAATGAAACGTGTGGATTTTCATGCTGTTTGCAAAGTAATGCTTGGCTATCTGGACCCAGAGATGCCATCTTCAGAGGTACAAGGGGCAGGTATTGCAGGCGTGTCCTCTCAGGAAATACATTTCAGGGGCTCTCAGAAGAGTCCAGATCTGCAGCTCCTCATAGCAGCTAGAGTCTCAGCAGGGCTCACTAATGGTGGTGATGGCTGGAGGACTCTCCTGGTGTGTCTCCACTGTGCTTCCTCAAGCTGGCATCTTCAGGGGCATGTTGTAGGGATGACGTAGCCCATCAGTGAAGTCCTGTGGTGAAGTGGCATTCTTAGCCATATGAACACTGCAGAGCTGTCTACAGAAGCTTCGGTGACCCTCTTATCCATGTCTCTCCACTCTGAGGGCTAGGAGAGGCTGTCTTTCCTGTGGTACTAGGGATAAAACCAGGTCTTAAGCATACTATGCAAGCACCTGTCTCTTGCAGTTACCCATCTATCCCCACTCTCC
Source organism: Micromys minutus (assembly GCF_963924665.1). Classification (NCBI taxonomy): domain Eukaryota; kingdom Metazoa; phylum Chordata; class Mammalia; order Rodentia; family Muridae; genus Micromys; species Micromys minutus. The sequence goes on from NC_137969.1 coordinate 258,643,712, forward strand.
CGAGCCTGCAATGACTCTGCTCCTGGCATGCGAATTCACCAAGAGTCTTTTTCCAGACCACCAGCGAGGGGCTCTGGCCTGCTCAGATTTGTCTCTTAGACATAGCTTAGATCTTGGCACAAAGGAGATACTGAGACATTGATTAGCAGATGTGAATGATGAAATCTGCTTTGGACAGTCACAGCTCCTCCGACCTTGGCTTCAGAGGCAGTCTGATTGTTATCCCATATGGAAAAACTTGGATCAGGGTATGATCTGTACATGGAAGGGTCTCTCCTGGTACAGGTAGGAACAACCTCTCCATATGCTTCAGAGCAGACCCAAGCAGAACTACATGGTAAGATTTCTGAGTAAGGGCTGCATCTTTCACTCAGAAAGGCTATTCTAGAGAATTAACGGCTCTCCTCAGTCACCTGTTTCCTGTGCTGGGGAAGTCTCTGCAACCCTTTCTGATTTTCCATATGTTCCCATTCACATGAGGTAGAGAACTATTGAAGGAGACAGTTAAACTATATCATGGCTCCCGACTCTGGCTAGCTATATTTCTTGGGACTCCAGCAGGTCAAGATCTCCTATCCCTCTGGGGGCCAGCTTGTCATTTCTCACTCTTCCCAACATGGATGAGGTGTCAGTTTTCAGAGCAGTGTCCTATTTCCTCATTGATCAGAATCTTCCTCATTGGTCTGACTACTCAAGTTCCAACCAGGGATACCAAGAACTATTAGCACAGACATTACAATTCTCCCTGGGCAGCAAACATGTGGAAGGTGGGAAGTACTGCTAAGCATGTGAGGAAGCTCAGAGTGCTAAAGTTTCTACATAGCTGTGTAAATGTACACAGATTCAACCCTTTCTCCTTTTAGAGATTGGCAAGGGGGTTTCAATACAGAATGCTGTAAAGTGTGGTCTTGAAAACTTCCAAAACAAAGACATAAAGAACAAGATCTATTCAAGACATCAAATGACCTTGAGCTGCACAGCTTGTGTCTGAAGCCTGCTAAGGGACATCTAGGACAGCAAAGAATGGACAGACACACATATAGAAAAGCTGGGGTTGGGTGGGGTATGAACGCCACTATGTAACCCAAAACCTCTACATACATGTATAGGTCAGGGGTAAGGGTTGGCTAATCTTCATAGGAGGTCTCTATCAGCCAGCACGCACAAGCTGTAAGCATCCAAAAAGAGGAAGCTGCTGTTGCCAGTTTTTATGTACAACGATCAGTAGTCTGGTCTAACATTCATACTTGGACATGTGGCCTCTGCCCATGTCTTTCTAGTCATGGCAAGAACAGAAAGAACAGCATGGAAGCCATCCATTTTTTATATTTAATATGTTTTTCATCTGATAAATCTTAAAAGATATTTATTAATTTTTATCTTTAGATTTATTTTTTAGTGAACCAGGAAGAACCAAAGAACCCCATATGCTGCATGTAAGTTTGTTCTTCTTCCATGGAAGGCAATGTGGCAAAACCGTGGGCTGGGGATGTGAAAGGGCTTTACCTGTTTGATTGTAGGTAATAAGGACTCATTCTTCTAAAAGCCAAGAAGTTGTGAAACGTGGTCCTTAAGCATGGCTTCCTGGCATAAACTGTGTTCTGACCTTGGTCCATCCTAGCATCGTTTATTATATTTGTTTCAGACATGTTGCTCCTCAGGATGTGTTCACACTTGTAGATCGGGATATGAGTTGAACTGTACCAGTCTACCTAACGGGCTTTAACTATCCTGATGTAACTGTCCCGGCTGCTGTAGCCTTCCAACTTGCTTGAATCACAAGCTGCTGCGGGGTCAACGTAGAAGTCAGCACAGTATCAGCAACACCCCAAACACCCAAAGTGTGAGTCCTCAGTAGTTCATACTAATGAGTTGTTTCAGGGTAAGGTACAGACCCATAGGACAAGTCTGGCTCTTTCCTCACCCTATCCCCAGGTAGCCTGAGGGGCATCTGGAGCTCCTCTGTCCCCAAGACCTTGTGCCTCACCCTTGTTAATACATGAAAAGCAACTATCTTGTGAATAACAATATTAAAGCCACCCCTAATTAGTTACTGGGGTGGGAGGGCACGGCCCCATCCTCCACTAGAGTAGTGATTTATTCATGAGGGACAACAAGCTACAACTCAAATTAGCATGATGATGTCAGCAAGCAAATCTTCAGAGTCCTCTATACATCAAGGCGGCTCTCAGAACTGCCTGAGATGGAGATTTCCTGGCCAGGGAGAAAAGCCAGCAAACACAGGGAATGGGTTTAAATCCAGAGAAGCTGTTTGCTTTTGTTTGGCTTCCTCTCCACCCACAAATACCTCAATTCACAGTATCCTTTGTGTCTGACCTTTGTTTAAGTGCTGAAATGTGAAATCCTTACAATCATAAACTTAGAACCCTTCCCCCCACTCCTCCACCAGATCCATGCTTTGTGCCAGATACACAGTATCCTCTAGTTACAGCTCTCTTCATCAGAGGCAGCCACACTCAGAACTTGAGGAAACACAGGGAAAAGACTCTCAGTCTGCACTACTGGGAGGGAAGATCTGGGAGGGTGCTCTTCCCTTGCTGCTGAGGCATACATAGCCCTTCTAGAGACACAGCCTTTGCATCAAGGGTTTGAGCTTGCTTGAATTTCATATGCTGAATGGAATCTTAACACAGTCCCTGTAATGGTGAGCAGGCTAGAAACAGCTGTTGCAAAAGAGACAGAAGGAACAAGTTTGAAAAATGCAAACATTCTCTCTCTCTCTCTCTCTCTCTCTCTCTCTCTCTCTCTCTCTCTCTCTCTCTCTCACACACACACACACACACACATACACACACACACACACACACACACACACACACACATACACACATACACACCTCTTTCCCACTGAGTTTGTTTTTATTGTCAACTTATTACATTTTTTTTTTCATTTATAAATGATCACTTTGAGGGAAAGGATATTCCATTTAGACACTTTTGGATTAATAATTTGACATTTCCACTTTTTGGCCTACTCTTGGGAACATTACTAAATCTCAGCATGAATTCATGTTGTCCTCTTTGAAATCATGGGTGCTTAATGCTTAGTATGCCACAATTGTTTTAGGGAGAGATATGCAGATTAACTCCTTGTGAAGGGTTTGTCTGTCAGTGGAAATATTTAACTGAGCAGAGTTTGCATCACAACTATAGAATTATCTTATGGAATAGCTTCTGGATTGCTTTCCTTGGACTATTGTCTGTGACTTCGATAGCAAGTGGCCTTTTAAGCTGATTGATTCTAAATCTGGTGACACAAAGAGACAGTTTTGAACACAATTTGGCCCAGCCAGCTTCCTCCCAATACACAGAGCTTAGGTCTATAGGCAAGGAGTGGTCAGGAGATCTGCCAGGATTTCCACAAGACAAACTTTTACCCAGTGTTACATGAAAACAAACTGAGGGGTTGGAGCAGGAGGAGAGATAGAAGACGGAGCTGCAGAGAAACACTGCCTCCTAAGAGGCTGTCTACAGAGACAAGAGAGTAGTTTGTTGGGTTCTACCCTTAACACCTGGAATCAGTTTGGCGGTGGTAAACACCAGTCATAAAATTTTGGGAACCCCAGGGGACACTCCCGGGCATCTGCACCATCCTGCCTTATACCACCAGGAGCCATTCCCTCTCAGTCAGCCTACCATGGATGTCAAGGGCTAACCCACCTTCTCTCACAGAAGAAGAGAAAGTCCTGCCTGGCACAGAGACTTCCTGGGAAGGCCCACCAACATCAGAGTCACTGTTATGGCCAGGAAATCAAGGGACAGATGTCCACAGATTGGGCATCAGGGTCCTCCTGTTAGTATACATTAGTATCAAAACACCAAAGCACATTTTTATTCATGAGCTGTATCTGTGAATTTTCAAATGCATGTTATGATTATTTTGAGAAGTTAGGGGATAATTTAGATTCTCCGATGATATTCTTTTTATTATTTAAATAGTGCATGTGCTTATTAAGCATTAACTACCACCCCACAGGAGGCGGGAACCCAAAACAGCCTCATTAAGGGAATGATAAAACGCACCCTTGTTAAAGAACCCTTTGCAAGGACTGGTAATTACCACAGATATTTATTAGACAAAAAAAAAAAAAAAAAAAAAAAAGGATGGGAGTGGGCTGGGTGCGGGATAGGAGTTGAAAGCATAGAATGTAGGCAGCTCGAGGCGGAAAGGCAGAGCCAGCTGTGTGTGCACACTCCACAGAGTCCGGTCTCCATCCTTGCTACAGCCATTCCTCCATCTGTGGGGTCTCTCCCTTGTGTGTATCCCCTAGTCCTGCAAGAACCCACTCTGCTTTGGAGAAACAAGAATAGAAGGAAGGGCCAGAAGTTCCCCCAAAAAGATGCCCGTCTACAGACTTTCCTTACACATGGAAGAATAGGAATCACCACACCATATGACACATAAACTAAGGTCCCTGCATCTAGCTTTTCACCATGGCCCATTGGGTAAAGGAGGACTACATAGCCTGGGTTTCAGATCCTTCCCTCCCTTCATGGGGGTACTTTCCATAGGAAACTTACTAGAGTAAGTCTGGATACTTCCTGGGTGATAGGAGTTCTCATGAAGTTCATTCATACATCCTCCTTCCAGACCTCCAACTCCTCCAGCCTTCACTCCTCTGGTTTACTTTAAAATAACACCGAGTCAGATGCATCTCATGTCTGCAGACAGAATCCTGATGTAAGAGGATGTACCCACAGGTTTCATCTGGTTACAGTGTGCCGGGGTGGGGGTGGGGGATATGGCACTGAAAGCCAGTCAGGGTAACTTAGGCACTCATGGAGGCGATGGGTCAGTATGGCTGCTATTGGGTCAAACTGACTCCTGATAAGAAGGCCATATCTGTGTGGCCACCCTGCTTCCCATATCAGCAATGGCAGAGTGTGCCTTAGCTGCTGGTGAAAGGTTTCAAACCACCTCCTCACGGGCCTCCTGACAATCTCATATTGCACCTTCTTAGCCCTCAACCCGTCAGAGAAAAATTGGGCAGATTCTTAGACGGGGAATAAAGGCCCTGATACTCAGCCATGGCCTTCTTCACCAAGGTTGTTGCTTTGGGTGGGTGTGTGAACTGGGTGGGTGTGTGAACTGGGTGGGTTGTTGCCTTGGGTGGGTGTGTGAACTGCACCTCAGGGAGCTTCTAAAGCTTTGAGTGAAAGATATATCTCCTGTGCCTCTCAGATAGTATTGACTGACTCCTCCTAAGCACTGCCTTGTCATATGGGGGAGGGGGTGTGGGATAGGAGTGCTCTCTTCAAGAGCATTGTGACCGCGGGGTACACCAGCCTCAAAGCTCACCCACAAAGTCTATTCAGAGCTCATCAATTTGAGAGGGTCCTGTCACGTCCTCAGTGTTTTCTATACCTTCCCCCTCGAAGTGTGGATTTTCTCAGGGAAGGTTTTAAAGAAATACCTTTCCTCCTCTGAGTTAATGAACTGTTTTAAGGACGACACCATATTTAGCGTCCATGTGGGCACAGACGAGGAGACCAGAAGGCGGCTTGTAGAAACCTGTTCTCTCCTAACATGTGGATCTCAGGGATCAAATTCACATCACCAAGGTTGGTGGCAAATGCCTTGATCCACTGAGCCACCTCGCTGGCTGCTTAGAGACATGTGGACATTTTCTTTGAAACACTTGGGGTCTTTCTATACACAAGCTCTAACATACCAGGCCTCATTCGACATGTACCATGGAAGCCAAACCCACTTTACCTGCCTTTTGAACTTTGAAGACATTTCTTTTCCCTGAAGACCCATCTGTTGCCCTCACCATCTTCCAAAGCCTTCATCCCTAGCACAGCAGGCGAGATCCTCAGGGTATACAAGGGTCCAGCTTTGGGAGGGTCCTCTGTATTGTGGCTTCTCAAAATGTCACGGTGTCTCCTGGTCTGAGCCACGGTCGGCATGAGAGACTTAAAGCTGTATAATTCGGCATGAGAAATCTGACATGTGAAGATAATCGGACAGTTGAGGGTGTGATCAAAGGATCCACAAAAGGGTAACTCACGTGCTCCCTCAAATGATGTGGGGACAAGGGAGCGCTCTCAGGCCACTGAGAACCTCCTCTGCATCTTCTCTTGCCTCCGGTCATTACTACATTTGTTCTCTAAGGCAGTGAGCCTTTTGCTTTATGGGAAATGTCCATCTACCAGGAACAAAGAAATTACTCTCTCCTTCTTGGATGGAGAAGGGAGAATTGTGTGCTAATCTGTTGAAAACAGACACTAGATGAGAAAGAAGACATCAGTCAGGTGGGTCCCCACAGAACCACCCTCCATCATGTGTCAAGGTCCTGACGGGATTGCCTCTCGGACCACTGCACAAGTCAACCAGTATCCCAGACACAGCAAGGAGACTGATGAAGCTGTCCCTAAGGGTCCAGAAACAGTCCCAATCCACTCTTGGGCATCTGTTGGTGAACTGTGTGCCATGACAGCCAGTGTGTCTCTACATTCCACAAGTATTTGGTAGTTGTCACTGTGAGACCGAAGCACACCCCTGCAGGGTGGGAACCGCAAGCCCTCAGGCACACGGGCCAAGTTAAAAGTGGAAACACTCTTACCACAGGGCAAATGTAACCATAATGTATTCATTTCACAAAGCACACCTTCTTCCCCCGTGGGATTCCAAGCTCTTCCCATTGGACTCTCCTACCACCATGCTCAGCCCTTCTCTGGCATACCTGGTACATACCATTTGCTCTGCTGTTAATGGACCTCCTATGCTCACCATCCCTCTGCCTAGCACCAGGAAAAAAAAAAAAAAAAAAAAAAAAAAAAAAAAAAAAAAAACTTGGTGGTTTTTCATTACAGGCCCTCCTTACGGACAAGTTAACCTGCCCGCATTCAGTCCGCACCCATAAACGATCAGCACCAAACAGGCTTCAAACCGTGTGTGTTAAACAACTATCTGTTGTTTAGTGTAGTGTTCCAAAAGAGACCAGGGTATTACAGATGTAAATATCTGATCATTAATTGCTCCCACAGCCACTTCAGTGAGCAATCCCCAACTACCACATAGACACACATGCCCATGCCTCCCGAGGGCCCTCAGACCCGGTGTGAAGGAAGAGCAGCATGTAGAAAGAGGTCTGGCGTGTTTCCTTTGCATGAGGGGAGGTCCGTGTGACCCATGTGCTGGAGAAGGTGGCAGAGACACCAAGCTAGGGAGTCCATATGCATGCACTGAAGGCCAGCCAGAGGAGCCAGGCAGGGCCCTCCTGGCCACCATTGCACTGTTTCCTAGTAATTATACACACCTCACATGCTTGCTTTTGAAGACATTAATTGCATGATTAGTTTTATGATTTCTTCTGATTACCAATTAAGTTACCTTTCTTATTTCATACATACCATTAGACTGTACAGTGGTGCTTTTTTAATTTCTCACTTAGCAGGGGTTCTCACACATCTGAAGGCTACATTACCCTCTCAATAAACAGAGAGGGTTTAATTTTCTGTGCAAGTATTGGTGTGGACTTGAGAGGATGATGTTTCAGATTTTATGCTATCAAGAGTGACATTCAATTTTTATAGGGGGAAAGAAAAAGAATCTCGGTTCTCACTGCCGCAGCACTGTTCACAGAGCGTGATCTGAGAAAACTGTGGAGACCAGAGCCGTGGCCCCACACTCCAGGCCTGCTTACAGTTGTCCTGCCTCCTTTCTCCGAGGAGTCCAGTCTCTAGTCCCGATGCCTTCATTTACATCTGTTTATATGTCTGATCTCCCTGAGCTGGGTCCACAGAGGCCTTTGTGCGGGGCACTCTCCTGAGGTTGGTACTGGGCAGGACAAACTGTTTTCCTTACGCAGGAGCACGGATCGATCCATGCGGGAGTTAGCGCACCGCGCGTGAATTCTCCTCCTCCGGGCTGGGAAGGTGAGCCGCTGCAGCTGGAGGCCACAGAGCGAGCGCCCCAATCGCCTGCAAAGGAAAAAAAAAAATCCAAATGTAATCAACAGACGGTCAGGTGGAGGAGGACTAATTGGATTGCTCTGAAATGACTCCATAAACCGGGAATGCGTGGGTGGAGGCGGGGTTTACCCATGTGATTCGGCGCTCCCGATTCACAGCCGCACACAAAGGGGCTGTGATAATGCTGTTTATAATATTGTCTATGGGTTGGAGACCTGCAGGTTGATTTAAAATGTATGTATAGTCCCAGCTCTCTGACAGCCAGGCCGCCCTGGAGGGGGAGCCTCTGGGAGGTCTAAGATACTTTTAATTGGATGTGGCTATAGAAAGAGAAAGTTCCAATTTCGATGTTGATCCTTGAAGTATTAGCTCGACAAAGCTTTGCATTGTGGTGCACAGAGAAAGGGAGGAGGGAGAAAGGGGGGACGCTGTCCCTGAAGTACCATATGCTCTTCTGCAGGTCCGTGAGGGAAACAAGCTTTCATAGGAAAGTGCAAAGCTGAGATGTTCCCACAATACACAGGGAGGGTACCCTGGTACCTCAACACTATGATTTTTTTTTTCATAAATTGTATGAGGGGGAAAATCAGCACAGGATTCCTGGGCACCCTTTATTTACTCCAGGCATGGGTGTTTAGCCACTCAGGCTCTTTCTAAATTCTGTTCCTTGCATTGTCTCAGCTCCTGAATTATGTATGAACCCGAGTCTGTCAGTCCCTAGCACAAAGAGCACACTGGACCTCTGGCACCCCTCAGCCTTAGTAATTACTGCTCCTTAAGGGCCAGTGTCCCTGCCCCAGTGTATTTTTGTGTATTTTTTAAAGACTAATTTAGGATTTCTTTAGGGGAGCTTTTCAGAGTCATCGTGTGTGGGGTGAGTGGGGAGGACCCCGTTACCCATGCTTCGTGTGAGCCCAAATACAATATTATGTTAAAATTTAAAACTACCAAGGAGAAAAGAAAGGAGCTGATAATGTGAGTGGGTGCTGAAGGAGACCCAATGTGCAGTGCTCTGACTTCCCATCGAACCCGCAGGAAGGCAGCTTCATCTCCTTACCATCTGCTCTACTGTAGGCTGGTGAAGGGGTGAAGGCAGGCGCCAGGAATCTAGGAGTTGACACTACCCAGGAGCCAGTTCTCCAACACCTGCACCCCCATCCTGCAAGTGGTTGGTGTCGGTGGCCAGCTGTGCTTGTGGTGTTCCCTAGTAGCACATGAGAAGGACCTCCAGGTAGGCTGGGCTTGGCCAGTGAGGTCAGCCAGGATGAACAGCAGTCACATGTCACCTCACTGGCCCATGTCACTGGGAGGCCCAGGCAGGCTGTGTACTGAGCCAGGGGTCTTCACCAGGGAACCTGTGTCTAAGTGCTCGCCCTAGCTGCTCCCAGGACAGTCCTGGCCCAGTGCCTCACTGGAAGGAATACTGCTGGTTCCCAGAGGGGTCTGTGGTGCAGACTTCTTCCAGGATGCTAAGTGCAGAGGTAGGAAAAATGCATGGTCTTTAGATGTGAGGATCACTGCCACAGTGGTCCTCCTGGATGATACTGCCCAAGCTGGAGCTCTGAGGGACAAGGTGACTGGACACACTGCGGTGGAGCCTGGCACCCCCTTTCAGTCCTTCAGAGTCACGTGGGCTCTTGTTTAGTGTATGATGGGAGGGATAAGCCGTCAGTTATGGCATCACGCCTTGCCTTCCCATTGGCTTGTCACATCGATACTCTTTAGCTTGATGCCAGATGACGCTCTATGTGTCCATCTGTACAGCATCTTCCTTCTGCAAACCCTTTGCTGTGCGAACCAGGTGTCATCAGGTGAAAACTATGCAGAAGGGCAAGCATCCTGCCACCACCACCGCCTCCCCGTTCTCCTGACCTCGTGGTTCTTGGGCTGCATCTTGTCCTCGCCTACACCCTTCTGATCACCCCACCTCTGTGGTTTCCCCGCTATTCTGGAAGAGCTGAGTCTGGCCGATATTGCCACCGGTTCTGCTCTATTGTCCCCAGTGTGCGTTTTAACCCTGCTATTGTAGTTTTAATTTCCTTTACTCTTTCTTCCTCTCCCCCAGTTCCTGCTCTTTGCCTTCATAACTTGATAACTGCTTAGCTTTTATTAAGCTGTTGTTTCTCATTGCACCGTGTCTTGGCTCCCATTTTACCGGCTCTGTCCCTGCACCTTCTTTAGGATGAACGGGCAGCTAACTTTTTCTGGCCGTGTTTGTGAATATTTTTTTTTTGCAAGGTTGTTGCTTCCAAGAGTGGGATACTGTGGCCTTTCCTTCCTTACAAAGAGTCTCCCCCAGATGTCCAGTAGATGCTTTTTAATCGTTTCTCCTTACTCAAGTCAAGAGGCCCCACACAGCTTCTTATCCTGACACAAGATGAGAAATGTGTTAGTTCCTCAGCTCAGGTCCCTGTCAGCTGCTTTGTCGGTAGGATTGTCTTCCAGACACATGACACACAGAGCAGGGAGCCGAGGACAGTCCCTGGATTTCGATGTATGTTTTAGACAGCTTCAATGAATTATAACTTACCTGTGATGAAATAGCCAATTAGATGCATTTAAAACGTATTACATTTTCCAGCTAACTCGTGGTGGTGGGCACATTTGTGCCATGATGTACAATGGAAGTTACAGGAAAACCTGCAAAACTTGATTCTCGCCAAGCATATGGGTCCCAGGGACCAGACCATTTTACCTGCCATTGCCGGATACATATTTGGGTTGGCAACCACCATGATGGAGATATGATGATAGCATTTGTCATCCCAAAATGTCCCCTTGACATCACTACCTCAAACTCAGTCCATTTGAAGCCAGCAACCACAGGTCTGCTTTCTGTGGCGGTGGTCTCGCCAGTGAGTGACTCTTGTGAGTGGAGACAATGAAACCCACGCAGAGAGCCTCATTCACTTGTGCCATTTGCTTGGAGGCACACTGCCACACGTCACCTGTCTCGGGGCTCTGCATGCTCCCTCCTGATGAGCACAAAGAAGTCCCCTTTGCCTCTGTGGCACTCTGAGCCATGACATTCAGGAGAATCTAGAGACCCAGAGTGAGTTTGTAAGCCAGCAAATCAGGAAGAAGCCAGTGCTATCTTCCTGATGCTTCCAGAAACTTCCAGAGCTGACCTTAGACAGAGGTAGGAAGAACTTGGGCAGAGAAGTGCAGCCCCAAGCATTTAGGCACCAAGAGGCTGGTGGGGTTCATCTGTGAGCTCTGAGTATAAGTTCTTAAGTCAGCCAGGAACTGAAGGTTGAGCTCGTGCAAGGCTGGTGCAAAGGACTACAAGCAGGCACAGGACACACCCTACAACAGATGTGGAGGGGTCCATGGGCTCTCCATGGTCCAGCGCCTCGGATGGGGAACGTGTTCTCCCAGCTCTGTGGTCTCAGAAACTGGGCAGCATGAGAACTGGAGGGGTGGAGCTTGGGACTAGCCAATGGCAAGCTGTGATAGGAAACGTGGTTTTGCGTGGACACAACGTGAACTTTAGTTTGGGGATCCAAAGCATCGGGCCCTTCTTTGGTAGCTCAAGCTTAGAATATAGGATAGGCCCTGCACTGGGCTTTGCCTTCAGATGGGTCTTCCTGCTCAGGGCTGAGCTTCTCAACTCCCAGCATCTCTCCACTCTCTGAAACATGTCATTCAGAGAATCTCTGTACCGGGCATTTACAATCACCCCTACCTACTGTGCAATTTACCATTGATTCCCCGAGAAGCAGCTAATGGACCCTGGAGGCTAGCCTGGTGTTGAGCATGCTCCCCCGTGGGCTGAATTGAGGTAGCCTCTTGCCAGCTAGCTATCAGAGGCAACGTGTCCCAGGAATTCGAGAGGCCCCAGCAAAAGGCCACCCCTGCCCTAGAGCCTGTTTTGGTGCCAGATGCTAAGGCTGGAAGCTGTATCATGGTTCCATGTCATTGCCAAAGCCCAGGCAAGGCTGCTGTGGCACCACTGTGGCCCTGCATGGAACCACTCATAGGGTGGTGTTCTATGAGCCAGTAGCAGGGAGAGGAGCTGCTCATGGCCACCAAATAAAGTGACTGGGGCTACTGAGGGGGTCATAGTATGGGACCTACCATGTATTATGGCCTCAGCAAATGTTCCCACATTGTCAACAGATTACTACTCCCTGAAGTTAGATAAGCATCTCCACCACTGAAGAGTCTCTCACAAACTCTTCTGAGTCGAGCTATGTCCACACTCGGGATCCAGCTCGAGCCTGCCACAGCTTGCATAGTTTCATGGAGCTCTCCGGGGTTGGCTGTTCCTGTAAGGCCGAGACCTGCAGTACCTGGGGACCAGGCTGGGTGGCTTTGGAGACATTCCTTGGAGATTCCACCTAGACCCAAAGCACAGCAGCACAGTCAGGTTTTGAGTGAGTTTTGCATTTTTCCTACTCAGTCTAACCAGGTGAGGAACACCCGGGATTCTCCCAGGCCCTCCCTGGCTTTGTGAGATCGCCATTCCCCCTCTCTTCACCACTCTGGCTCCATCCCGTGGGGCAGCCCTTACACAATCACATTCCCCCCTGAGAGTCCCAGCCTACATCAGCTAAGAGTGTCTCAGAGGGACACAACAGACAGCCCCCAACTCTGACTCGGTCCAGAGGGGTTGTGACTGTGGCTATGACCAGAGCTAGATTAAGTGGCACAGAGCTGAGAAGTCAGAGAAGGCATCAGTCCTCACACGTCCTTCTGTCCCTTCTCTCCTACTGGGCTCGTGGCAAAAACATGCCTTCTTCTCTGTGTCTCCCACATTTTATTTAGCCAGTTCTAACTGAAATAATAGTGAAGTCAGTACAGACGTCTCCACTTGGGTTTACCCCCTTGTTAGCTTTCTTCTCTATTCAGCTGTACAGAGCACCTTGGGTTCCCGAGCCACTCCGTGTGATGTAGTGGGCTCTTGTTCTGTTTACACACTGAGAAGACACACAGGAACGGGATGGGGTGGATGGTCATCACCTGGCTTTGCATAACTCATGGCTTACTTCCATTCTTTCCCAGGCTACGCTGCAGTGTGGCATCTCCTGATCTCTCTCTCTCTCTCTCTCTCTCTCTCTCTCTCTCTCTGTGTGTGTGTGTGTGTGTGTGTGTGTGTGTGTGTGTGATGTCCTGCTCTATTATGTTCTGCATTATTCCCTGCACTGGAGTGAGACTAGCAGTCAGTAAGCCCCAGTGATCCTACAGTCTTCTGCCCCACAGTGCTGGGAATGCAGGTGCCTACTACAACTATATCTGGCTTTCTGTGTGGGTGCTAAGATCTGACCTCAGTCCCTCATCCTAATTTCCTGCTTTTAATTGTCTAGTTTGAGTCTGTTTACTTGCATTTCAGCTTAGAGGGCCAGGCCGAGGCGCATCACCTTCGAACATTCCTTGGTCTAGCTTTGCCTAATGCTATCATCTTCATTATATGTATACAGAAGTGCTTTGGAAGTGCTGAGGGGGATGGGGGCCTATATGCCTCCTGCTGTTTGGGAAGAGGGGTCATGGCCTTCCTCCATGATGAAGAGGCTCCTTTCCTTGGTGACCAATCAGTAACTTGTGAGGTGACATTTTGAGGCTGTGAGAACACCTGCCCTGCAATGTGTGATCTGATTAGTAGCTGAGAAGGAAAGATGAGGAACGCTTCCTAGACATGTGGGTCAGGAGGTCTTGGCTCTGCCAATTACCACAAGCTCCCAGCACCGGCACACACATATGGGGCTCCCACTGTGGCTCAAGGCTAGTGAGCAGGAGCAGAAGCCAGAACCTCACCTCATCTGTGTCAGCCTCAGGTGGTGAGGATGGAGTCCAAGAAGGTAAAAGATCGTGGACCAGTAAGCAGCAATGGAGTAAGGGGGAAGTCGGGACTCTGTATAGACAAAGAAAGGGAAGACCAAGGAGGACACTGATGGTTGGTAGCCTCCAGACGCTGTAGGACTTGGTCACAGTATTGCCAACAGAGGCCATGTATAGATGTCTCTGTGCTCCATGGCTATACAGCCACAGACAAGTTCCTGGGGCTGCTGAGATTTAGAAATGAAAACGCCTAACCATCAATTCAATTAACAAATTTGCTGCCTTCAGGATGCTTGGTAGCAATACACTATGACCAAAGACTGTTTCACAGAGGTGGCCATTGGCCGTTCACATCATACACCTGTGGGGTGGGGGATATGTACCGTGCACACACTTGTGCACAAACACACACACATATACACACACATATACACACACACACGTGCACACACAAACACACACGTGCACATACACACACATACACACATACACACATGCACACTCACACATACACACACACACACACACACACACACACACACACATGCACACACAAACTCAGCCTCCCATGCCTCAGATACTCTCCCACTCAGACATTTCTGTACCTCAGATATTCTACTCCCTGGATAGCCCATTACCTCAGATAATCTATGTCTCAAACCCTCTGTGCCACTCTATACTCAGATACACCATGCCTCGGACATCTCATACTTTAGATAGTCCTATGCCTCAGCAATACTGCACCCCAACTACAACACATGCCTGAGACACTTTCACACCTAAGACATGCCATACCTCAGAGATTCCCAAGCTTTGGACACCTCCGTATGTTCTATATTCCGCAACTCAGACACCTCCTGCCTCAGAGACCCCAGACCTCAGATGTCAGAGCACTCTGGCCACCCCGTGTCTCAGCCACTCAGTGTCTCATACACTGATTGCCTTTTTTGTCCCAGAGACTTCAGGTCCTTAGGAAAGTATCTGGAGGTGGCACAGACACAAAGCGTTTAGAAGGGGCTGTAGTCAGCTGCTATGCCTCTGGGATCTTCCTGTGGAATGAGCTGCTGTGTCCGCAGGATCTCTTGGGGTGGCAACGTGTCCAGAGTCCTGGAGTCCGGGGACACCCTTGTGTGTCTTCAGACAGTGTCAGGTGGACGCTGAGATACAGGGTCATTGCCGAGGACACTCTCACTAGTGGCACATACCACTTGTCTTCCTGCCATAGAAGCGTTTTGTCATTTAGAAACTGAGGTGGCACTTTGACATGCTTGAGAGGATAATCCATTCACTTGTGAGCATGTGAATTAACCAGGATTAGTGTAACAGAAACCCCCAAATAACAGTGGCTTACGCAGGCTGGAGTGTATTGTCATTCTTGGTGGAGGGGTGGGGAAGAAGTAAACACAAGCCATCCAGAACTGTGGCTCTCCATGGTCCTGGAAGCACATGCCTTCCTTCTTTGCTGCTCAACCCTCCTAGTCCACGGTTTGGTTTCACAACCCAGAATGACCAACAACGCTCCCAGCAAGTGCGCAATCCCACCCCCACCCAGTAGTGCGAGGGCCATGTGACAAGGACAAGGCAAGCCCCGTGGTATGCTTCCTAGAGCAGCACGTGGCTTTCCCGCTCATGCCATTTTTGTTCAGAACTGCAGACATCTCCCCTCCCTAAGGCTTCACTCTGTTGCCTTCACCACCATCTTTGTTACCACCCTCTGTAATGCCAACAGTAACGAGGGAGCTTGACCCTTGCTCCTTTACTCCTGCCTTAGCGTCCCCCCAGTCCTTGCAGTCTACTGCTCCCAGATTCTAACCAACCACTCAGCTTCAGCCTTCCTTGGGGCAGCTGCCACTCAACTGTTCACTGAGATCTCCTGCGGCCTTCTCACTGTCAAGCTGGTGGCTTCCTCTTTCCCTCACTGATGGTCCCTTCTGCCTCCAGCTACATTTGAGGGCTGGCAAGTTAGCAATTGTCAGAATGTTCCTCCATAGGCCTCTTGCTTCTCTGGCCATTTCTCCAACTGCAGCAGTCATGCACTGAGCTCCAAATGCTGGTCATTGGGATGCCTTTTCGTGCTCTCTCCTGAAGGCATTGATGCTCTCTGTAACTCTGGAAAGTTATGGTTCTGTCCTGTATGGCTATGTCTGATCAGACTTACAAGGACTCCAACACGGTGAACTACTGGTGTTTGCTGCTTGTTTACTATGGTGTTAGTTCTCCTCAGAGAGGTAGCACTGCTCTTAGCATATCCTCTCTGCCTGATGTCTCAGCCAGAGCAGCAACAGCTGCACCTAGTTCTTGCCCTACAGTTCTGTGAAACCCCTGCCCCTTGCCAGGACTGCTGCACACATTTCCGGTACACAATGTCCAGAGGGCATAGCAGTAAACCCCAAATCCAGTGATGTTTCTGCACTGGCTGGCTTCCAACTTGACAAAAGCTAGAGTTATCACAGAAAGAAGCCTCCCTTGAGGAAATGCCTCCTCTGTAAGGCATTTTCTCAATTAGTGATCAAAGGTGAGAGGGCCCATTGTGGAAGGTGCCATCCACGGGCTGGTGATTCTGGGTTCTATAAGAAAGCAGGCTGAGCAAGCCAGGGGAAATAAGCCAGTAAGTGACATCCCTCCATGGCCTCTGCACCAGCTTCTGCTTCCTGACCTGCTTGAGTTCCAGTCCTGACTTCCTCTGGTGATGAACAGCAATGTGCAAGTGTAAGCTGAATAAACCTTTTCCTCCCCAATTGCTTCTTGGTCATGTTTGTGCAGGAATATAAACCCTAACTAAGACAGTATCTCTCTGTGCAGGGTTTTAAATCCATTTCATGTGTGTGTGTGTGTGTGTGTGTGTGTGTGTGTGTCCCTTACTGTTGTTAGCAATGGGCATACAGACAACCCAGTGTTACAGCAGATGCCAAAAGAGGAGACACACTCTATCCCTCTGTCCATCCAACACATCTGTGTGACTTCTGCAGACTGATGAGGGGGTTGGGCTATACCACACCAGCCCATCCTCAAGAGCAGGAACATGCAGAAGACCTGGCTCTCCCCTCTCACACAGGCCTGGAGTGGGGCTCTGAGCTGGCTGGCTTCCAACTTGACAAAAGCTAGAGTTATCACAGAAAGAAGCCTCCCTTGAGGAAATGCCTCCTCTGTAAGGCATTTTCTCAATTAGTGATCAAAGGTGAGAGGGCCCATTGTGGAAGGTGCCATCCACGGGCTGGTGATTCTGGGTTCTATAAGAAAGCAGGCTGAGCAAGCCAGGGGAAATAAGCCAGTAAGTGACATCCCTCCATGGCCTCTGCACCAGCTTCTGCTTCCTGACCTGCTTGAGTTCCAGTCCTGACTTCCTCTGGTGATGAACAGCAATGTGCAAGTGTAAGCTGAATAAACCTTTTCCTCCCCAATTGCTTCTTGGTCATGTTTGTGCAGGAATATAAACCCTAACTAAGACAGTATCTCTCTGTGCAGGGTTTTAAATCCATTTCATGTGTGTGTGTGTGTGTGTGTGTGTGTGTGTGTGTGTGTCCCTTACTGTTGTTAGCAATGGACATACAGACAACCCAGTGTTACAGCAGATGCCAAAAGAGGAGACACACTCTATCCCTCTGTCCATCCAACACATCTGTGTGACTTCTGCAGACTGATGAGGGGGTTGGGCTATACCACACCAGCCCATCCTCAAGAGCAGGAACATGCAGAAGACCTGGCTCTCCCCTCTCACACAGGCCTGGAGTGGGGCTCTGAGCTCACTGAGGCTGCAGTTGGATTAAGACTCCCATAGATGAAGGTTATTTGACTAAATGTGTATAATAGCTTTGTCTCTAATCACAGCCCTCTGAAGGCTGAGGTGAAAGATCTTAAGTTCTAAGCTAGCTTATTTTAAGCCACATAACAAGATTGCCTTGGACAGGGTAGAAAACAGAAGGAAGGAGACAATAAAAGAGAGAGGAAGGGAAGAAAAAGGAAAGAGTGAAGAGATGGTTGGGTGGAGCCCAGACCTTACTTCTCAGACTATCCTCCCAGTTTCAGAGTTCACCAAGGCTAGAAGGCAAATTTCATGGTCCTTGAAACGTCCTTCAGAGGGATCACACACTGTCACATTGTCACTTCTGAGCCTACAGCGACTCTTCCACATGAAGGACCAGATTGAAGAATTCTGTGCTGAGTGCCTACAGTGGTTTGTAAGAATTTGGTCCCCACAGGCCCATAAGGAGTGGCACTCTTGGAAGGTGTGGCCTTGTTGGAGGAAGTGTGTCACTTGGGGTGGGCTTTGAGGTCTCAGAAGCTTAAGCCAGGCCTAGTGTGTCTCACTTGCTCTTCTTGCTGCCTGGGGATGAAGATGTAGACTCTCAGCCACCACACCAGCACCATGTCTGCCTGCATGTCACCAGGCTTCCTGCCATGATGACAATGAACTACATGTCTGGACTTTTAGCCAGCCCCAGTTAAATGTTTTTCTTTGTAAGAGTTGCTGTGGTCATGATACCTCTTCTCAGCAATAAAGCCCCAAGTAAGACAGAGCCACCAGTGCCTCTGTTCCTAGTGGACTCCACAGGAGCCCCACAGCATGAAAAAGAAAAATAAAGGGCATGAGGTTCATAAGACATGGAGCCAGGCCTGCTCATATGAGATAGAAGACAGGTATTACATTGTCCTGTGTTAGACACGCTAGGCCTGATTGAGGACCCAAGGTCTCAGTTCACAGCTAACCAGAGAGAGATGCTGTACTGTTCTATAAATGCTGGTGTTAGTCTTCCCAGCACTCCCCGGGAGATACATACTGTGTTTGTGCCAGTTTGGAGTCCAATATGACTCACCCCTAACATCAGTTGGTACCCACTACAGGCCACATTAGACACCTACTGGGAGTTTTAGTCTCTAGTTTCTTGTGCACATAAACACATACACACACACACACACACACACACACACACACACACATGGTAGAGGCAGGCCTGGTATGCTATGGATCCAAAGACTGAGTGTGTGGTGTTCTGCCATATCCCAGAAGTCGATGCCAGCCAGATTAGAGATGCCAGTAACAAAGTAATTTTCCTTTCCTATCCACAATAAGTACATTCATTTATATACATATGGAAGAATGTGTTCAAGTGGACACAAGGCATGCATATTCATGTGTATATAAGCAGCAGTGTATTCACATGTGCACGTGTAACTGTGCATTCATACATGTAAGAGTACACCTGTGAGTTCACATATATCTGTAGCTCTTGTTACATGCTCTGAGTTTATAAGTACCCAACTGACAGTCAGTTGTGGGCAAGTGAGTTTGTGCTTCCATATCTACACAGGAGAAGTGTGTGTGTGTGTGTGTGTGTGTGTGTATGTATGTGTGTGTGTGCATGTATGAACATGTCTCTGTGTATGTGTGTCCATGAATGTGTGTGTATGTGTATATGTATGTATGTGTGTGTCTATGTGTGTCTGTGTGTCCATGTATGTGTGTGTATATGTGTCTGTGTATGTATGTGTATCTATGTGTATATCTATGTGTCCCTGTGTATATGTGTGTTTATGTGTGTGCCTGAGTGAGAAAGGGTACGTTTGGGGGTCTGGGCTAGAGAAAATACAATGTGCCATTACTAAAGAGACCAGTATGTTGGGGTTGGTTTTGTGCATTGTGTGTTCAGATGCTGAGTTCTGTGCACTGAGATCATGTTGCAGTCTGTACATAGGTATGTATTGACCAATGTGTCATAAAGAATGATCCCCAACAATCTCTGACAGGATAATAAAAAGCTAGAGCCTGTGACAGGGCAGAGGAGAGAGAACATTGAAACTTCAGATCAAGTAGAGGGTCTGACATAGAGGCCACAGGGAGAAGGGACAAAGGAGAGAGAAGAAGGTGGCCATTAGGTAGGATAGACCATGAACACGTGGCCAAGAGAAGCGCTGAGGACACACATGGAGCAGAGCAAGTAACACTGGGTCTATGGCTGAGACGTAGGTTAGAGTAACTCAGAATCTGCCCAGTTCAGGTTTGAAGTTCATTAATAGAAAGGCCAGTTTCTGTGTCTTTTTCTGGAGCTATACAGGTTTAAATGGGCAGAGAAATGCCCTGCAGCTCCAATATATCACTAGGGCTCTCCTGGAATTCAGTGACATGTACAGCTAAGGAAATATCCAAACATGCAGCAGAGAATGCTACCCTGCCTCCCTCATGCACACATGTTCATGACACACACATGGTTTTTTACACACATTTCCAGAATACAAGTGTGTCTCACAACTCAAATGTGCCAAATTAAATACATGTTTTAGGACCCAAGTGTACCTCATGATACATATGTGTCCTCAGGAACACACATGCTTTATAATACAAACATGCTCCACAACATATTTCACAGTATGAATGTTCCATGTGACATATGTGTATCCCTGGATACAAGATACCTCATGACATACATGTATCCCATTCACACATGTGCTGTAGGACATACACAAGCCTTGTCTTACATGTGTGCTGTCTCTACTCAAGAAGAGGGTCTTTGTAAGTATCTGGCCCTGCCCTCCTAGATCAGCCCAGTGGGAAGAAGGTAGTGCAGACAGAATTGTGCATGATTCTATGGGCCAATATCGAAATCACATTAAATCGGGAGATAATGCCATCATTCACACATGGCCATTCACCTCTACTGAAGTAAACACTTATGGCTAGCTGAGATTTGCTTTCTGCCCATTCAGGGCAGGCATTCATCTGTTGCTTGCTGCCCTAAGCCAAGGGCGGCTTGAAAACAGGCCACTCTTTCAAAGAGCTGTTCTGTGGTCTCAAGACAATGCCAGTCCGACCGCTGAAAAAAAAAAATGTTTGAAATTTTCATTTTCAAATAACAGAATCAGCCTCTGGGTATAGTGCGAGCTCTTCCTACACCCTCACTGGAGTCATAGAGGGGTCTCGTGACCTTTCCCTGCAGTAGTGATAACACACCTGGGCCTCGTCTACAGATAGACAGCCCTTGGGCATGATCAGGGAGCAGAACACAGCTCCACTCTCCTCACAGACACCCACCCCGCTTTGCACTCAGCGTTCTTGACACTCATGTCACAAGAGGCACGAGAGGAACTTATGAAGTTCCCCAAACGGGTGCACACAAGCAGTTGCAGCCTCACCTGGGGTTCTGTCTGTCCCTGAGCAGACACCAACATTCTGCTCCAGGATCAAGTCTTAGGCAGGGGCTGTATAGGAGGCGATATGAGAAACCATCAGCCTGCAAGGCTGCCTCACCAGCCTGGAGCCGAAT
This sequence comes from Micromys minutus, assembly GCF_963924665.1. Taxonomy (NCBI): domain Eukaryota; kingdom Metazoa; phylum Chordata; class Mammalia; order Rodentia; family Muridae; genus Micromys; species Micromys minutus. The sequence continues at coordinate 258,664,687 of NC_137969.1, forward strand.
AGTGGGACAGTGTGCCTAGTATACACCCCAGGACAGTTCTCTCATGTTGGGGGGTGTCTCCAACATCTGTGTTGTTAGCTGTCCAGCAGCCTGTACCTGTGTCACCAGCCTCCATGGGCCTATCTGTCCTGCAATGTGTCATGTCCTGTTCCCCACAGGTCTTTAGTGTCATTCCCACCTCTTGATGTGCTTGTCCCCATGCCTCAGCCTCTGCCTGCAGCCAGGAGAGTGGCCACAGGCTTCGTGTGTCATGTACCTCTAGGAGTCAGGACGAGATTTACAGAAGCCCTATGAAGACTCTCCTACCTGTCACAGCTTGGCTGGCTTGCCCAGGAGATTCAGAAAGTCATGTAGTGTCATTATTTGGTTAGATTGTGGGTGAGGGTCTGGTTTCCATATCATTGTCCCGGGCATAGTTGAGATTCTATCAGGAACTCTAAGTAAGGAATCCATGCCAAGGGAGCACCAGCAGCTGCAGCTGCATCTCCGGAGCCTCTCTGGGATGCACTTCACCACACAGACGGCGGGGGCCTGCCTGATGCTCTCCCATGGTGTGAAGCGTCCATGTAAAAGCTGCCACTTCTGGAGTAAGGAGCAGACCTTTGTCTGCTGTCTAATTTGTTCATGTTGATGCCTGAAAGATAAAGGGGCTACCTCATAAGCAGGCAAGGGCTGGTTCATCAGAGAGGGGATACAGAGGGAACAGTCACTTGCTTTCCAGAGCAGCTGTGGCTGCTCACCTTGCTGACTTTTCATCACAAAGCAATGGTTTGGCTTCATTTTTGGTGTGAACTAGGAGTCTGAACACACATCTGCCCTGAGCAACACTGACAGAGGTGCTGCCCCGAGAGATAGGTGGGCCACTGCTGATAACTGCACTGTGTGTCAGGAGTCCATGTGTTCTCCACAGCCCTGTGGAAGGAGTTCTGGCGTGGGGTGTCACTGACATCCTTAAAGGGTGGCACTTTTAGTAAGATGCCTCTCAATATGTTTGTTTACACATGCACACACACATACACATATGTAAAATTAAGTTTGCAAGTATATAGAGCTGATCTTCCTTTGACCCAGCTAGGCACAGAGCTCCAGGAAAGCCGAAGGCGTGTCTAGGAAGCACTTCCAATAACGGCGATTGTGGCAGGCCACACAGGGCTTCTCCACGCTCCCATGGCATGGGAAGGACATTACCATCACAGGACTGGCAGCCCAGATGAGTGTGTTCACATGTCTCTGTATGAGACTTGGTGGAAAAGGGAGATGATCCAAACACTAATGAACAGCAGGACTCTCCCTGCCTGTGAAGCAGCCTGTCAGGAAGGGGACCTTCAGAGCCACTCAGGGTGCGCCGGTGTCCCAAACCAGTTTCCCTTTGAGCTGTGTCAGGCCATCTGTCTCCATGTGAACTCCCATTCACACTGCAGGGCCCTCCGACTTGCTGTCCTGATACCCGTTAGCCAGTGTGTCTTGGCATTTCTGGGTCACTGTAAATGCAGTGGTGAGCTGGAATCTGTCCTAGGGTGAGGTGGTTGTTTTCTGAGGAGTGGCTGGCTCTGCTAATGCTATACGGCAAGAAGTTGGAGGAAAGGGCACCCAGGTTCCCCCGGGCTCAGAAGAGAGAGGATGTAAGTCACCACACTGGTGAAACGGGGGAGTGTCAGAAACTTCTATAGTCTGAGGCTAGAGCAACACCTAGCACTGCGGAGTCTCCATCGGCTATGTATGATATTTCAAGCGGCTCCAGCTGTGCTTCCAGATCGCACTTATATATCAGCAACCATTTCTGTTGTTTTGATTTTACTTTCCTCCCAAGTAAGCATTTGCAGACATTTGTTTTTGCTTATAACGGGGTCTTGGGTGTGGTTACGTAATCCAGGCTAACCTTGAACTCATGGCAATTCTCTCTCACGCACCTCATCCTGGCATTGCAGTATTTCTCTGAGTGGGGATCTCACGGCTCAGAGTGCCAACACAGCTCCACAGCGAGATACAGAGCCTGCCACAACCGATCATCCACCTGCCAGGCAGATGGGAGGGTGGGACTCAGGAGGGTCCTTCAGCCCACTACTGTGCCCCCACCATGAGGCAGAGATGCTCCCTAGTGTCTGGTCCCTACCACTGAGGTAGGCGCACCAACCCCTGGGCCCCTCACACTAGCCTGCAGCAAGCTCCAGAGACCTGCTACTAACTAGGACAGCGCCGTTTCCAAATACCCATGCCTGGCCTGGTTCCATTCATCTTGTCTCATCTCATGGGCACAGGAAAGGCTTGAGTTGAATTGCTAGAGGGCAGCTGAGGACAGAGAGCCTGGGCCTTCAGAAGGTGCAGAGCTGTGTGGCAGGCATGGGTGCTAACCTCAGCCATTACAACCCTAGCAGCCTCCTTTGCAGCAATTAAGTCGAGCCAGTTTCTGTGCTACTGCAGAACTGAGGGACATGTACCTTCCTATAGAACCCTATATGCCCCGTCAGCCGGCTCAGACATGGGCATAAAGGCAGCACCAAGAAAGCCCCTTTCATCCCAGGCCAGGCTGCAATGACTGATGACACAGAGTGTTTGGGACAGTCAGTGGGACAGCAAGAAGCCATGTATGTCTGATGAACATGCTACTAAGGTGACAACATTCCCCTTAGCAGAGAGGAGTATTGACCCCTTCACCTTTTACTTCACGGTTGAACTGTTTGGTTTTTATTTTAAGTGTGTCACCAGGGCTGGAATACTAAATTTTAAAATACAAAGGCTTTCTAGGGTTCTCAGACTCGTCTCCTTAAGAACTTGCTGAGCAAGGGCCTGAGCTACATCCTCTGCTGCTCTGGGTACCGGCCACAACTCTAATCTTCCCTGCTCCAAGCCTCCCCTCTTTCCCTCAGTCTGTATTGTCTTAGCCATGACCATATGTAAGCCCTGGAATAGTCCTCACAGAAGGAGCAGAATGTGGACAGGCCTGGCACCAAAAGCCGCTTCTCACTGCCACAGTCACCCTTAGATGGGCCTCCACTTTCTCTACAGCACAGGACTGCCAAGGAGACAGTACGGACTGGTGTGCCGGGTTGGTTTCGGGGAGTGCTGAGTGTTTGTAAAGCTCTTGTTTGTTCCTGGACTCTGCTGACTGGTTTGGGGGAAGCTATGAGTAGGATGCTAAGCACCTATCACACCCCAAGATGGGTCTTGTAGTCCCATTATCACCACTAAAGAATGGACCAGCCTTCCTTTGAAGATGATAGCTTACAGGTTTGCTTTGCTGGTCTCTCTGGTAGGTGATGTCACGTATATAAATAGTGAAGTGATCAGCACAAAGGTCACTGTGGCTGCTGACCCTCCATCCCACACTCTTCTGGTAACTCAACTCAGCTGGTAACATCTTTTCCCCATCCTAACCAATACAGCCCTCAAATCAAGGTTTTTATAGTTTTCACTTACATGTATTAAATATGATTTTAGAATCATCTGGATTCCACCCAAAGCCAAGTTGGGGTTGACTGGACCTGTGATCTGTAGACCACTCTTATAAAACATTATGACATGGGGGTAGGGATAGTATTAGTTAAGATTTCTGTGCAGTGCTAAAGTATTATGACTAGGAACAACTTGGGGTGGAAAAGGGTTTAAGCTTATAACTCTCAGGCCACATTCTACCACTAAGGGAAGTTGAAACAGGAACCCAAGGCAGGAACATGAAGCCAGGAACTAAAACAGAGGTCATGGAGGAATGTTGCTTACTGGCTTATTTTTTTGAAGCTTGCTCAACCTGCTTTCTTATACCATTCAAGATCATGTCCAGGGATAGCACCACTTGCTAGTGAGCTGGCCCCTCCTATCTCAATCACTAATCAAGAAAAGGCCCCCACAGATTTGCCTATAGGCCAATTTTTTGGAAGCATTTTCTTAATTGGGATTTCCTTTTTCAGGTATGACTAGGTTTGATTTGAGTTAAGAAAAACCAATTAGCACACAGGGCTTTGAGACTGAAGTCTCCAAGGTCACAGCAAGAATCTTAGACACTTCCTCCAAAAATTCACTTCTGATGGCAGCCGTCTTGGACCTATTAGATCTGAGGTAAGAGAGAGGACCAGGGACTTCAAATAAACTGGTCTGTTTACAACATGGTGATCCTGATTATATACTAAACATTGTGTGTGTGTGTGTGTGTGTGTGTGTGTGTGTGTGTGTGTGTGTATAGAGAGAGAGAGAGAATGCGTGTATCTGCCTCACTCTCTGGTGAGGTGAGCCCTACCTGACATCTCATAGAGCCTGGGTCCCCAGGCCAACTTTGGGAGGCAGCAGAGAGCAAGGAGATACAGTCAGCAGGGCACCATCTCTGAAGCTAGATCTGCCACATAGATACAAACAACAGACGGTATGAGGTTCTCAGCCCTCAGATGTCTGAAGCCCTCTCCTCCTTCTGTGATGGAGGACACAGAATGGGTCTTACAGTTTGCTCTTGCTGCTCCAGGAAGCTGAATCCTCTGGGATTAGAGAAGGTGGGATACCCTCCAAAGGACAACGCTAAAGAATCAAAGAAACAGGTGAGGGCTCCTAAACTCCAACTCTTCAACCCCGTGTGCACTCTGGTTCTTGCATCTATGGAGGACCACCTCTCTACAAACAGGGAGTACGTAGTTCAACCTTCTGATGGGCCTGGCTTCACACAAGGATTAGAAATGACTCACCAGGAAGCAGACTCTTACCCTATCTCAAGACCACACTCCAGGAGTGGACCCAAGAACTACAAATCTCGAATATTGCCAAGTTCTGTTTCACACATTTGCACAGGCCGCTTGCAGTATAAAGGGGACCATTGGTAGTTTTATCTGGAAACCATGGAAGGACAGATTTCTACTTTTCCTCTGAAGTTGGCAGGAAGATTTCAGGTCAAGACAGTAACCAGCTTTATATGCACAAATAAATCTCTATATACATACTTATATATTCAGGTGTCTATATATTCTATATTATACATACACATATATACAAATGTATGCATGTACATAAATGTTCACATTAAGACATGGGGATAGCTAAGTATACACATATACACAGTCAACTATTTGCCTACATTTATAAATATATGGTCATCTATACATATATATCATTTATATATATGTATATCATCTCATAAATAAGCATACATCTACATTATATATGGATACATAAATATATATAAGTATATAATGACACATCTATATGTATAAGTACATACATACAAATATATACATGATACACACTTCTATATGATGTATCTATATTCATTACTTTTCTCTTGCCTATGACCAAAAACTTGACGAGAAACAACTTAAGAAAGGATGTCTTCTGGTTTGGGCTCCAGGATTATCACAACAAAGAAGGCCTGGCAGCAAAAACATAATGACCAGTCACTGGGACCTCATCCTCAGGAACGGTGCTGCCTGCATTTAGGATGGAGTTCCCCACCTTAATTAACCCAGTATAGAAGTTCTCTTACACACACAGTCACGTGCCCGGATTTGTTACCATGGTGATTTTTAATCTCACCAAGCTGACAAGATTAAACTTGACATCTCTAACATCTATAAATTTACACACACATAGAAAAATGTGTACATAAGCACACATATATATCTACATGTACACATGTTCATCCGGGAATATAAACATACATACACAAATACACAGCATACATCATATATGTGTGTACATATGAACATGTACATGTGTGTTTATATAAACATATATGTGTAGATGCACACATGCACCCATACACACATGCATGTGTGCATATATGCACATTTACACTTAAATAAATATCTGTATACACACATTCAGTGGAACAAATAAGTCAGGAGAGAAAGAACTTACTTAAGCTCATGGTTTTACTACTATTGGTCCTCCATGGAGAGGAAAGCAAGGCAGAGAGGAGCAGTTCACATCGAGGCTGACAGAAGTAAAGACAATGCTACTCCTTTCCCTTCCCCACTTCATCAGAGCACTGTCTGTGGTCAGTCCTGCCTCCTTAGCTAATCCTCTCGGAGATGCCCTCACAGACACTTAGCAGCATGCTTTTCTTACGTCATAGGCAGTTGTGGTCTAATCAGGTTGAAATCCAAGACTATACCCATGCATATATGTAATGCATGCACCTATGTACTGGTACACTCACTAATACGTTATGTGAGATTCAAAGATCCTCACTTCATAATAAGAGTGCTAGGGGCTATAAATAACAGTCGATCTGACGCTGTTTCTCTTCTAACTTTGCAAAGCCAGGCATCAGCCCAGAATGGAGTGCCCACTGATCACAGAGAGAACAGTTTCCAACCCTGAACACAGATCCTTGCTTCCCTTTCCTCTGCAGTCTCATGATCGGGTGTGCTCAGCCTTACGTTATCGAGGTCTTCTCTTTTCCTTGGATACTTATGTTTGTCTGATTCTCACCAGAATGTGGGTGGACTCATCTATTCGATGACTTCCAAGCTTATCAGCATATGTCCTTGTCACATATACAGGTTGCTAGACAAGTTTGGCTAGTACTAATTTTTTACTCTAAACTTCAAACTTATGTGGCAGCTAGCTAGACAAGCAGAATTTTATTGGAAGATTAAGTAGATTAATCCAGAGTTTCCTATTTATTATGAACTGAATGTAAGCTGGTTCAGGATACTTTTACTTTGCCAATGATCCATCAGATTTTATTTGTATGTAAGCAAACACACATGCATAGGTATATATGTGTGTATGTGTATATATATACCTTTGTGGGTGTGTATATATTATACACATATGCTAAGACATGCATATACCCTCATATATATATATATATATATATATATATATATATATATATATATATATACACACATATATATGTGCACACACACACATATATATACATCTACATGTAACTGCATACACAGACACAATAAGTGGACATACACACATTTTCATGTCCTAGCAGACATTCATAGGTACATAATCTGTCAAGCATCCTGCAATGTATATATAGCCATGGTATGGATCTTTCACTTTCCAGTACATCTGCATCTTTTAGCTCCTCTTCATACGGAAAGCATGTTTTACATGCTCCTGGCACAAAGCCATATTCCCTCTGCTATCTTCCTGGCTGATGTACCTGTAAGCCTAACCTCACGCTCTATAGCCTACAGTACCTTGGTTCAAGGTACCCAGCAAGGCAGGGCTGCCTACTGTCCTGCCCTGTACAGAGCAGCTAGGCTCTGAAGCCTGTGGTTTTCCCCAGGTAGCATCCCCTGGGCCTCTTATTACTGTTTTGCTCCCTGTTGGACTGCTCTGTTCTGCCTTACCATGGATGGTCTTTTGACTCAGTTATGTGACAGAGATAATGACTTGAGACAGGAACCCAACCCCACCCGCCCCCACTCCTAAATGGCCAACGAGGCCTAGGAACCATCAGCTGACACAGGGCAACTTCAAGGCATTTTCAGTGCCAGGGTTTTATGTCTGATGTGTGCTCTGCGCATCTGATTTTCTTCCCTGCTGCTCATTTGAATTCCTCACATGTTGCAAAATCTTTTTTCTTCCTTTGCCATCATTTTACTCCTGCCTAATTTATAAGAAAAATGTGCTTTGAACTTTTTAACAAGGATGCTGGAGAATAAGCCTCCTTCCAGCCTCAATCAGCTGACACTTCTCCCTTCATCTAAATCTCGCTTGCTCGTGTATGTTTTCTTCTTTGCTCCTTAAAGACACACCAAGGGCTGCAAAACCCTCCAAATGCAGCATAAAAGGGCTGTGGGGGAGGGCGGGACTCCAGCTATTGGAAAAGGAAAGGATCCCGAATTTCTCCCGGGATTTCAGCTCAGTGATAGTGTGTAAATTGTAGAAGGAGTAAGTGGATGTGTCGTGGCTTGTGTGGTTATTTACAGTAGTGTTGGACAATCAGCACTGCACAACCCCATGCAGTGACCCTTCCCACTGCGGGCCCAGGGGACATGGGAACAAGTGTGGACACAGAGTCATGAATCCCAATCTCATCTCTAGATGGAACACTGTTGCTACACACAGCTGGGGGAAACTAAGTCCTCACCACCGGAGAAGGCCGACCTCTGAAAGTGAGTGAAGGACGTGGGAACAGAGAGGCAGCTTCAGGCATCTGTAAAATCCTGCACTGAGGAGAGTCAAAATTTGTCACATTCTGATCAGTGATGTCTAGCTGTTGTTTTGTGTATGACCTTTAGATTGGTACCTTGAAAGAGGTGCATAGCCTAAGAGGAGCTGAATATGTGTGCTCCCAAAAACTCTGTGTGTATGCACAGAGGGGAGCTGGAAATCTATACTCCCCAGAATGTGTATTGAGCATGTGTGCACACAGGGGAGCTGCCTCTATGTGTGTGTGTGTGTGTGTGTGTATGTGTGTGTGTGTGTGTGTGTGTGTGTGTGTGTGTGCCTCTGTGTGTATCTACAGAGGGGAGCTGGAAATCTATACTCTCTAGAATGTGTATTGTGCATGTGTGCACATAGGGGAGCTGCCTCTGTGTGTGTGTGTGTGTGTGTGTGTGTGTGTGTGTGTGTGTGCCTCTGTGTGTATCTACAGAGGGGAGCTGGAAATCTATACTCTCTAGAATGTGTATTGTGCATGTGTGCACACAGGGGAGCTGGCTATGTATGTGTGTGCACATGCATATCAGTATCTATGCTCTTCAGAATTTGTGTACACATAAGGAAACTGGAATCTGTGCTCTCCAGCAAGTGTGTACATGCCTCACACCGGGAAGCTATATATGTCTGCTCTCCAGAGAGTGTGTGTACACAGAGGAGCTGAATGTGCATGCTCCTCATCAAGGATGTACATACAAGCACATAGGAGAACTGGACGTGTCTGATGCCCAGAAAGTGTGTGCATAGGAGCACACAAGGAAGCTGAATGTGTGTTCCCCCAGAAAGTTTGTGCATATGTCCATACAAGAGAGCTATGTATATATTTTCTTAATTACTTTTCTATTGCATGACACATGCCATGGCCAAGGCAACATTTTTAAAAGTATTTTTGAAAGTATTTAATTTGGTGTTTATGTTTCTAAATGGTTAGAATCCATTACCATCATGGTGGATTGCATGGCACCAGACAGACAGGGCACTGGACTGGAAAAGTAACTGAGAGCTTGCGTCTAATCCAAAAGCATGAGGAATTGAAGAAGAGAGGAAGGGAAGGATGAATATAGAGGGGGGAAGGAGGGAGGGAGGGAAGGAGGAAAGGAAGGAGGGAAGGAGAGAGTTGATGAAGAATGGTGTGGGCTTTTAAACTTCAAAGCCCACCTCCAGAGACACACTTCCTCTAACAAGGCCACGCCTCTTAACCCTTGCCAAAATGTTCCACCCACGGGGGATCAATCATTCAAACATGTGAGATGAGGGTTGCCATTCTCAAGCAACCGTGTGAATGCTCCCCTGAAAGGGTGTACATGTATATGTACACATGTGGGGAGTTGGCTGTGTGTGTTCCCTAGAAAGTGTGTGCAAGTGTACACATGGGTCCTTATGTAGAGTGTCTGAGCCCCATCACCAACATGCATCTTAGAAATCTCATCTGGGAGTCTTCCAGTAGAAGCTTAGCCTGTATTCGTGGCTGCATTCCAACCTCACATGTGCAGTGTACTTGGCAGACACGTGATGTACGAGGAAAATGAATGTGATAAAGGAGATAGGAAATAGAGACTTGGGCAGACAATCCATGGGAACCTTTCGGGGAGTGGGGGACAGTGCCTAACGTCATTGAATTGTTTTGTGGTTATGGGACAGATCTTTGCTATTACTAAGTTCAGCACCGTGGAAAGCTAAACAAACAGCCTTTCCTGGAGCGATTTGCGGGCCACAGTGAAACGCTGTGTGTTGAGAAAGCACGGCCCATGTTGTTTTTGAAGGAATCCCACCCTCATGATTTCTGAAGTTCCAACAATAGGCTTCAGTTTAACTAGCAAGTGTATTAGGGAGTATAAACATTATCTTTTCTTCCAATGATTTCTGTCAATGGGCTTTTGGGAAATGTTTATTTTGTCAAGGAAAATTTGTCTGTAATAGAGAATTTACACTGAAAAGAAAGATGAATATGTTTTGGTATTATAAAAAAAAAACTTCTTAATAACCTCAGTTAAAAAACAGGCAATAGTCTTCTTTCATTTTTTATTATTTGATATATATATATATATATATATATATATATATATATATATATATATATATATATATATATATATATATATACACACACACATATACACACACACACACACACACATACACATATATATACACATATCGAGTTATTGACACAGAAGAGGTGATACTAAAGCAAATAAGCAGACCAATGGAGCAGAACAGAAATCCCAGAAATAGTCGCAAACAACCTCTACTATCAGGTCTCCTCTAGGGCAGCACAGAAACACAGTTGGAAAGCATGTGTTGTCAAGATCATGCTGAAGAAATGGCAGACAGGAGCAGGCCTCCAGACCCTTACCTCAGACAAAAAGTCCTAACAAATAAGCATGTGTCACGAAGCCATGAAATTACTAAGATAGAGGGAAAGCTTTGCGATGTTAGTCTGTGGCATCTGGAGATATAGCAGCACAAGCTACAGAGGCAAAGATCACAGATGAAGTGACAGTAGACAAAGCATTGCACAGCAGATCCACGAACAGACTCATTGTGACCTCTGGAGCAGGAGGGGAGGTGTACAAACCACTCATCTGAAATATGGGAGGTCCTCCTTCAGACAGACAGCAGAAAACTCGAACAGCCTGGTGGGAATGGGGCAGAGGACCAGCATCGATATTTTGTCCAGAAAATACACAGGAAGGGCCAAGGGTTGTGTGAAGGAGCACTTTACAGTGTCTGTCACTTCTCTGTTGTTTCAATAGAATAACGTAACAGAAGCAACTGAAGAACGAAAGCGTTTATTTGGGGGACAAGGTTCCAGGAGGATAGACTCCATCATGGAGGGAAAGGTATAACATTTCTATCAGCCGGATGAGGAAAAAAGCAAAGGATAGTCTTTTGTCTTTTTAAAAGCTGTGTAGGTTTCATCTACACATAAGAAGCAAAGAGAGAAGACAGGAAGTGGGGCGAGGCTTATACTCAAAGTCCTCTCACAGTGATGTACTTCCTCCAGCAAGGCTATGCCTCCTGGAAGCTTCATAACCTCCCCAAACAGTAGCACTAGCCAATGACGACATCACTGACTCAGACCATCACAGTATCTCCAGTGACCTGGGGAAAGCAAAGGAAAACCTTTGCAGAATTGTTGGAGCATTCGTTAAAAAAGTACAGGGACTGAGTGTTGGTAGAGTGTGGAGCAAGGGGACTCCGCACCTTGAGGGTAGACCTGTAAGTTAGCATAGCTGTTATGGAAAACAGTAGGAAGTGTCCTCAGAAGAAGAGAGCCAGGCATGCCCCTACGACTCTGTTGGACCTCTATTCAGTACGTAGCCACGTGAAATAAATCAATGTGTGGAAGAGACACCTGCTCTCCCATGTTCCTTGCAGCACTGCCTACAATATTCAAGATTTTTTTAAAAAGTAAGTAAGTGAATGGATAAAGAAAATGTAATCCACACGCACGGTGGAGTACTACACAGCTTTTAAAAGGACGAAACCAAATAAACCCGAGTGACTTCCAAGCCAAGCACTGTCCAAGCCAATACAAGCCATACAAATGGTCCATCACATTCATGGGAGATAAAACAGAACTGAGACTGAGGTGTGTGATGGGGGTGGAGAGTGGGGAGCTTAATCCAAGAACTCAGAGCTTCAGAGATGCAATATGAAAGAGTCCCCCCCTCTGTCTCTCTCTCTCTCCCCCTCAGACTCATTTATTCCTTACCCTGTCAGAGGTCCATTGATCAAACTGCATGTACTAGTTGACAGTACACAGCCACTTGGAAACACACAGCCCAGCGGTTGAGTGCTCCCCCTCATGTAGTTAAGTTGGGGTTCTCCTCTGTGCCCTGCATAGCCTCACATCACCCCATCACCTCACAGCAGACACTTCTGTGAACTCCCTTTACGTCTAGCTTAGCGGCAAACCATGCAACGTTCACAAATCTCCCCCACGCTGTTTAGAAGTCTTACTCTTCCCCCTCCTCACCCAGTGCTCCCTCTGTTTCCCTACACAGTTTGCCTTCCCTGTCATGTCTGTGCACACAATCTTATTTATCCAACTATCGTACTTAGAGGAGGTGGGCATGTGTCATTCCTTCTTCCCTCTTGACTCTGGATGTGACCAGCTACTTCAAGTTCCTGCCGTGACTTCCTACAGCAACAGGTGATAACCTGGAGTTGTAAACCATTATTAACTGCCCCTCCCCTAGAAAAAGGAAAGTTACCCTTCATCTCCCTAAAGATGTTTGTTTACATGCTGGCTACACTTTGTGTTTTTACTATATTCAGTCATGCACAGGTTCCTCAGCCCAGCGATCAGGAATGGGAATCTCTGTTCTGTTTTATGCAAAGTCAGTGTTGCAAATAATATATTCCTCTCCAGTGGACAACAGATAAACTCTGTATTACCTACATGGTGCTCACTGCCTGGCCAATACAAGCCATAGCTCCTTCCCATCTTTATACGTATTCTGATGATTCCCCATCACTGTTTTGCTCTACCTGAGAGGCACGGCTCTGAGAGACTGTCCTTCAAGGAAGCGTCAGTGCAATAAATGGATATACCATCACTTTTGGTCTGAAATAACCGCTATCTGTCCCATCTAAGGCAAGATATATTCTGATATTTCTTGAGCATCATTGGGAAGACCGACCTATCAAGTGGACACTCACATCCTAAAAGTGAAGAAAAATAGAAAACACAGTGAGAATTTAAGTATACAGTGTTTAAAACTTATTTGGCAACTCAAAAAGCTAGACACCAGAGAATCAAATAACCCTATTAAAAAATGGGGTACAGAGCTAAACAAATCATTTTCAGTTGAGGAACACTGAATGGCCGAGAAACATCTGAGGAAGTGCTCCACATCCTTAGCCATCAGGGAAATGCAAATCAAAACAACCCTAAGATTCCACCTCACACCAGTCAGATTGGCCAAGATCCAAAACTCAGATGACAGCAGATGCTGGCGAGGCTGCGGAGAAAGAGGAACACTTCTCCACTGTTGGTGGGGTTGCAAGCTAATACAACCACTCTGGAAATCTGTCTGGCGATACCTCAGAAAATTGGATATAGTACTACCTGAAGACCCAGCTATTCCACTTCTGGGCATATACCCCAGAGACACTTTAATACACAACAAAGATATATGCACCACAATGTTCATAGCGGCTCTATTTATAATAGCCAGAAGCTGGAAGGATCCCAGATGTCCTTCAGAAGATGAATGGATACAAAAATTGTGGTACATATACACAATGGAATACTACTCAGCCACCAGAAACAATGACTTAACCAAATTCTTAAGAAAATGGCTGCATCTAGAGAATATCATCCTGAGTGAGATAACCCAGTCACAAAAGAACAGACATAATATGCAGTCACTGATAGTGGGATGCTAACCCCAGAGGCTTGCACTCCCCCAGAAACACCTCACAGACTGTATGAAGTCCAAGAAATAAAGAAAACAAAAAATATACATATATTCACAAAACAAGAAGACTTTGACTATTTCCATGTTGCGTTTTGTTTTACATGTGCTTTACGCTTATTGTAACTAGTAGGTTTTCAATGCATACTGTCAAGCCCTTGAAAAAAATCAAGTACTGACTAAAAAACATATTCACATGGTTTTATGTAAAATTTATTTTAATGTCTGAAAAAACAGTACTGACAAAAATGTATAATTTTAAGCAAAAAATGTTTAAAATCTGTACATTTATCTTTGTTTTGCAAAATAAAATCGTTAAAAAAAAAAAAAAAAAGACTTAGTTGGCACCCGTCTCTAATGGAGAAGGGATTAGTACCTGTGGTTCCTGGAGAACCAATCAAGTAGCTGTGTTGTCTGATGTGTGTTCACTAGACTGGGTCAGTCAGAGCCATAAGTACCTCCTGACGTCCCCCTGGAAGCCCCACGTAAGAGAAGAGGCCAGGAGAAATTGCTGTTATCTCAGGTTAATTTGAACCTGAGAAAGTGGTGTCACCACAGATTGAAGTCCTATCTCCATGGCAGGGGGCACTGAAGGACAGCCAAGCCCTGGGTGGGCCTGTGCATCTTCCTGTTTGGGGGATTGGGCGAGTGCTGTGGATTCATGCTCAGTTCTATGGAATTCACTGAAGAGAGACAGCTGGCACCCTGACTGATGGACCTTTGTCATACCCCACCCTCACTCACAGCTCATGATCCCTCAGTCTAGAACCTCCCACTCGAGCACAGGACATTCTGCACAACTCGTTTTGTGTCTATGTCCTGAAAACTGTGATTCCTTTCTCTGGGCACCCACTGAAAAGCAAAGGTGATGTCAGTAGGTGGAGCTACCCAGAATGGGCTCATCTGCATCCATTGGGTCTTAGGTGAACCGAGATTGATGGATGGAAGCAAACTGGACTGAGAGGCTGGAATCCCACAGATGCAGATGGCTCTAAAGGGCACAAGAGGCAGGTGTGAGACACAAATGGTGACTCAGGGCCTCCAGACTCTGGTTGACTGGCTTAGGCCACGTGGCAGGCCTTCCCTCCAGCTCCTTTACTTTGATCAATAGTGCTGTGAGCACATTGCTACCCTAAAGATGTTCATGTGCTCCTGTGTTTCTGGACACAGACAGCACATACCAGTATCCTCTGAGAGACGCACCCTCAAGATCAGAACTGCCCAGGACTGAGGCAGGGCCACCCTTTTCTGTGAGGCTGCTCGTGTGTCATGCTTTCTCTTAACTCTGGCGCCACAGACATGGAGAGTGTGCTTATCAAGGACCAGGCAGGTACTGGCTCCATCTGGCTCTTCCCTGGCTGCTCCAGATCTCCCAAAGGTTATGGTACCTATCATAAAGTTCCCTCCTCTGAAAACCACCCCAGATCAGGAATCTCCTTAAAAGTGAAATCTTGCCATTATCAATAGCTCAACATGTCACTTGGAGCCATGTTTCCTGATGAATACAGGTCAGTTTGAGTGATCTCCGAACAAACCCAGAAGGGAAAAGAGCTCTTTTAGGCTTGACAGTGCTGAGCACAGAATTTCAAATACCTAGATGCACAAACTTCTGAGGACTGTGAAGAGCGGCCATTCCCAACATTAACATGGTGAGCATCTCTCGTGTCACTGGAAGAACCTGCTCTAGGGGTGGTGCAGGGCACGGCTCAGCTCCTGGTGTCTGCAGGCAAACAGGTAGATGATTACATTCCCTAAGGCCAGGAGTTCACCCTGGAGGCAGATGGGGGACCTACCCATGTGGTTCTATTTATAATCTGGATAGTGATTGGTTTCCGTGCTTCTAGGGTCGGAGGGCTGCAGTGGCCACATGGCTGTGGTCGGAGATATGGAGACCTGCTTTCAGGATGGCTACCCTGTCCTTGGGGGCAGATGACCTAGAAGGGTTGAGTTCTCGGGCCTCCCAAACTTTCAACACTTACAGACCTGTAACATTCTTTTTGTAAAAGCATTTGATGGGCAGACGGGACAGTAAAGGCTTGCAGCTGGCATGCTAGCTGCACACAGTGCAGTATGTGGCCTCTCTGGAACAATGCTCACACGGAGTGTCTGTCTCCACAGCCCATTCAGTGGCTCAGAGGTGCTCCAAGATGCTTGGGGAAGATCCCTGTATCATATATAGAGATTTTATCTCGTTTATTTAAACTCATCACTGTTGATTAAACCCAGAACGAGGTCCTTGGCCTCCACTTTCAGAAAAGAGATGGAATTTAGACAAAGTGTCTGCGGCCAGGAGAGCATGACACAGATTGATCCAGCCCGACCATGCTTTGATGGTAAAGTGGAGTGTTCATGGATCATTCGCTTTAAATTACCACCTATGCTTTAAGATACAATGCCCATGAATAATAAGTGGCCAAGCACTTGCAAAATATCATCACTGCGAAGCTTTCAGTCCCCTCAATAGAAGCCGAGTCCAACCAGAGATCTCACAGTATAAAGTAGCGGATAGAAGATCACAATTTATTTCTTATTCCATGAGAACTTCCCAGAGGGGTTTTCAGAGGAGGCATCCCTAATACATGCCAGGAGAGTCCTGGGTCTGGGATGGAGGGTGAAAAAGTGCTGGGGTCCTGGGCTCCATCTTCAACTTTTTCTGTCTTTCTATCTTCTGAACTAGAAGAAGCCCCCAGTAGATTATAAGCCAAATGGAAAATCCCTGGACTCTCTGTTCTTCATCTTGTCCTGAGTAGAGCCAGTGGAGCAGGAAGCAGCTGCTTGTGCCATAAGGAGACCGTCACCTGAGCCAGCTTTCAGGGTACTTGATCATTACCCAAGGCTACAGTCACCGAACCCTTGTGGCTACCCACTTTCCTGGATGGGCCATGCCCTTTAGACACCTTTACTCCACTAGAAAGACAGACAAGCACAAACCAGAAAGAAAAATATTTACGCTGGATGTCATATAAGTTGCTGAGGCTCTTGCAGACCTACGTCCCAGGCCCAGAACAGCCCATGAGCGCTCACTGATGCATCTAGGGCTTTGCTGTTCTCACTGACCCCAGGGATGAGTGTACCTCACACAGCAAACATGTGGCTTCCAGTCACTATATCTCGTTCGATTCTGTCCCATTTGGGTGTCATGTACCAACCACGATTTGCTAAAAAACGCACACTAGCCAACAGTAGGATGCGCTCTCCGTGCACAGGCGTGCTGTGGCTCTCCGCGCACAGGCGTGCTGTCGCTCCTCACTTGCATGGGGCACTTCCAGGCCCCATGGTAAATTGTCTTCTACCTGTTTGCTTGCTACATTGCACACGGCCCTGTGGTTATTCTTATACACATATATGCATTTATGCCATAATTTTTGTAAATTAGAAATGGGATTTTTTTTGCTCATAGAATATGTGCATTTTTATTGCCAAATTACCTTCGGGATGGACTGTGTCAGTTCGTATGTGCGGAATAGAGAGAGTAAACGCTCTCGAACTTCTAAGCCTTTATATCTGTCTTTTGAGAAGATGCCTCGTTTCCCAGTTGTATTTATTGGGTGATTTATTCTGTTTGGCCATGGCATTTTTCTCACACTAAGTCCTAAAATCCTGGATACTGCAGGCTCCACCCCTGGACCAGTTGTTCATCGGGCTGGCTAGAGCATGTACCGTGTGTCCACGCCACCAGCTGTGGGCCACTCTCTGTGCTTCAACCTGGAGCAGCCACCTTTGACCCAACTGTCCCAAACTTTTGAATGTTCCAGAACAATGGTTCTTTCAGGGCCTCAGTCCCAATGATCTTCTGAACCAACTTAACTAGAGCCACACGTCACAGCACACTACGTTACTGTGCACACATGTGCATATCCCTATACCATACAAAGTACTACATGAAGTCACAAAAACATGCACTTACACGCTTCACTACCCTTGCCCTCCAGCCACAGATCACACCATGCATATCTAGCACACATCACTCACCTTCACGTACATGCATCCGTACACACACTCAACATACATGTTCATACCTCATGGATGGCATTACATACACACACATCATGGATGACACATACGCACATACAGTATACACATGCCAGTAAACACCCAGTACATTTAACACAGTTATACTATGTATCATGCATGTGCACACCTCATTCTGCATACACGGCATATCACATTGTACCGCATACCCTCACATGTGTATCACTGCATATATACCACACAGCTATACACATACAACACTGCATATGCACACACCATACATACACCATTGCACACACCATGCCACTGTACAGAACTTTCACTGGAAGCCCATTACAACCATGCATTCCTGTACAGTAGACTGACTTACAATAGAAAGCCCTTTGATTCCAAGGCCTCGTGGTCTCCTCCACCTACCTGAGGGCCCTTGGATCAGAGCTGCATCACCTCACAGACACCTGCCCTTGTCTGGGGAATGTACTCCCAGGCGTCTATAGCTGAGGTTGCACCCCAGTGAGGCTTGTGTTCCATCCTGTTTCTGAATAAAGCCAACAGAGAAGAAACCTGGCTTCCAGTTCACACCTCCGTGCTGAACTCATGCTAGTAGAGTTTAGGCTGGTGCTGTAACACTCACCCAGGCTGGGTCCTAGAAGCACAGCTACATCTTCCACAAATCATATTATGATTTTACATATATGGATGTTATCCTACCATAGTAACTTAAACCCTTAGGATGAGATAGATGGTGGCCTCCCCGTCCCCGCAGACTCCACTATGGGACAGCATGAAAGGGATTTGCGTTCAGTGAAACTGTAATTTAAGCTTTGAATGTGGGTCTTTCTCCAGGTAGAACATGTGGTGTTTCTGTGATAATTTGGTTGGTGGAATCTCAGGTCTCCTTGGTCATAGCCCTCTTTTGATACCTTTGCAGTGCTCCCAGGAGAAACACAGTGTAGGAAACGGAGAGAGCAGGTCAGACTCTGCAGAGCTTGGGTCAGGGGAAGAGGTACTCACCCTTAGTGGTCTCCCATCCTGCCTGGCCCCCTGGAGGTCCAGGTAATTGACAGGAACTGGCTCCCTGTCATAACATCTATTAGAGCTGGCTGTCTCCACAGCTATCAAACCTTCAAATGTTGCCCTCAAGAGGCCAGGTCTACCCGTCCCAATTTTCATCAGGCCGGGATGTGATGCCTCATGCCCTGCAGGCAGAGCTGCCTTGTTCTCTCTTTCCTGCAGCCTTCTTGGGAGAAGCTCTGGAGTGTTGGTGACTGCGACCAAGACATGCCAGTGTGCACAGCCATCCCATAGTAGAAACATGCTATTCTACACAGACATTCCACACCACATACATGCTAGTATACATAACCATCCCACACTACAGAAATGTTGGTATGCACACCCATCCCATACCACAGACATGCTAGTGTACACACCCATCCCACACTACAGACATGGTAGCGTACACACCCATCCCATACCACAGACATGCTAGTGTGCACACCCATCCCATACCACTGACATGCTAGTGTGCACAGCCATCATATACTACAGACATGCTAGTGTGCACAGCCATTCTATACCATAGACATGCTAGTGTCCACAATCATCCCACATCATGAATACACAAGTACAAAAAGCTGTCATATATATATATATATATATATATATATATATATATATATATATATATATATATATATATATATATATATATATGTTGTGTATATACAGGAGTGTGTCTAGACATCCTCAGAGCCTGTCTTTGTGCTTCAGCTCTGCTTTCTAGAATGTTCTTTGCAGAGCATTTTATAGGTGTGTCCGTCGGTTTAGTGTATGCTCGGTGGGTACTGATGCTCTGAGTCAGTGGAGTGTTAGTAATAAGATTGTTTTACACTAGATTAAGCAAACACAACATGATGTTCAGGGTTGTGGCCGTCAACTCCTCTTAAGCCAAGCCAGCGTGCAGTAATCATGCTCTAGCATTTGTGAGATGGGCCCTTGTTGGTGTTGATGGACTGATGTCCTCGGGCCATCTCATGGGAAGCATCCATTACAGCATTTCACTGCGAGAGAACAGAGGGAGCAGCGCAGCCCTGCACTGTCACCACGCTGCAGTGGCCACACGGTTGTGCAAGCAACTACCTCTTCTCCATTGAGAGATAAGTCCACTGTCTCATGCCCTCTGATTTCTCTTGGCAACTTTGTGCTGAAAGTGGTGGGTGAGCTATGACACCATTACCGGATAGTCTTCTACTAAACGAAAGTCATCTTCTCTCCGTGTGCCAGTTGCTCTCTTTCACAGACATATGAGAACAGCTGAAGTATTACATGGGGTGGATCTTCTTTTACATAAATTCTGCTATGTCAACAGAGAATAGAACCCACAGCTTGCCTTCCCATCCCACCCCAACCCTGAGCTGCTCTCCTGCAAATGGCCCATTGGACATCTTGAATCATGCTTGTGGTTATGAGGACTGTATTTCTCCCACTTTGGGTTTCCTCCCAGCTCTGTTATAATTAACCTAACTTACCCTTGTAAATGCCTCCTAGAACTGTCCGCCCAATACAGCTTATGCCCAACCCCACACATTCAATCCTTGCCTGGGTATACAGACTACTCAGCTTGATTACAGTCTTGCACAGGGGCTTACCTCTTGAGTCTGGTTCTTATTGTATACCAAAGCCTTTCTGGTCTCACTGTCAGCTCCGTTGCCCCAGCTGTGGAGTTTAGGGTCCATTTCCCATTAGAAAGCGGTAGTAATTCTCATGGCCAGCAGCAATCACAAATGATATGGAGCCATGAGGAAGGAGAAATGTGAAGTCAGTAGAGACAGAAGTCACTGGGGATGCTGGTGCTATTGAGCCAAAGGACTTGATGAAAACAACAAACCCAGAGATTTAAGCAAGGGCAGGGACCCCAGGGAGAGAGATGCAGATGCTTCTGTATTCTGTAATCTGTCTTCTGCCCAGCTCCCACCTAGCACACCCATGCCTTGACAAGACAATGGGGACTCTGGCACTTTAAAAAGAGCAGAAACCTCTTAGGTTAGAACAAATCTGTCTCATCTGTTGCCACTTAGCAACATGGCTATGCTTGGTCCCATTGCCCTGCTGTCCCCCGGGAGAAAATGATGACATCGGAAAGGATGTCACTCAGAGAAACTTCACATCGATAACTTTGATGTGTGAGGACAGTTACTCAGTTGTTAGTCTGCCTTGATTACATGATAGTCAAACTAACACTTACTCAGTACATCCAATAAAAAAACAAAACAGAACAAACACGACTCTAGATGCAGGAATGAGAAGCTTATGCATAGGGTTGTTATAAAGGCAGTAAGAGGACTTACAGTGGGAAGCGCCTTGGAGAAGGTACTGTGGTGAGGTGCCGTAAGAGAGGCCTCAGGTCTGAGGGTGTTCAGTGGAAGGGCAGCAGAGGTACAAAGACATCTTCAGAGGGCCAGCAGCAAAGCTGAAGGGCTCCTGTGTGAGGAGTAGGATGCTGGGCATGGCGGGGCGATACCAAAAAAGGCTTGACTCCGAAGCTGCCTGTGCACAGTGAGTGTCTGACTGCTTGTGAGGAGGCTTAGAGCTCTCAGGGCTATACAAGAGAAAAGCAGATATAAAGTCCAACCTTCATGCATTCTGCTTACTCGGAATAAGGGTGATGGTGAAATGGTGTATGGGGGCCTGTGGTTCAGATGAAGGTCCAGATTCTACTTGTAGCATTGAGTGGTCCAGCCTGGAGGATGGACCTGTCTTGAATGCAGAGAACCAGAAGGATCTCCTGAGTCACAGACAGGCTCTCATTAAATGACCACATCCTCCACACTGCGGGTCTTATGGGAATGAGATGGAGCAGCCGCTCTAGGACGGTGAGAGTTTGGATTGGGGCAGTGCTCTATGTAGGTGAGGAGCAGCCAGGGGCAGTAACCAGTGGAACCTACAGGTCCTAAAAGTGGTCGGTTCTTCTCTAGTCAAATGAGAAATAGAAATTACTCAGGAATAATGCCCCACAGACTGAACTCCCAGCCAGGCAGTCAGTATTCCTGAGCATACATCTAATACAGGTGATGGTGCTCTACCCAAAGACTCGGCCCCTTCCCAGATGACATTAGAAGTTACTGGGGACTTTGTGGAATTGTGGATGAAAACTGGAGCAGGTAGCCTCAGGGGTCTACCACATGCATAGCACCTGAGGACCGCTGTGTCTGAAGAAGGTCACACTTCCATAGCCAACCAACTTGCGTACACGGACAAACATTTTCACCATTACCAGAAGCCATGGAGGAAAGACTGAAGCATGCAGAATTTCCAGACTATAACTTAGGTGTAAAAATACAGTGAGCTCCCTCAAGATGCTTGTCCGGATTTGGTTCTGCTCTGTGACGCTCAACCAGTGTTTCTGCTCATGAAGTTGTCGTCTGTGGGCTAAAGAGAGGAGATGGGAGAACTGGGGAGTCTCATTGGGAGGAAGCTTTCTGCTGCTCTAACAAGAAGCAATAACCTTTATCATCTAAATACTGTAGAGGTTTATACTGTGTGTGGCTCTGCAGACAAGGGCATGTCACTAGCTACGGCCTCACTGCATTATCCTGTGACCAACCACAAGAGAGCAAAGAACACAAGGGACCAAACCTGCCTGGAGCCAGCTTGCCTCTGGATAAGCAGTCTTCCTCAGTAAAGAACCGTCCCTGAGAATACAGACTGTGGTCACCCTCCGGGAGGGGGTCCCACCTACACACTGTTGCATTGGAGACCAGGTTCTGTGTTTTCTGTTCCCAGCGCATGGTCCTCCTGGACACTCGGCACAGCAGCCTGTTCCCACGCTGCTGCTGAATCTCATTTGGCACCTTTGGAATGGCCGATTTGTGTGTTTCCATTCCTTCCACATCATTAAAAACAATTCTAACCATCTAGGGTACTGGTGCTGACTAGATCAGAGAAAAGCATCTCTGAGCTCAAGAACTCATGGGCAGAGTCACCTCAAGTATGTGAAGCACACAAACAGTGCCATAGATCCTGCTGTTTCAACTAAAAGCTCCTAGAACCGTGTTTGACGTACAGTTTAATGTTTGCTTAGTGGATGTTAAATGTTTATACGCACGGCCGTGCACAGCTGAGAACGGGGAAATGGATTGCTCTGTATTACCCCCAGAGTCCCCATTCTCTCTGTGTCTCCGTGCTTTGGAGTGCTATTAAGGTCAGCCACCTTGACACTCCTACTGCAGAGTCACACACTAACCCTGTACCGAGCTGAATTCCCCACAGGGACTGAGGCTGAGCATCAGCCTGTGCAGGCACTTGAGTCCCAGCTGTGCTTCTTCAGCACCCGAGTCATAAATCCTGTGAGTGTCTGTCCATCCCATGCTCACTGAACTGAATCAGGTCTGGGCTTCACACTCCTGGCAACGTGTTTCAGAGCTGCTTCCATGTTGGGGTCTTGGGTTACAAAGGAACGCAGAGAAAGGGACTAGACGGGACATGGAGACAGACAGCCACTTTCATCTCCTTGCTGCAACGCCTCTAAGACTTGTTCTTACTTCCAGATCACAAGGGCACAGGCTTCCTGCCTAGAGGGCTGGAGAAGAGGTCAGGCTTCCTGTGGGAAAGTCAGAATGAAAGCCAGGAGGAGATTCGGAGGAAGACTTGGATAAAGGGCTCTTCAGCTGGCAGCCAGCCACGGGGGAGGGAGATACCTGGGAAGAGGGGAGAAGACAGCAGCCCCTCATGAACCTCGTTAGCAGGTGATGTCCTCACTCCTCCCTTGGCACCATGTGGAAAACTTGCAAAGCTCTGGTCCCAGTAAGACTGGGGAGATGACTCAGTCGGTGAAATATTTGCTATACAAACGTGAGGACCAGACCATGTAAAAGCTGCGTGTGATGTATGCACCTTCTACTCCACGGCTTGCGAACTGAAAACAGGAGGAGCCCTGTTTGCTGGCAGGCAATTTAGCTAAAGTGACAACCTCCAGGTTCAGTGAGAGATTTTGTCTCAAAAGCATAAGGTGGGAAGCTGTTGGGAAAGATGCCTAGTGTTAACCTCTGCCTTCCATTTGTGCACATGTGCACAAACTCATGCACATACATACACATACACACACTCGTGCAGGCACACATGCGTGCCCTTACACACACATGGGGGGAGGGAGGAAAAAAGGAGAGGAAGAGAGAGATCGAGAGAGATTGCCCACATTCCTGCAGCAGTCAGTCTAGATTTCTTTGCAAGAATTCTAAGTGTCTGTTAAAATAATTCCCCCATGTTTTCAAGACACCTGCTTCTCTGTAACCGCTGGTTCATGAACAGAAATAGATTTCAAACAAAAACACCTTCTAGCTAAATAGAGTTGTTTTCTGTGATTTAAATTTTCTGCTTTCCCAAGAAAGCTGTGGGAACTTGCCTGAGAGCAGCATGAGGGGGCAGAGAGAGGGGGGGATGGATTGGGGTGAGCGCTTGGGGGTTTCTGCCTGGCTAGTCCTGATTGCATCTCCACAGGGGGAGCCACACATCCTCTCCCTCAGACACAAAGGCCTCTGCCAGATGAGCTTGCACTGGGGGTCCTTATCTCTCTCAAAGCAGCTCCAAGTCCTCTTGTTTTTAACTCAATGGCATAGCTGTTTGGAACCACTGCTGTATTTACTGGGACAGCTTCTGCTCATAGGTCTGAAAGAAAACGATATCCATGCTCTGGCATCTGCTGCTTCCTCTGTAAGTTCTATGATGGCCTCCAGTTTGTCCCAGGCAGTGGCAAGCACACCTTCCAAACCTGTCCCTACAATCCCTGGTGTGCCTCCCTCTGTCCTCTGGTCTTAGGATGGCTTGAATGTTTTGCAAAGCCTCAAAGCCTTGTGTGTTTGAATACTTGGTCCCCACTAGGGGAACTGTTTGGGAAAGACTAGGAGGTATAGTCTTTTTGGGGGGGTCTCTGAGAATAGGCTCTGAGGTTTCCAGAGACTCACTATTCGAAGTATACTCGCTGCCTTCTGTTTAAGGATGAATGCGTGAGCTCCTGGCTGTTCCTGCCACCATGCCTTTGCTCCATTCTTGTGCAATCCAACTCTCCGAAACCATGAGCCCAGCTAAATGAATACTTATTGTACAAATTGCATTGG
Source organism: Micromys minutus (assembly GCF_963924665.1). Taxonomy (NCBI): domain Eukaryota; kingdom Metazoa; phylum Chordata; class Mammalia; order Rodentia; family Muridae; genus Micromys; species Micromys minutus. The sequence goes on from NC_137969.1 coordinate 258,689,306, forward strand.
TCATGGTGTTTTATTACAGCAAGAGAAAGAAGATGCAGACGTCTTTGGGCACGTTGGGTTCTCCTAATTGGCCCCCTCCTTCCCGTTCCCCACGTGATCAGCACTCAGGGAAGGAGTGCAGGTCAGTGGTATCATCAGTGCCGGCTGGAAGGTCTGGGTGACTGTGCAACGCAAGGATGAGAGAACAGGAATGGGGTCGGAGCTGCTATTGGGGATGGAAGCTTTGTGGCCCTGTGTCCTGTTGTCATGGCGTAGACCCCAGGAGGGAAAAGATAACTGCTTGCTGCAGTCAAGTGTGTATCATTGGCATTCCCCTCACACACATCTCACCTCCCACAACAGTCCCTCATTCCCAGTGAAAATGGGCACTCAGAGGTACCAAGGAAGGAGTCCTTACCAGCTACTCACAAAGTTCAGGTTCTTCTGTTCAGATGGGCATCAGAAGCTCATTCCAGCATAGCTTCAAACATGTGCATCGGTGACCACGTGTTAAACATGTCAGGGGTCATGAAATGGCAGAGGAGCACCCAACAGAATGAGTCTCCATGATGGAACTAAAATCCTCAGTAGCCCTTGCATGTGTGCGTGGTAGGGAGAGGGAAGATGGGAAAGAGTGCCTGGCTGGGAAGGCATTCCTATCGCTTTGGAGCCTGAGCTTCCTCTTGCATTCATTTAAACTGTTGATTTAGTCCCAATGTCGCTTGTCCTAGCTGATGTCTATGCTTAGTAAGCATGAAATTAGAATTATCTACTGACTAAGGAAATGTGGCTGGTCATTGCAATGACAACAACACTCAGAGAAAACAGCTCACAGCACCGAGCCCACTGCTGAGGAAAATGGTGCATGGACTGAGCCAGCCTGGGGGTCTCAGGGCTCAGGAGATTAGGAGGCTGTGCCTTTGATTTCTACCAGGATGTTCTCCCTGTGGGCAAGTGTAGATCTAGCCTTGCAGCTTTCAGACAGGCAACATGGACAAAAGCAGGGTCTGCCTACATATACTCTCTGCAGTGCTAGAGAGATGGAAGTGGCTTAAGCCATCCATCCAGGAGAGCTCTGTCCAGGATTGGGTAATCCCCATATCGATGAACTCAGAATTTACTTCTCCTTCACCCTGTGTCTGTAGGTGGTATGGTGTTTTTGAGCCTTCCTGGACCCATGGCTTTCTTTTATCTCTTATTTCTTCATACTGGACATAAAAGACAACCGTTCTGTTGTGTGTTAGCAGTTCAGGGCTCATCAGAGAGCAGAGAGATGGTTGGTTGAGGAATTGCATCCCAGGGAGCCCATTGGCTGGCATCAAGTGACCTCTTTGTTAACAAGACCCCTAACTCTTCTGAGATGACAGTGCCACTGGCCTGGGCCCATCATTGTCCTTCTGAGGAGATGCCCCAGAGGCCTGCACAGCTAACAGCATACAGGGTCAACGCTTATATGTCCCTTGCTTTGTAAGAATCTAGAAATCACCTATTTAGTAGTTGGTCTGGGCCCTTCATCATCTCTGCCCCGGTACTGAAGATACAGTAGGTCCATGGCTAAGGCTACAAGCCTGACAGTAGTTTTAGTCCTGCACACCCCAGTAGCTAGACACATGTAATGAAAGGTCTCTGTAAGCCGCACATTCTCCCAGTCCCAACATGCCTACTACAGCATCGGTGACAAAAAGCCATTGGGTCCAAAGCACAGGCTGCCCTGTAAATGGAGACCAACATGAAAGGATGTATTTAAGTCCCATCCTATGGTCCGTGCCCTCCCTGTACCCATTCCGTCAGAATGAAGAATGGAGAAAGTCTACACCATGGCCCAGCTACATCCATCCATGCTGGGAGCAAGAGTTCTGCCTCGGTCTCTGGATCTCCTTCTGCAGAATCATTGTCCTGTGACAGCAGGGACTGAAAGGTAGAGGAGATAGGTGACTCCAGCCCCAAGGATGCGTCCTGTGACCTAAGTGACTGACTGGGTCCTCTTATGAGCCTCACTGCTCCATGATGTGTCTCTGGGATCAAGGACTACCAGGCATGGCTGGTAGCAACTAGGGTGGAAGAAGCTCTGGTCATCCCCACCTTGCCTTCATGGTTATGAAACACCACAGGGTTCTGTAACCTACAGGAAAAAGACCATTCCCACAGCCTTCTCTAAGAACTTCAACATGTCCTTCCAGCTCTCCATGGGAGTCTTCAAACCTCGGAATATGTTGGCAGTTATTGCTTTCCCAACTCCACAACTATAGTGTTCTGTCCAAGCCCTGGCCCTCCCCACCCAGGCCATAATTCAGTTCACACTGTCTTGTGTAAGGGTCTTAGTCCTGTCTCAAACACTGGGCAGGTTCTAAGGGCATCAGGTTAAGCAACGATGGCTACAGATTCCCCCCAAGCCCTTCTGATCTGTTTTTCCCATGTAGGAGGCCATGAATTTCCAGGCCACACCAGCTCGCCAGAGCATCCCAGAACAACTGTGATTTGAAACAAAGTCAGCAATAACCTTGCATTTATTTTTTCTTTCTTGTTCTGTGTGTTCTGTCCGAACACATCTCCATCAGGATCCGGAGTGTTCAAGTTTATATTGTAGAAATAACTGATTTTCAGAAGAGTTACTTTTCTCCCGCTTTTAATAAGCTATTGTGACTCCTGGTTCTGCATTCCCTATGCCTTTAACAGGGGGTTATAATACAGTGTGTGGTGATCATGGAAGATTTTGTGGAGTTTGTGTGCCAGGTTATGGGCTCTGATTTATACTAATTGATCTTGTTGATTTTTATCTCCTCTCATGAAATATGTGTGGGGCTGAGGATGTAGCTCAGTGGTAGGACACTTGCCCAGTGTGATTCATGTCATCTCTGGTTCAATCCCCAGCACAGCAAAAATAAGTAAGTAAATAAATGCTTGCCAAAGCTCATCAATAGCTTTATTTTCATTGTGTTTCTGAGATGAGGTGAGGTATGAGTTGGAAGCCAGATCAGTACCTGTCTCATACTCAGAATATGAGTCATCCAATGATTCACTCGCCAGTCAACTTCAACCCCGATCAACCCAGTTATTGAAGTCACCACCACAGATACGTTTTTCTGTCCAAACCATAAGATACACAGGCTCCACCAACAAGACACTCTTTTCTGAGGCAAGGGACACTAGCGTGAGACCTCAGGAGGCAAAGCTACAGGGAGAAGATGGCAAAATGAGTGTACACAGGGACATGAGGTCTGGACATAGCCTTGTAATTGTATGCAGATGTGGAATGGACGTTTGTGCCCGCCTCTCTTGCTGGGAGATACCTGAGAGTTAAAGAGGATTGTGCCTTGTAGTGCTCTTGAAGGAAAGTGGAAAGACATTGACTTCTTGTATTCCTGACATCCATGTCTATGAAGGTGAAAGGCCTGATAGCTCAGCTGGACTTGAAGAGGGTAGGGAGCTGCCAAGACGTCAACACAGATATTTGACTGAAAACCTGGCTTTCTCCATGTGTGGCTGCTATGGGTACTTAATGAATAGCTCATTATGGTGACATATACCTTCTGTGACTAGCACATGAAACCTACAAATACCCAGTTATGTGCTGTCTGTATGAGCTTGGCTTATGGCTAAGAGAGGCTCTAATATGAATCTGAAATTAAGTTCATTAGATAAGTGAAAGATGCCAAATTTCCATGTCTAAATCGCAGGTCACATGCAGCATTACTGAAAACTTGCTTGGTTTTCTGAGTTACCATAGAACTCACCAGAGAACAAGCTGTGCAGCCTTTGTTAAACCCCAGCAGGCAAAGAACTTCCACAGAAATATCCAGAGTGGAGAAGTTTCTCTGTGTTACTCTTTATCATGGAGGGCCCCACAGTGGTGAAGAAGGCACCAAGAACCTACAAACCATGGCAGGCCACGATGAACAAGCCATCTGCAGAATCACAACAAACCCAGTCTTTCTCCTAGAGGTACTGTGAGCAATGTAATGGTTTCTCATTCCTGCTTTGGCCCCTGGAGGCTCAGTCAGGTTCACATGAGCTGCTCTGTCTCAGCAGCCTCTGAGTGCCCAGTACACATCTGTCATCTTCCTCTGGGGCTTTTCTCCTTCTTATTCTTATCAATATTTCCCATAGACTGTATTTGTCTTTCTACATTTATACCCTTTTCCAGTCTGTCAGATGGAGTGTTTTAAGCTATCCTTTGTATACTGAGAAGAGATATAAATTAACTTTAGACTAGATAAGCTGATAAATGAGTAAACCTAAGGTGTTATCACTCACCCTTCATGCCTGGAGTAATTTATTGCATGTTTAATTGGTGACTTATAAGGTGTGCTTTGCGCCATTCAGCAGACAGAAATGTTGGGCCTCTGATCGATGCATCCCATTCCTGGTAGCATCTGAGCTCAGCCTTCCTGATCTTGTGAGTAGATCTGTCTTTGGTTTGAACAACATTTTCTTGACCTCTGATATAGAAGGGAAGCTGATCTTGCCAAGGCCACCAGAAGGATGCGGAGCCTGGTAGGAGAAAGCAAAGCAGTGTTGGAAACAGAAGGGCTGTCACAGAGTCAGATGAGACTCTAGACCATGAAATTCACTCGGATGCTCAGTACAAAAACTAGACACATGGTCAGGACCCAAGTGTGGTCTCTGTGGTTAACCACGGGATGCTGCATGTGGCACTGTGCATCTCACTGAACCCTAAGACATCTGGGGGGGGGGTTGGTAGTGAAAGCCGGGACAGAGAGGTTGGAGAGAGAAGCTGCCAGGTGAAGTGATTGGACACTTAGGGCAAAACTTACAGGCCCTGAGCAGGTGGGGAAGGTGGAGAAGAATGAAGAAGCAGAGTCTAGAGCAGAGTTTCATGCACATCCTCAAAGGAGCAGGGATGAGGCACAGCCTGGAGCTCGGGTCCACCAGGAACTTTACTGTGTGACCGTCATTGCATGGGGCTTGTTGGCAAAATTCCCAGGCAGGCATGAGGTTCTCTTTGCTTCTGGATTCTGCTCTGATATTATTTCATAATTTCCAAGTTTCTGTATTTTCATAGTCATCCTGACACACTGAAAAAAAAAAATCAACACCAACAGCTTCCTTAAACCAGGCCCAATGTGGAGGAAGGGGCTGCAGAGAAGGGTGTTTGGGAACAAAAACAGGGAGTGTTGCTACTGCTGAGGAATTGCTGGCAGCTCATTAGCTCTGCCCCCCTCAGATTAGCAGTAATTAAACTGTGAAATCAGACCAGTGCCTTACGCCCCGACACCATGCCAGGCTGTCAGGAAGAATGGGGGGTGCGGGGGGAGGTATAAATCACCGGCCGTACGTCGGTCTCCCCCTTGGCAGGGCAGGGCCAGCAAGACGGAGAATAACGAAGGCATTCAGCCCTGCTCTCCGGTGGACACTGGGCAGACAGGCTTTGGAAGCGTTGTCATGGAGATGGCAGGGTGAGGGTAAACTCTTCCTCCCACTTGCTGTGGTTAATGAAGACGATAATGAAAAATTATGCCAACATTACAGCCATTTTTTTATGCTGCTTGGCACATGTAACCTGACGCCCGGCGACACATACCATGGTGACAGTAATTGTGTGTTGATCGATGGGGTAGAGAGGCGAAGACTGGGCTGAGTTAGCTGAGTGATTCCTTCCAGAGAGACTCTGTTCTGCTTAAACCCTCAAAGGTGACATAGAGCACACGTGCCCAAGCCGACTCCAGTTACCACTCCCGAGTCACAGGACAGACACTGCGGTTCACACAGACATGACTCCCCCTACCCTGCAGAACAAACATGGCCAAGTCAAACCAGAGTGGTTTTTTTCTGGCAGGATTATGTACTAAGGTTATTTTTAACTGCTTTTTTGTCTCCATGGATCATCTGAGGTTAGGGTAGAGGGATTGGAAGAGTACACCATATCTGTCACCTGCTCCATACCTCTCTGTGAGCTAGAGAGTTCTGTCTCTCCTATGTCTCCATAAAGACAGGGCTTCAACAAGAGACACCTTTAAGCAGGAGACAGGGCCATAGGTGTCTAGGTCACATCCTGTCACCAGGGGAGTCATTGCTGAACTCTGTCATAAAGTGTTTTTGCAATGTGCTGTACTTCTGCAAACGTACCCAGGTTAATGTAGACAAGCTCCCAGAGTTATGGCCAGTGGCTTATTTACTGTTTCAGGGATTTGCTGGTCATTTTTTGTGACCTTTATCTCTTGATGTTTGTGTCTCAAATTGGAGAATTTCAGGTTCTTCATAGAGATCTACAAGCACGGGCAATCAGTAAGACTACAGCTTTGTCAGCTAAATCTTTTGGTCATCTGTAGTGTCACAATTCAGGGAGAGCTAGCCTTTCTAGGTTTCTTACCTTACACCCCTTACAGGATTTCTAGTCCATGTAGTAATTCAATCGCTCAGCCTCCATGGTAAGCAGGAAGTGCAAATGGTATAGTCCATTCCAATACCACCAAGTCCTTGCTGCCTCCAAGCTAAGCTCTGGAGCCTCCATCCTTTCTTTTGACCCAAATAAGCAACCAAAGAGCATAGAGCTGGAATTCACTACTCGGGCCCGAATCTACTGTATCCTTTCCCTGAACTAGGCTGTGGGGCCACTTGTCACAGGCACTGCTGGTGAACACACACATGCACACAAAGAATAACAACCACGAACCACAACACCCTGTCTACCCACCTTAGAACACCGTGACTGAAGGCAGGCTATCCTGCCCTTTCCGACTGGTCTGACCTCCCATTTACCTCATGGAACCGCAGTTTCCTTCTCGGCAAACAGGTACATTCATGCACCTGCCATGTCAAATGGTGCTGCAAACATCCTGGAGCAACATGAGGTGCACAAGTCATAAGTGAGGTGACGGCAGAGAGGTGTTGTCAGGGACACTAGGACCCCCGTCCCAGAGTGACAGGGAAGTTCAGAAAATCACACAGAATGCCCTGTCTACACAGAGCTGCCAGGATTTTAATCCCAAGGGATGACTTACTTTCTGTGGAATGAAGCACAAGGACACCTGTGCTGCCACGTGACAGACACTTCACAGTACAAGCCGGGCCTGTGGTGTCCAGTACAAGGACAAGTGCCTCCAAGTGCGTGATCAGATAAAACCTCACCCTCCTGGAGCTCATGCAGGAAATCCAAGCGTAAGCCCAGGATCAGGGTCCCTGGGCTCAGGAGCCACAGGAGCAGGGGAAGGAGAGATGGGAGAACCAAGCAGGTCAACAGTTCCCACAGAAGGCCCTAGCAGAGCTGTCAAACCACAAGGTCATCTTCATAACTCTGTTTAGTCCTTGAACTTTTGTGATGTCTGGTATCTCCCACCTCCAACCAGCTGCTGTGAGGACTGGAGTGCTCAGCTTTATCCTTGGAGCTTCTGTTTCTTCCCTTGCAAAGGAGGGTGAGAGCAGGACTCACAGCCTTCAGCACATGTCAGGACCACCAGGGCAAAACTGAACCCCAGGAGCAGGTGCTATCTGCTCCAGCACCTCCAGTTGGGCATTAGCCCCAGGAAGACTTCCTCTGCCCTACCTGTGGTCAGTGTCAGGGCAATAGCCTAATCCATAGATAACCAAGGGACGACCATGGTACTAGCACCTAGCGGCCGTTGTGGCTGCTTGTCATCAGTCACAGATGTCACAGAGCTCTGCTCTCTTGGTTGGCACTTCATGGACTGCCCAAGGACTCTGGAATACTCTTCTGTCCTCTCTACTCCATCTTATTTAATTGGTCACCACCTGGGTTGTATGTTTGTACCTCAGTCAGGGATGGCATTCTTAGGGAGCAGCTGAGGAGGCCATGAAAGAATAGGGAGACCACAGAATGTCAGAAGGTTGTGCTGTCCACATGAGAGAGCAGGGCCCCAGAGCCAGCCTCACTACCTGGGCCCAACTAGGGCTTCTTTGTATACAAAAGACAATGACTCTGAGGCACCTGAGCAGGACTGTGCTCAAGCCAGACCTTTAGCCAGTGGTGCTCACAATATAGAAAGTCACAAGGAGCTGATGGTCTGGGCTGGGTGATAAAGGGACTTGGGGGGCGTAGGCCTGGATTCCAGAGGCCTCACATGGAGATCTCTTGTCTGGTTCTCCGTGCTCTGGATCAGGTGAAGGGGAGAGAGCTTGAGCAGGGGTTAGGGGAAACCATTTCTGCTACCCCCACTGCTGGCATTGCCCGCCTTTGTTTCCATCACTGCTGCAGGATGAGCCAGCAGGAGACTGGGGGGGGGGGGGCGTGCAGGGGAGCTTCTGGTGGCAGCAATTTTGGGAGAGCAGATCTCTCCCCAAGTGGCAGTGTCACAGTTCTTATGACAGAAGCTCTCAGATGATGGAGTAATTCCTGCACACCTTTAATCCCGGATAGCCTTCCTATACGCAGTTTTTGCATGGTTCAGGGTCTGACATCTGCTACTTCCTATTGGCTTGGCCCTTGGGAATACTTCATCTACATATTTGGGGGTGTGGTCCTGCTTCTACATGAAGTGTGGTCATGTCCTCACCTGAGGAGGGACTTGAGGTATGACCTATGCAATTCAAACCTCTCTACAGGGGGATTTGGGGAGCAGTAGCTGCGTGAGGAGAGGCTGATCTCCAGGAGACTAGGAAGCAGCCTGCCATTCCTTAGAGTCCCCAGGGCTTCAACTTATCTCGACCAGGAATCAGGGTACCCTTCACAGGCCACAGCCCCATGAATGTGGGGGGGGCTACATCTCTGAGAAATGTGCCCACATTCATGCATGCTGAGGTTCTTCTTCCCACAGCCGGTAATTAACTAAATAGGTAAGGGACAACAGGAAAGACCCAAGATACTTCCCTTACAGGACTGAGGACATTTCTTATTTGCAGAGAGCAGGATAAACAAGGAACATTTGAGTAGCCTTGTTTCCCTTCCAAAGACATTGTATGCTAGATTCTAGAAGTCTGTTTTACAGGAGAAAGAGCAGAATAGACCATACTTTATGTGACTGCTTCTTCTCAACTGAGTGTGACATCTACCCATGTTATTCCTGTAGTAAGATGTATAGGTTCTTCCTGTTATTTGAGAAGCAGGTTAAAGATTATAGCCCATGATAGTGGGTGAGGCATGGCAGCAGGATTGTGGGGCAGTTGGTCACAATGCATCCCCACCTAAGAAGCAGTCAGGGAGTATAGCTAGGCTACAAAACTTCAAGATTTTCCCCTGATAATTTCTCTCCTCCAGCAAAGTGCACCGCCTGAAGGTTCCACAACCTTCAAAAACAGTGCTAAGTATTCAAACATGCGTACCTGTTCATGTGTCTTACTTTTCACATTTAAGCCATGGACTGAGAATCATCCCACTTTCCAAGGCTGAACATGACTCATTTGTCACCCGCCATTGAGTGCTTGTGTTACTCTGTCATTCTGGTCTTGTGAGTGGTACTGCTATGATGTCAGTGTGCAGGTATCTCTCTGAATCACTGATGTCAGCAGAGGTGGACTTGTGAAAATGCATGGTACTTCCACATTTAATTTTCTGAGAGACCACCAAGCTGGTTTCCAAGATGACTCATATTTGGCACACCCTCACCCAGACTTTGCATGTCTGGTTGTTTAATGACAGTTATCCCATCCAGTGGCAACAATGTCTTTTCATGGAGACACCTACATGTCTCCATCTCATGAGGCTGTGACAAAAACCTCACTGAGTCATGAAAAAAGCAAGCAGGGGAAAACCAGAGCCAGAAGAAATCAGGCTGGATGCTGGATGATCTGACCCCTTTGACAAAGAGGACAAGTGTACCAGCACAGTTCAGGTCTATACTCATTATAGGAAGAACCCTGAGCTACATACAAGTGAGACTTCCAGAGCTATTAGAGCAAGGGTGGGAAACATCAGGCCTAGAGGTTAACCACCCTCAAATTCCTGTGTGGTTTGAGAGCTCTGGTGGCCTTGATTCAGCCTCTCAACTTTTATGAGGCAGAATTCTTTCCTCCTCCCAGTGTGAAGATGGGAGACAGCTGTTGGACAGGGCAGCATCACAAAAAGCAAACTGCCTAGTCCCCCATTTAGTTGCAGAGTGTATCCCTGTGGGCTCTATACAGCATTTCCCACTCTGAGATTCTCCTCTGTCATATCACCAGCAAGAAGAGTCTCCTAATTCATTACCATTCAAATAAGAAACTGTTGCTAATGAGGGAGAACTTGGCTAAAGAACACCACTAAGATTTTAAACATAATTTAATTTGTAATCAAACAGTGCATGACAGAGATAGAGGTCCAGGCCTTTCCCAGGGGATGTTGAAACCCTAGTTCTTAAGCTTCTAAGCAAGGGGTACAGTTTACTGGGACCCTCACTGGAGCAGAAGAGGGAGCCTAAGGTGAATAATGGACCTCACAAAAGAGGAGTCTCAACTAAGATCAAGAAGCAGCTCCATGTGGACCAAATGCCCACAAAGTAGATGCTTGCAACCAAGTCTTGTTTCATGGCTTGTGACCAAGGCATAGCAGATGATTCAGCTTCACAGACTCACTTATGGAGACAGTGCTGTGAGAATGAGGATCCACATGTGGTGAGCTTCTTCAAGGAAAGAGCTCCCTCACATTCACAGAAGAACAATTGACACACTCAAAAAGTGTTTCGTTGACCTGGAGATGGGCTGCACACTCAAGAAAGGCTCTCTAGTGAAATTGATGAAAGTGTTCTCTCACACCTAAAGGTGTTATCACACTCAAGAAAAAGTGTCTATTACATTTTAGGAGTTGTCTCTGTCACACAAAAAGAACCTCATTTGTCACACTTGAGATAGAGTCTGTTATGCTAAAGGAAGAGTCTCTGTCTTAAGGAAAAAGATGCCCCGTCATATTCTTGGGAGTAAGTATGTAGTTCACTTCACAATGGCATACAGCATCAGATTGTGGTGCCTGGATTCTCTGCTTCTTTCCTTTTGGCCTTTGTCAGTGTCCTATGTTTCTGAGTAATTTGTCTTTGCCAACTTCTATAACCTAAATTATCAATTCTTGTAGCGTTTAAAGTTTTTTTTTTAATTGTCTAAACTTAACACAGAAGCAAGATTGCTGCTGGCTTCTCCACACACCCTTCATATCATCAGAATAGAACAGGGTTTTATAATTCTTACCTGAAAAAAATAGCTGACTCTACACAGCACACACAGTTCCTGCAGAGAACAACACTCTGTGTGTTCTCTCGTGGGGACATTGCCTTCAGCAAATAAGTACATGGATCCCCTGAGCACGGTCTTTAGACCCTGAGTCACTGCCTTCCCACACTTCAGTTCCCTCTGGGGACATTAGTTATGCCCACTTTGGAGTCTGTGGAAGGTTCTTTAAGAGCAAGAAACTGGGCTTGCAGGGCAGTACCAGTACACAGCAGTCAGTGGTCTAAACTATGTCATTGTGGTCACTGTCACAGCCATGGCAATGATCAGTATTAATGTTCTTTTCCATGATACCCCCCAGGTTTCTCTCCAAAGTACTGTAGTTTGAGTCATCTTCCTTGCCAGTTCTGTAGGTCTACAACCTGGTGGCAGAGCAGCCCTAAGTGGGTACATGTCAGACACTGTTGGCATGGTGATGGCATCTAGACACAATGGTGGTGCCTAGGAAGGGGAGTGAGCAGTGAAGCCTCAGTTCCCAGGCTTGTACTATTTCTTTGGGAAAGGCTCTGACCAGGTTGCATCTTTATATATGTAGGACATGGCCCAGAACACGTTTTCTCTCATTACCAAGCTTAACTCCTCTGGCTGAACTCTTCATCTTGGCTGCTGCTGAGTCACAGATACAGTACCCTGACTCCCTAGACATCTTCCATTATTTGGGTAGTGAGTCAGTCAGCCACACCCAGGTCCAAGAAAGGCAGCTCAGCCAGAGAGAAACACTGGCTGAAATGGACAAAGTGGGCTCAGCATGCAGCTTTCAGAAATGGTACCAGACAAGGCACTTCCTAGAGAGAGTTTAAGTCTTGTTTCAGTAAGGATAAAAGAAGTGAACCATGACACATGGCAAAGCAGCACGTATACAATGATATCAGTGACCATGTGGTACAGATTTAGAAAGCACTGAGGCCTAAGCATGCAGAAGATCAAGTGTGCTGACACTTGTAAAGATATTTCCCTTAGGGACAGTACTGCTCAGCTGAGAGTGCAGACAAGGGTTGCCTGCAGGGGCAGGCTCAGTCGAAGACACCAAAAGCCAGGGTAACTGGAATGCTATCCCAGATTCTCAATCTAATCAGAGTTCCAATCGTACTTACAGTAGATTTTTAGAAACACAGTGCTGTATTCTAATGGTGAGGAAAAGTGTGAGGAGAAAAGTTTGCTACGCACTAAACATCCTATAATTTATATGTCATTAGACATCTGCTTTGAGGGTCTTGTAAGAGCATTCCCAACCATGTGCTCTGCCTGTGGGGTCCATGGAGCTTAGGAGCTTATTTGACCTACTATCTAATGTAAGGGTGACCACTCCCGTGACAGCACAGCAAAGAGACTGGCATTTGAGCACTATCCCAGTGACTGGTCCAGCTGTGCAGCTGGCGAAGTCCTGAGCTCAACAGACAGCTTACTATTTCAGCAAAGAAAAGATGTACAGCAGTTTAATGGTCCTATGTACTGGGCAGAATTGAAGGACAGAGCTGCTTGCTAGTATGATGGACTGCGGCCTTCCTGGTTAGTCAGAAAAGAGAGTCACGCAGAAACCAGGCCACCCATTCACCTAACCCAGTCTTGCCATCAGCCAGGTCAGCCACAACGAGAGTCACACTTGATTCTTCTATCATCTGCTGAGGCTCTCTAATAGGAGCTGTTTGCAATAGAATCTGAATTGAGATGCCATTGCTTCTGAGTAATGGCCATAGCCACCACTTACAGGCATATGACCTTTGAACAACCTTGTTCTGGCCCCAGCTCTGATAGCCATTTCTATCATCACTGACCTACTTACTACCTCTGGTTGTCCCTTGTCTCAGACTTGGCAGCAATAAATACCAGTTGCACTGAGGTGGGAGGAAGAAGCTACAGGAAGGAGTCAAGAAACTAGACAAGCAAGACTACCCATGCATGGGATCAGAGACCAATTAAAGATCAGAAGGAGGAGCTGGAGAGATGGCTAGGCAGTTAAGAGCATTGACTGCTCTTCCAGAGGTCCTGAGTTCAATTCCCAGCAACCACATGGTGACTCACAACTATCTGTAATGGAATCCGATGCCCTCTTCTAATGTGTCTAAAGACAACAACACTGTACTCATATACACAAAATAAATAAATACAATCTAAAAAAAATCAGAGGGAGGCTGAGCAGAGACCTGCACAAAGGGTCACAAAGTGCATCATGTGTCTATAATCCCAGTTAAAGCAAGAGAATCATGGGTTCCAGGTCACCCTCTCCAAAGAGGGCAACTCTCCTGGCTCCTCTGCATCTGGTCCTGCACAGGAGCTACAGGAACAAAGCTGCAGCAAACACATTCTCTAATTCCAGCCTTCCTGACATCTACAGTCATCAGAGACGGGCCAAGCCTCTACCTACAACACACAGTTAGATCTGGATGCAGGGGCATCCTTGAAGGAGGGCCATGGAGCCCAGGTTATACCGCAGTTTAGAGCCTAGAGTCAGGCATCTCTGAGCACATCTCAGCCTCATTGGATTGCAGATCATTCGAGGCCTGTGCTTCCTAGTATGACTGACTTTGAGCCCCACTTTACTGTAGAACCCTGGGACTACCAGGGGTCTATTCACCTCAGAGTAGAGAAGCTTGCACCAATGCTTCCCTGTCATTCTTTTCTCCCACCCTTTTCTCTCATTTCTCCTTCAGAAGCAATGCCTTGGCCATGTTCTCTATGCCGCAGGAAACAGTGCCTTCTGTCTTGGGTAATAGCAGAACAAAGGACCAGGATCCATCCGGCTGTGCGGCCAGCTCCATGCACCTTGATTAAGTTCCTGAAGTGAGGTCAGCTTCCACCCCCTAGTCAGCAGGGAGCAACCTCAATTAAGCTGCTTGGGGGCAAAGGGGACCTCCAAGAACCTTGAGTATTCCAACAGCTGCCTCTGATCCTCACCTTGCTGAGGACCTCCCATGAAGGGAGGTGCAGGCTTCCCTACTGAATGGGATCCTTTAGTGGGGCACTGGGGGAGGGGGCAGCAATTAACCACTCCAAGGAGCTGTCGGCTTTCTATGCACACCCTCAGCCTCCTGATGCCTGGATGCTAAATTATATCTGACATTTAATTTAAATGCATGGTGCTTTCATTCAAAAATAAACCTGCCGCCGCCATCAGGGTAGTCACTGTATGGATTTTCCTCTTGTTGCCTTCTCTGCCTCTCTGACCCCATCCTCACCTTGTGCCGCTCACACAAACTAGAATTTAGCCCATCTCTTTAGTCTGGATATTGCTCAGTGCACCACAATCCCTGGGCTTTCCTTTGCATGTCAGGATGTCTCCATTTGCAATTTGTAACAGAGAAAGAAATCAATTCTTTGGTATTACTGCTGTGCATGAAGCCTCAGCCCATTATTGGGCATTTGGACGCCTTCTCCCTTTGGTCACTCATAGTCAGTCAAATATAAGCCCCTCCCCCACCCCGCCAGCCAGCGACAGCTGGAAGATGTGGACCAGATAAAACTGGGAATGTTGAGAAGCCTGTGTTCTGGTTTGTCTTTCCACATTGGTATGGGATGGGTCCCAAAACACATGCTTGCCTGAGAGGAAGGCCAAACTGCTGTCCAGGAACACAGCAGATACCCCAGCCTGGCCTCATTCAGGTAGTTTCTCCCAGGCCATGGTATATGGCGCCATCAGAACCTCATTTGCTTGTTGCAAATATCTCACTAGACCACTTCCTTCTGGGTGACTCAAGCAGGCTAAGGGTGCCAAGAACACATTTCATTAACATGTTTTCTGAGTAAGTCATTTGGGCTCTCTGTAGTGTTTTGAGAGAGTCTCCCATAACTTAGCATCTCAGTGGCACCATTAAAGGATAGAGCCTTTAAGAGGTGGAGGCTGATGGGAGGTTATGAAGGTACAGGGTTGCTGGAGGACTGGGAAAATCCTGTGGAGGTGAGTTGTAATAGAATAGCAAACCTGGCTTGTCCCTGTCCTCCGGCTCCTTCCACCCCAGACAGTTACTTTTCATTTCTCCACTGCAAAGCAACACAGCCAGGAGCCTTCACTGGGAGCCAGCATTGTGACTCACACCTGCAGCCACCATGGTATGAAACAGACAAACCTCCCAACACTACAAGTTTTCCAGCTTCAGGTGTTTAGTTATAGCAGTGGAGATGGGGGGGGGGGCAGGAACAATAGGAGATAAGCTGAGCATTGAGAACTTTAGAAATAAATCAGAGACATTCCAATAAGTGCCAGCTAAGACACATGGCATCTGAGGTATTGGACCCTCACTGGAAATGGGCTGTCCCTGATTGTGGGGCATGTGATACAGCTCTGAGTCTTACTCCTACGAGCCACCACACCACTGTATGTCTCTGTACATTTATAGCAGCTCGTTGTGAAGGAAGAAAGAGGCTCCGATGCCTGTGTCCTCTGCTGCCCTGTCCTCTGCTACGCTGCCCTCCATCCCCAGTGCTCTAAAGCAGTGAGGGCAGGTGTATGTCTCTGCTTCTGCAGTGGCTTGCCCAAGCTACTGCTCCATTTGTTTACTATGAGGCTTGAATTCTGACAGGAAACAACCAGTTGGACAAAAAGATTTCTTACCAAGCAGACTGAGCTGTGTCACCTTGGGTAGCACAGATCACATAAAGAAATGCCTCTGCTTGGTACCTAGTGTACTGTGGACAGGCTAGCAAGTCTGACCTAGGATGCCCATCTCTCCCTGGCCTTTTCTATTCTATTGGGACATTACAGTGTAGGTCCTTAGGGTATTCACCCATGTCAGAGCCTTATTTCCCTCTCTTTTGGCAAAAGTGAGCCTTGTGGCCGTCTGGTACCCAAGACTCAGTGATACAGGGACCCACATATGCTTAAGCCCAACAAGAAAAACCTGACCAGAGTTGGAGCCTGTGCCTGCGGGGGTAGAAATATGGATACAGGACAAAGTGAGGCTCTGATGGTCCCTCAGAAACACTGAAAACCAGGAAGGAGCCAAATCAAACACCAAAAAGCAAGGGAGCAGGTCCCGAGCCATTCTTAAGACGTTCTTCAGCCACTGTGGTTGTCTTCCGTCGGCTCCACTCCAATGGGTCCAAACAACAGGGGCAGCGGTGATGCTCTGATGTTCCTGTGGGCAGAAGGTTTTGCACAGGCATCTTCTGTCTTTCTTCACTGTGTGTGCTAATGGCAATAGATGTCTCGCGTGTTTAAATACAGAAACCGCAGCTTCCTAGACTCCTGTCTGGAACCCAGGCTGTGGGCAGTCACTATACCATAATTCCATGTGGTGATTTAAGCAAAGGCGGTTGTGAGTTTTTAATGTTGAGGCAGGACATGCTCATTGATAGCCTCCCATTATTTCCAGAATGGGTTGTGCATTGTCATATATGACTCCAGAGCACAGGTCTCATCAACTGAACCCTAAGAGGAGTCCCTAGTCCCTAGGGCACTTATGTATGTGACTGTTCCACTATAGCCCACCTTTTCTGAATTTCAAACCACTTGAGGCCCACCAGGACTTGTGGGTGTTATGATCTCCCCTGATATCTATGTCAGTCAGTTACCCAGCTTTTAGCAAATATAGATCAAATATAGCCACAGTCAGTAGTACCCAAAAGGCTATCTCTAAAGCTCCTATGATAACGGAGTACTTCCTGCCTGACCACCCTGAGAGCTGCATTCCCTTCTCCATCTCTGAGGCCTCCAAAGTGCTGTCTGCAGTGTGCTGTGAGAGAGGAAACTACATGTTCCACCCTCCTTGGCAAAAGCAACTATGTTAGCCTTGTGATGGCTCAGGTTGGTCAACGTGGGGGATGAAGTAAAAGGTACTGTCTTAGTTAGGGTTTCCATTGTTGTGAAGAGACACCATGACCAAAGCAACTCTTATAAAGGACAACATTTAATTGAGGCTGACTCTTTTTATTAGTTATTTCATTTATTTATATTTCAAATGTTATCCCCCTTGCCAGTTTCCCATCTGCAAACCCCCATCCCATCCCTCCTCCCTCGTACTTCTATGAGAGTGCTCCCCCTACCTACCCACTCCCACCTCACTACCCTAGCATTCCCCTACATTGGGGTATCAAGTCTCCATGGGGCCAAGAGCCTTCCCTCTCATTGATACCACATAAGGCAATCCTGAGGCTTACTTATGGGTTGAGAGATTGAGTGCATTATCATCATAGTGGAAAGCATAGCAGTGTCCAGACAACCATGGCACTGGAGGAGCTGAGAGTTCTATATCTTTATCCGAAGGAAGCCAGAAGCAGGCTGGCATCCCCAGGCAGCTAGGAGCAAGCTCTCAAAGCCCACCACCATAGTGACACACTCTAACAAGTCATACTTCCTAATATACTCCCTGGGCCAAGCGTATTCTACCCACCACAGGCAGGGCAACCTGTGTAACTTTAGGCAACTGTAGTCAATAACTTTGAAGAGCAACATCTGAGGAGGAAGAATATTTGATCATTTGAGTACTGGCCAATACACAGAATGCCCACCCAGAAAAACTCTCCACAAGGGTGCTGGTCTGCCCACACCTGACTGAAGGAGAACACAGGCTCCATCCTCAGGAGGCAGTGTGATTTATTTTGTGTATCTGGCTCTTTAAAGGAGCCCCAGTTGCTAATCAACTGGTGCTTTAAGAGAGCTGCTTAATCTATGTCCTTCAGTGTTGGTTGCCTCTTGGACTTCTGGGAACTGGAGAGGATTTTAAAAGGCAGCAGAAGCTGGGAAAGGGAGTGGGGTTGGAGTAAGATCTGAGTAGGGTCTAGGTGGCAGAAGACTGGGGTCAGAGAAGATGGTTAGAACAGGAACACAGAATATCCACTAGGGCTAGAGGAGAGGAGGAGAGAAGAGGAGGGAAGGGGAGTGAAAGAGAAGGGAAGAGAAGAGAGAAAAAGGAAAGAAATTGAGTAGAGTGAAACTAGGGGACAGTTGAGGCAGGAGAAGCTGAGCTGGGCCAGAAGGAATTGTTAGGAGATAGCTGAGAAAGAATTGGGCTAGTGGAATGAGGACAGTTGGTGACATCTGAGCCAGGTGAAGCTTAACTGAACAGACAGGGTAGAACACAGGGTACAGTTTAGAGCTGCTGGCATTGGGAAAACTGGGAGAAGAGACTGTTTAAGCAGACTGTTGGGGAACTGAGGGAGGAACCTTTGGGAGAAACATTTGAAGGAACTGGGCTGAGGGGTTAAGAGAACTGGTTACCATTTGTAAGAAAAGAAGACAAAATTAAACATTAAAAAAAAACAAAAATTAACATACATTTTTACACCCAGTCTTCAAAGAACTGTAAGGAGACACATGACCATGTTGGAAGCTTAAAGACCAGAGGGCAGGATTTCTACAGAGCCCAGAAGACCTGAGGGGCAATAGCTCTCTGCAGTTTTCTTCATTACACAGTGACTGTAGTCTAGCAATGTAGGTGTAGAACTCTATATGCATGCATTGAGACTGATGTCCCATTGAGGAGATTATTTGATTATACTTAGGCTTTGGATGACTCTAAATCCTCTCTGTTCAGAGCACCAACTGTATGCAAGAAAACTGTCTCTGGCCATTTCCTGTTGCTATAATAAAATGTCTGAGGCTAGATACACTACCAGCAACAATGACATTTGGTGAAAACCCCTGGCTATGACATTTTAGTGATTTTGCTGAGGGATAGCTCGGAGGTGAAGAGCACAGGCTGTTCTTCCTCCCACGAGACTCCATCCCTGAGAGGTTTTCTCATTTCAGCACTACAGCGTGAGATCAGGCCTCTATCCATGGGCCCAAAAATGTGTTCATACTCAAGTACTCTTAGACCACTGCAAAGCAGCTCTGGCGAAATGACTTTAGAGATGGTGCTGATAGAGGGAACAAACAAGGACACAGAGAAAGGGTAGAGGCATGAGCCCTAGCAAGTGGGTTCTGGGTTGTGGCCTGTGGGTTCTGGGTTGTGGTGTGCATGGTTTCCTTTTCTCAGGGTTGTCTTCTATGCTGGCAAGAAACAGCCAGCCATGAGGAAAGAGCCTTTTGATCTCCTCTTTTTAAGACATGCAGAGACCCTTATTTGTTCTCTGTCTGTGGTTTTCAGCCAGTCCTTGCTGAGTGAGACCATGCCGTGACAAAGGCATTGAAGAAAGCTCCATTTGGGAAGCCTCGGGGATTGACTGAGTACCACTGAGCCTGGGCTGGAAAGCTAGTGCAGCTCTGGGATGCGGGTTAGAAGCCACAGAGTTTATGATGTTCCCAAGCCATGGGCTTCACCTTTGATGTCTTTCAGTCTCCATCTTCTGCCTGGTTGTTCTTCCTCTCTGGCAAGGGGAGAATTGTATTTCTGTCTCCCTCACAGAAAGAGCAAGATAGGTGTCTGTGTGACATTTTTGACTCCTTGATCATCGTATGGACAGAAACTTTCAAAACGGTGAGTGGGGAGCTCAGATTGCACCTAGAAATCTCACGACATCATATTTCCATCTGAACCTCCTCCTGAAAATCTCCAGCCATTGTATACAGAAGATAAGACAAATTCATTCCAGAAAGAAAGCCAAGAAACCCACAGGTGTAGTCCTCTGCTGCCCAGCAGCCTAGGGACAGAGAAGGGGATGGCAGCCTTCCAGCAGCTGGAGTGGCTTTGGATGCTGTTCAGAAGACATGCCTGACCCCTGTGCAATGCCCAGCTCAGCAGGACAAGAACAACAGCTCTGTAGTTGAGTTCTACTATTTATCTACCTGTGTGCTGCGACCAGGTGACAGGCTGGAGGAGCCTGAATGGGTTGGAATTTTCCTGCAGCCAAATTTGTAGCTAAAGACCTGATAGCTTTCACTGTGAAATCCTGATGCCCTAGAGAATATGTTAAAGGGGACGTATACTTAAAATGTTTCTTCTCCTAGGAAAGGAACATAGGTGGTGTGGTGATAGAAAGTTACTCCCATCTCACACATCTGGACAGTTGGTTTCTACTGGTGACACTGTTTGGGGAGTTCAGGAAGCGTGACCTTTCTGCAGAAAGTGTGTCACTGGGGGCAGAAATTAAAAATCTCACAACACTTGCAGTTCAAGTTTCTTGTCTATTTCGTGCTTTTGTTTGAGACATGAGCTCTCAGCTCTCTGCTCCCCCCCCCCCCCGTGTGCCTGCCTCCCTGCTGTGACAGACTTGCTGTCCCTTAGGATCAGTGTAGACCCACGGTTCTCAACCTTCCTAATGCTGCAGCCCTTCAACACAGTTCTTCATGATGTGGTGACTCACAAACACAAAATTATTTTTATTGCTACTTAATAATTATAATTTTGCTTGTGTTATAAATTTTAATGTAGATATATGATGTGTAGATACATGGCCCTAGGGGACACCTGTTAAAGAGGTGTTCAACTCCCAAAGGGGTCACAACCCACAAGTTGGGAAATGTGAGCCTAAACAAAAGTCTTTCATCCATGGGTTGTTTTGGTCATGATACTTTAACCAATGCAGCTAATCTAACACCTTGAAGGTAAATAGTGTAATGTGAGCCTCGTGGCTTTGGTGGCAGAGCATATGGCCAGAGACACACTCCTACAGCCAAGGCAGAAGTTATTTTTTTAAGCAACAAAAGATGTAACAAATGTAAAGGTCCATGCCATCCCAAACTTATACCTGGAAACTCAATACAACATGGTGAATCCAAGGAAAGCTGCCTTTCCTTGCTGGTAGCCATGTTCAGACTGCACAGGGCAGCAGATTTTAGACCTATGAGAATCCGGTGAGCAATGCATCCTGTTTACTACTATAGACCCCACAACCACTGTTGTTTATATTGGGGCTCAGATAAGGGTAGTTTGAGGCTCACAGGAATGAAATTGAAATGAGGCAAAAGCCCTGGAGCTGGAGCTGGAGCTGTCCCCTACACTAAAGGCTCCACAAGTGACCCTGGGTAACTTGAAGCTCCTCACGATAATAGCCAGAAGCTGGAAAGAACCCAGATGTCTTTCAGTAGATGAATGGATACAAAAAATGTGGTACATTTACACAATGGAGTACTACTCAGCTATCAGAAACAATGACTTAACCAAATTCTTAAGAAAATGGATGCATCTAGAGAATATCATCCTGAGTGAGATAACCCAGTCACAAAAGAACAGACATAATATGCAGTCACTGATAGTGGGATGCTAACCCCAGAGGCTCGCACTACCCCAGAAACAACTCACAGACTGTGTGAAGTTCAACAAAAAAGTATATATTTTAATTAAAATAGAACTGTATCACATCCCCCTTTCCTCCCTACACCCCCTCATAGTCTCTCTCCTATCCCCTCAAATTAATAGCCTCTTTTCCTATATTATTGTTACATATATACATATGTGTATGTATATGTACCCACAAATACTTAATTACAACCTTAAAAAATGAAAAAAAAAAAAGGAATAGTTTGAATAGTGAGACTAAACTCGCATCTTATAAAGACATGGAGTCAAGAAGCTCCGTGAGAGTGCTTAGTGCTGTACTGGTCAGGACAAAATCCCCACTGCAGAGCCAAGAAAACTCACCTTATTCAAAACGTGCAAATCACACAGTTCCCGGACCCATCCTTTCTCAGCTGCATTTGCCAAATCTAGCTTCTTCCTGTGCTCCAGGAGTCTCTGGGTCATGTGCACTGCCAGCTATGTGCCCTGTCTCCTCTTGACTTCTGAGTGCACACAGCATCAGTGTGAGCAGAAGCACACTTGAGCATGCCAGCCATATCTGAAGCAGCACAGAGCCTCAGACATCAGATACCCAGCGACTGTATTTAAAAATGGGAATCCCAAGCATCCACTGCCTGGTATTAAGGGACTCAAAACAACCTGGAGCAAGACCAGGAAACACTCCCTCTGCACTTTTTGTTCCCAGGATTTTGGAGCTGCCAACCTGAAGCTGAAAGCATTTTGGCATCAGTCCCAGGCTGCATATCCCGCATCCCGCATCCCACATCTCCTCACTTCCTGGAAGTCCTGCTGCAAAGCTCCAAGCTTGCCTTCTTGGAGCCCAATTTTCTTTCTCTCCACTTGTCTGCCCTGACGACAAAACTGTGGTGTTCAAGCACAACCCACCTAAATGTTGGCCTCCTGGTATCCAGGAAGCAAAGAGCCATCCAAGGCCGAAAGAAGCATGCTGGTCACAACCTGAGTCTGTCAGTTCAGTGGGCATGAGGCCCCTGTTCCAATGGATTTGTTAAAATAATATACCACCAAGAGAGTCCCATGGTGTTTAAAAGTGAAAGCATTTGTGTTGAAACAGGGTTTGGAAGACCTTCCATCAGGGCTAGAGAGATGGCTCAGTGGTTAAGAACACTGTTTACTCTTTCAGAGAGTCTGATTCCCAGCATCCAACTGACAGCCCACAACTGTCTAGAACTCCAGTTCCAGAGGATCTAATAATACACTCTCCTCAGCTCTGCAGATACCAGGCATGCATGTGGTACATGGTACATACAAGTAAAACCAGTAAAATTAAAAAGAATCACCAGAACACAAAGGCTCCTTAAGACCCTAAGAAGGGCATGGAGCAGCTACAGAATCTGGCCCTGTGCATGTCCCTGTGTTTCGGGGGGGGGGCACTGTATCCCCTGTGTAGACCTCTGA
Organism: Micromys minutus; assembly: GCF_963924665.1. NCBI lineage: Eukaryota > Metazoa > Chordata > Mammalia > Rodentia > Muridae > Micromys > Micromys minutus. The sequence goes on from NC_137969.1 coordinate 258,711,925, forward strand.
GTCAATCCCCACACTTTCTGAGCTGTGGATCTCTGGGATACCTACAGTCACAGTGCAGACATTCTAAAAGGACTGCATGCTCAGACGTTTCTGCCCCGAAAACTATGCCTATTTACACCTAAGACACAGAAATGCCCCAGTATCCCCACAGACTGGCCCACCCTCGTGCAGCCATTGAGGGCCCCTGATATGGGAGAATTGACTCCTGCCTGTATTGGTTAGTCACATATCTTGTTGCTGTGACAATATATCAGAAAAATGAAGTGGAAGGAAGAAAGGAAGGGAGGGAGAGAGGGAGGCTTTGGGTTTCTTTGGGATTTGGGGGTTGCTTCATAGTTCAGGAAGCCACACGGCAGTCAAGGCAGCTAGTCACATTGTATTGGCAGTCAGGAAGCAGAAAGAAATGGATGCTGATGCTGGGCTCTCTTTCTTTCTCCTTTTCATCCAGAACAGGCCCCCAACAGGTGAAATGGTGTTGCCCACAATTAAGACGTGTCTTCCAACCCCAGCTAATCTAATGTAATTAATCCATCACGGATGAGCTAGAGCTTCATCTCCTATGGGATTGTGGGTCCGGTCAAGTTGACAATACTAACTTTCACATTCTACATGTGGTTCCTAAGCCTCAGTTCAGACAGAGAGACATAAAGGAACAGTTATTGGCAGAGATGCTACCCCCTCCACATCCCTGCTTCAGGACATAAAGCCAGGTTTCACCTGGACTTCAGGGACCATGTCTGCATGTCCCATTGGCTATATGTGCCCAGCATGCCCAAGGATATACAGACTCACTAATCCTGCACTGAAGGAAGCCTGCCTGAGGTGTCACAGAAAGCATCCGTATTATTCATGGATCTCTCCCTCTCCCTCTCCCCCCTTCCCCCTCTTCCCCTCTGTGTGTGTGTGAGAGAGAGAGAGGGGGAGAGGGAGAGACATGTTGGTAATAGTTTAGGTGACACCATTGCCTAGCCACAAGAGGACTGCTCTGGCTTCTTGCCCCATCCACAGAAGCATCTGGTCAGGCTGTCTAAAGAAGTAGATATACTTAGGAAAAGTCAGTGGACAATTCCGTATGTGTACAAAGGCTTCACAAGACTTTGTGAAATTAACTTTTTAATGAGCAAATGAAATAAAGTACAGCTGACCCAGGAACTTGGCAGATCATATTTGTCTATGATGGGGTGAACCCTACTAGGGTTTTCTCTTGCAAAGGAAACACACTGCCCTGGGAGCATCATGGAGCCTCTGCAAAGGGCACTGGCTAGGAGTAAACTTATTCTAGCCTTTATAAATGTCAAGTCAGCACACCGGGACAGGAGGGGTGCGTCTGTAGAGGAAAACTATTACCTGGCTGCAGAAGTAATCCTCCCATCTGGCCCTGGTCAATTACGTCCTGCTTTAGCTGTCTTCTTCTGGAATGAATAGAACCACGTGTAAGGTGTGTACCCAGCACCCTGTGCATAGACAAGGCCCCAGGAACTGGTAAAGATACCCTGCCATCTTCCCCACCAATGCTGTATTCATAGCCACCTCTGCCTTGAACTACCAATAAACCACACAGACAGAATGGGACTCCTCTAAGCATGATGCAATGCACTTCATGTCTACACCAACTGACCCTGGAATCCCTAACTCACCCCGGTGTCACAGAGCGGACTCCAAGGCCTCTAGCTTCGGAAACATCTATGTGCCTGCTCATGGCTTCTCTGTCTCCCTCACTGAACCTTTAAAGGCTTTATCAGTCTGTATGTTGTGACGTCAACATACAGATCAGACACAGGGAGTGGTTGAACCCATAACTACCACTAGGTGTTTTCAACAAGAACAAAGTGAGTTCCTGAGGCCTTCTAGGTCTAGCTTGGAACTCTCCAACCTCGCCAGGGCCATATACCTCTGAGCAGTGATAGAAAAGGAGGGGTGTCGGGATCAACCCGCAAGGTATTTCATGAGGAGTGCCAGCCTGTGATCTGCTGCTCCTCAGAGACACCTAGCATGCTCACGTGCTGGGATGCAGAGCCGGGACCCACCCAGGCAGAACTGTAGGCACCATACCGGTGGCTTAGGACTCAAGATTCCACAATGGCCATCCTAAGTTCCTCCTTGGAGAACCATCTGGTGAGTCACAAGCTTGAAAATTATCACCATCATCTTCAGCTCTGACAGGGCTAGAGAGATGCAGGAGAGCTTCTCTAGACTCAGCCTTATGCTGTCCTTCCTACTTCCAATACTACAGAGACTCCATGTGCCTGCGTCATATGATCCATTGTCAAATGTACCCTCAGCCCCTGAGAACAGCTAGGCACTGAGAAAACACTCTACAATTGCTTGCAGGGTGAGTAGTTGAGCAAAAGAGTTATTTTCCCAACAATGCTGCACATCTCCCATGAAAAAACTCCTGCTAGTGAAACAACACACACACACACACACACACACAGAGAGAGAGAGAGAGAGAGAGAGAGAGAGAGAGAGAGAGAGAGAGAGAGAGAGAGAGAGAGAGAGATCCCTAAGTTGAGGATTCAGCCCAAGAGTTAGGTCAGGTTTTCAGTTGAATGTATGTTAGGGCTGTTCAACGCCTCACACTTTAAAACTGACTTCCATATAGTTTGATTCTACTGCTGGCTTTGAAGTGCTCTCTGAATCTTGGGTAACCTAATCGTCTCTGAAGAGGAGTTTTGAAGCCTTACTTTTAAATCCAGATCGCCTGAGACTGTGTGTGAGCACACATAAGATTCAGATCCCTGGGAAAATAACACCCATGTTAGTCCACTGGTGCCAGTGACCTGTGTGCCCGCCACACAGTAAGACTCAGCTGGTTCCAAACACATAGGCAAATCTGCCATATTTACCAGTGTAGTCTCAGTTTAGTTCCAAGGTGCAATGTGGTAGGCTTTCTAGTCAAGGTCAGCGAAAGCTGCTTGACCCATCTCTATTCCAACTAAGCCATGGGAAGAAGGGCCAGAAGAAAGCTAGATAGAAGCCGCTGGAGCCATTTTAAAGCAACATAGTCTCATCGGTACTCAGTAGAGTGGGGTCCATGGTCCCTGAGGGCCCCAACGCATCATGAACACTGAGCTGCCTATGACATCACAGGTGACACTCTCATAGGGAGGTGACACTTTCACAGCAGGCCAGAACAGCAGCTGCTGAAAATCACCAAGGTTTGTACATTCCCACACTATAAAGGGTGGGAACGTGGACAAATCTGGGGTCAAGCACCAGGTCCTAGTTTGGACAGCTTCCTATGGCTAACCTGGTGGCCCTTATTCTGTATTCATGGAGGTGTGATCTTGTGGCCTGGGGCTTCAGTCATGGAGGACCTTATATTATTATCTCAAAGCCCAGGAAAAGGGCATCATCCCAGGAATAAGTATAGCCTGCAATATCTTAGCAAGAAGGGAGCATAGTTAAGAATAGATAATTCTATTTATTCTGTCGTCTTGGCTGAATCACTGTTTAGTCATTGGGATGTTGCTAAAATATTTGCACATCTCTGGGGATGGGAGATGTTGAAAGCTGGCCTTCCCTTTTCTGTCTCTTACAAACCCAGATGCCTACCAAGCTTACAAAATACATCTGCTACTGAGGGTGTATGTGGTAACTGTTTGAGAAGGTGGGTTGTGCTTCCCAGGGACGAGCATTCATGTAACATGGCTGTACGCCCATTTCTGTGGCTGAAGCACATGGGAGATACAGAGTTGGGAATGAGTCCTGAGTCCCCACAGAAAGCAGATGGCTGTTTATTCATCTGCTAGTAAGTCATGACTGAACCCCTCTGTATTTGGTCCACAATCCCCAACAAACAGGCAGATACAACGTAACAGAGCTTTGTGTGTGACATAGATGAACAGAAAGTAACTTTGACCTCTTTAGAAGCTTGACATAGGCTTTGGTAGAAGATGGGAGAAGGGTCAGGAATGATGCTAAGACATGATTTAACAACAGAGCAAGGTATACAGACAGCAGCCTTTTCTGACCACTGTTGCCTGAGTCTCCTTCCCACATCCCTGGCAGGCAGGAAGCTCTCTGGGTGGGAGTTGAGAGCCCAGACCTGGGCTCAGTGAGTCTGAGGGCCTGTTCCAGGGTATGCAGGCCCGGCCTGGGTGGGAAATCCAACCCTATTTGTTCCAATTTCATTAACCTCATATAAGAAGCAGGTGAAAGCAATTTATGCAAATCCTTTTTCAATAGTCTGAGACATTTTACCCTTTGATAATAGGCAGACAGGCCGAGGAAAGAGACGCAGACAAGCAAGTTTTGAGGACCCAATTTAAAATTTGAGCTACCTGTCTTTCCTACCTCTTCAAAAGCTTTTTTGAGGATAAGAGTATAATCCCTTAGTTGGGTACAAATGTTTGAGATTTTGTGTCTCTAAAATCCAATTTGAATGAGTCTTGAACTTTAAAGCTGTTTTGTCTTCTGTACCAAAAGGCACCGTGTGCCTCCGTTCTGAAGAATGTAAGCACCTCTGTCCTCAGCCCTGAGCCTGAAAGGAGCAGATGCTTGGAGCACCATTCTGCAGCTTCAGAGCTGCCAGCTTCTTCTCGGCAAAGGTCCCCTGGCTTCTGCTTGCCAGCCAGGGAAGCCTCCCTGCCCAGAGCAACACAATTCACAAGCACCTAGGAGCCAAGGAAATAATTCAGGAAGGTCACTAGAGACGTTTCTCTGAATCTGGGTACACCACCACATGCGGACCGCTGGATTCCAGTGCTAGGCTGAGCAGCCTCACTACAGGGTGCCCACTGCATGCCTGTGGGTGAATGGAACCCTCCAGGAATAGACAGGGCCCATCCCGGATCACAGGGTGAGCTGGGACCATAGTTCATGTAGCTAAAAGGGTGGCAATAGGCTAGTGCTGGGCTGTGACATTATCACTGGTAAAGCAGTAGGAGGAGATTCTGAGCAAGGGAAGGGACTTCAGAGTTAAGGACCCCAGCATCTGCAGTGTCACACGTGGTCACCGTAGACACTGTCTCATCTCTCAAGCCCTTTTCCCAGTGATCCACAATCCCAGCAAAATTTACCAGCAGCTGCTACAAGCTTGTCATGTTAAACGGTTCAGCTTCATTACGTATGTGGTGTTACATGACCATCCCTACCATCTACCTCTAGAACTTCCTTGACTTCCCAAACAAGGATTTTGTGGGGACAGAATGAACAGTAACTCTCCCATTAAACAGTTATTTTCCAGGCTCCTTCCAAGGTCTGGTGCCCACATTCTCTCTGTGAATGTGATAGGTCCCAGAACTTTCTGAAAGTAGGACTGTACAAATATTCATCCTCTGGTGACCGAGCACATCTTCAGGTCCTACTCTGTCATGGAATGAGCCAGAATCTCCTTCCTTAAACACATAAGCATCTTAGGATGCAGACTGTATGTTGTTTGTCCACCCATTTTACGGGGGAGCCTCGGTTTGCTTCCACCTTTGGCTGCCGGGAACAGTGCTTTCTGTGAACATCTATGCACTAGCATCTTCTGCAGTCCCTGTTTTCAGTTCTAGAAGAGGAACCGCCAAATCCTTTAGTGACCCACACCGACCTGAGGACCCTGGCTACTATTTGCAGTTCCATGAGCTCAGTTTTCTCCCATCCCCTTGTCAGTTTGATGAAGCCAAATTTATCTGTTTCTTTCTTTGTCTGATTTCAGTATTATATCAAGGAAATCATTACCAGATCTGATGCAGGGAAGACTTCAGAGTTTTCTCTGAAGTCAATAGTGTTCTCTCTTCCACTCAATCGTGGCTCTATTTCAAGTTAGCTTTTGCACATAGCATTAGATGAGGGACTGATTTCTTTTTCTCAGTGAGGATCTCATTTTCTAGCACCATTTATTGAAGAAAATGCCCTTTTCCCATGGATTTTTTTAAGGTCAGCTTAATTCTTTTTATAGTATGTGGGAGAAATAGTCATTTTTAAGTAAAATTTAAGTGAATTTGAGATCAGCACCATTTTTTAAAATTATAGAATTGATTTAACACGATATTTAAAATATTGATAATATAAAGTCAAATATTGACTCTTTTCAGTTTAGCATGTGATGTATGCTTTAATTTGCTATAGATTAATTATGTAAGAAAATGTGATCCATGAAAAGTAAACTCACCAATAATACATCATGTTTAGTTTGGGAACTAAATACATATTAAAGTGGAAATGGGACTTTCAGTAGGTTCTGCGTCTCCACTGATAAACAAAAGATGCTTTACTGATCTGCCCCTGAATATACTCACCCACTCCATTTAAAACTTTAGCTGCAGAGTTTTGTTTATAATGGGTGAGATAAAAGGAAGGGTGTTAGGCTGCTGTTCGTAAGTGAACTTTGTTAGTAAACACATTTCAGAGTCTAGCCCTCTGCATTCTTAATACTTTAAAAATTGGTTTGGAAATACCGGTCCTAAACACTCAGTTCAGAATAAGCTTTAAGGCGAGTCATTTTGACTGTCAAGTGCTTTGCAATGGATATCTGAGTGTTCAAACCTTAGTGCAAAGACCTTAGTGTGAAGACTTCCTTCCATGGGGCCGGCAGCAGTGTAAGTATCAGAAGGCCCAGCCATACCTGTTTTGTGACAGGAGGCACTTTCACTGGCCATGGCGTGAGCAACCCTGGAAGAAGAGCTCACTGGGTTGAGAACAGAGACCATGAAGCTGGGAGAATGCAAGTCGCTTTCAGTCAGGTTGGGACAGGGAGCCCACACCTCACAATACTCCCTCCCGTGTAGGACCATTCAGTGCTCCGTGAGGCAACCTCAAGTGGAGTAGAAGCACGCCTACATAGAAACATCTGTGGGATATCTTAGTAAAAGAAGGACATGGTACCCATCACTGAACAGGCAAATTGAGCCTCTCAAAGACTTGCCTTCTCTGCAGCCAAGAAGCCTGTAGCATTCATGGGGAGCTTGCCTGTTACTATGGGAGAGCATTTCTGAGTCTGTTAGGAGTTGGGGAGCAACTGTGGTATGTCATAGCCCCAGGTGAGAGGTACAGTCTAGCAGCCATAGTGGAAGCTCAAGTCAGATTCCTTCCCTCATCCAGAAAGAAAGAAAGAAAGAAAGAAAGAAAGAAAGAAAGAAAGAAAGAAAGAAAGGAGGGAAGGAGGGAGGGAGGGAAGGAGGGAGGGAGGGAGGGAGGGAGGAAGGGGGAAGGAAAGAAAGAAAACAGACTCATTCTGGCTTTGAGAGAAGCCATTGACATGCATCCCTTCTACAGAGTCCTGAGAAAGTCATGGGGTCACCTAAGCCCAGGGATCACTATATACTCTTGAAGAGAACAGTGAATATTTGGTGTGGCCCATTAATGTCTGACCAGAGGCCCAGAGTTAAGAATTTAGCACTCTGAGAAGGACATACTCGCAATCTATGAAGATTCAGCAGTGCCCTCAGTTGATATAAGCACCTGTCTCCTGTCAAACTCCTGGGAGTCATTTGTGTTGCTGGCTATCCGCCCCACCCATGGCAGCCTCATAAACAGGAAGTGTCTTGTAATATTTATGGCTGCACAGTAGCTGTTACAGTGCCTTAAACTTTATAAGAACCCAATAAATGTTAGATGATCAGGTGTTTAGGTAGTTAAGTTGAGGGTTCTCAGGACTCTCTATACAGAAGATTGTGTGTTTAGGGGAGGTGACAGGGAAGGAGGGTGGCCACAGACAAACCACATCCATTCGGCTCAGAGATAGGGGGCAGCAGAGGGCACCAGGGAGAGCTAAAGCTGAAACATGCTGGCTGGGTTTCTGTCTCTGTGACTCTCTCCTAGCCCATGGACGACAGTCTGATGATAGTGGCTTCCACAGCTCCCTGATGGCAGCTGCTTCTGGGTATCCATCCTAGAGAGGCTAGTACCCCGAAAACTGAGATCCTCCTGAGAAATGCCAGTTTCAAAAGCAGTTGAGGACAAACTACCTTTTTGAGAAAGTATTGCTGACCTTAACTAACTTCATTAAAGTAAAACTGAGTCAAGGTTTATCACAATTTCTGAACTTTGAAAGCTCTCTCTCTCTCTCTCTCTCTCTCTCTCTCTCTCTCTCTCTCTCTCTCTCTCTCCTTACTCTTTTTCTGCAAGCATTTCAAGTGGGGGGGAGGGTAGCTTCTTAGAAGTCAAACAATCAAGTTTAAATGCTGGATAACTAAATAGCTCATTTTCAGTTAGAAATCCCAGCACCATCCAGTTTAAGAATGCAGCTCTCACCGGATTTTCATCCGACTTCAAATATTTGCCTCCCCAAATTACTCAGCAGGTAGACATATCCTAGAAACCAGCCTTCTTCCCTGTGTGAGCCCCCTGTGGAGGCTATAACAAAGCCCCCCAAATTTAAAGTCACAGAACATTGATGTCTCACTCTCTGGCAGCGTGGAGTCTAAAATAGAATGTGAGTAGGCAGGTCCAGACCTGCTAAGGACCATTTCTGTCTCTTCTAACTTCCGGAGTTTTGCAACCATCCTGGGTGTCCCTTGGCTTGAGAGAAATCACTCCAGTCTCTGCCTCATTGTCCCATGAACTATCACAGACACCTGTGTGTCTTCTCCAGCTACCACCATTGAGAGTCCCAGGCGCCTTAGGTCAGGCTGCCTTTTGTAGAACGGCTTCCCCTAATCAAATGAATTTGCAGCAGCCCCTGCCAAAGGCTAAAAGCTGATGTCCAGGAGTTGGGTTTCTGCTTGCCTTTTAGGGCATCACAATCCATCACACGACCTACTTAGAAACGCTATCCATTGTGGGAGGGGATGGTAGGACAGGATCATCTAGTTGTTTCCTCCATGGGCCCAGGGGAATCTGGTTCAGCAATTCCCAGCGGCATCACCAGTTGGGTCTCTCTCACCTGCTTGTTCAGTGCCTTCTCGGGCATGGTCTCCTCCAAGCAGTATGTGGCCAATAAGAAGCTGCACATACAACTGAGTCTCTGCCCCTCCCAGCCACGCTGAGTGTTTCTTCCTCACTCATTCAATAGCAACCTATCCCATGTCCAACTCCTGGGAGTCATTTGTGTTGCTGGCTGTCTACCCCACCCATGGCAGCCTCATAAACAGGAAGTGTCTTGTAATATTTATGCTCACATTGTAGCTGTTATAGTGCCTTGAACTTAATAAGCACCCAATAAATGTTTGATGATCAGATGTTAAACTAATTAATTAGTTAATGCATGCTCTTCCCTGAAATGATCTTTTGGTCCAGTTGGAGTGTACATTCCAGAGAGTGTCTACTTTGGGGAATTTCTAGAAGTAAAGCTACCATGGATGTGCAGAGCATTCTCCTCAGAGTGTCTCTGCCCCTCCAATGGCCTTCAAAGAGCACAGCTGTCTTCTCTCAGAGGAACTCTCACTCCCACATATCCTTTGGTTGCTGTGATGATCTCTCTCCTCCATGTTGCTGAAACTCCTGAACTCACGCCAGACAAAGACCCCATGCACTGAAGAGAAAGGGCTGCTCTGCTCACACCAGACTCGTACAGAAAGTTATCAGCGCTATGCCCACCTCCACACTGAGAATAACAGAGTAAAAACAGAGGTGATTGGTGTTCAAGATGCACATGGAGGGTCCTTGCATCTGTGTGGAGGGAGCTTCCCTATGCTCCTGGCAAGTGGGCGTATTCTGGGGCCCTCCATGGACGTTCCCCACCATTACCCTCGCCATTGCTAAATCCGAGGTGGAGACAAGCCACGGGAAGCCTGGCTTGAATACCCCACCAGCTTTGTGGGCACCTCAACTAGCAGTGGGGCAAGAAAAAGCTAGGAATTTCCATGGCTACCAGGGCTGTACAATACATTGCACCTGAGATAAAAAGTAAAGGGACTTAAAGTGTGTTTGGGTCTCATGAGGCAGACTCATCAAAGTCGGCCTGAAGCTGGGTTCTTTTGCTCAGCTTAGCAGATCCGGAGCTGGCCAGAGGACAGGTATGCATGCATGTTCCGGAGGGCCAGACGGTGGTGACTGCACAAAGCCTGAAGCTGAGGGGGCAGTTTGGGCTGGTGTCACTGGAGATTGGTTACTTAGGCCCCCAGCAGGTACTCTGGGGTTCCAGCTGTGTGTGGCTGGGAGAAGTGACTTAGCCACTGGTGGACTTGGGGGTTTGAGCATTTTCGAGGGCTGTGCATATCACAGTGACCAATTAGAGCATCCAGGATGGAAGGCCAAATTTACCAGGATATCCATGTTTCTCAGAGTGTAGTATCTTGCTGGGAACTCCTTCCAAGTCAGGAGGAGGGGCCATGGGACAAAGCAGACATTTTTCCTATGTACACGCTGAAGCTACCTTAGAATTCCAGCCTGGCCTGGGCTGCCCACCCCTCCCATGCCCAGAACTGTCTAGCTTGCAGATGCCTCCTTAGCTGAGCCCTTGACTGAGGTGACATGAAAACAGAGAGAATGAATTACTTTAAAAATAGCTTGTCCTTCTCTGAGCCATTGTTTGTCAAATTAGCGGACGGTTCAAGAGCTGTAAATTCATTTGCCAAGTTCATTCAAATTATTCTTGTTTTATCATATCTCCCAAATCTCACACTTATTGCAGATTTATTTATTCTCAGTAAGCCCCCCCCCACCCAAGCATCCACACGATGGCTTAGGAGAGATTACAAAAGTAATTTATAGTAGGTTAAAAAAAGAGACGTCACCATGGCAAGGCCACCCACAGAAAAATCAAGGACAAAGCATTTCCCTCCTGGAGATGCAATGTGGTTTCCTGAGGAAGACAGCCCAGGGCTGGGTGGCTCATCAGCATGGGAATATGGTGACTTAGAGGGAACCTGCCGAACAGCCTCATGTTAGCATCTCAAAGTGACTCAGTAATGAAAGCAATTAACGTTCCTCTGCTGCCAGGACCCCACTGCCTTTGTGGGGGTGAGTAGCTGAGTTTGCTCCTGACGAGTAGGCAGCAGGTGCTACCGAGAGTGAGACATGAGCAGGTGGCCAGCAGTCAGTGTGTCACCGCTGAGCTCTCGCCACCCCAGACCTGTGTCCACCACCAAACAGGGAGTAGCCAGTGCTATCGCTGCAGGATGAATTGGGTCACTGAGAAACAGTGACCTGTCTCCATGAAAGGACCTCCCATGAGCAGCCTGTGACCCTGCAGAGGCTTCAAGAAAAGCCTTCTGTCTTAGTCAGGGTTTCTATTCCTGCACAAAATATGATCAAGAAGCAAGTTGGGGAGGAAAGGGTTTATTCAGCTTACACTTCCACATTGCTGTTCATCACCAGAGGAAGTCAGGACTGGAACCCAAGCAGGTCAGGAAGCAGGAGCTGATGCAGAGGCCATGGAGGGATGTCACTTACTGGCTTGCTCCCCTGGCTTGCTCAGCCTGCTTTCTTATAGAACCCAGGTCTACCAGCCCAGGGATGGCACCACCCACAGTGGGCTGGGCCCTTCTCCCTTGATCAGTAGTTGAGAAAATGCCTTACAGCTGGATCTCATGGAGGCATTTCTTCAACTGAGGCTCCTTTCTCTGTGACAACTCCAGCTTGTGTCAAGTTGACACAAACCAGCCAGTACTCTTTCTTCCTAGGTAGATAAGCAACTGGGACTATGGGAGAGTTTACCAACTTCTCATCCAGGAGCCAATTTCAAGCTCTCCTGGGAGTTTACTGAACAAATGACCTTGAGTAAGACAACTAAACCTTCTGAGCCCAAGAACCCAGGCAGGACTTGTGGTAGTGATGTCCATGAAGAACTGATCATAGCGTAACAGTGTGACTCACAAGGGAGCTGTAGAACTCGGGGTGCCAGGTCAGCCGAGCCCACCTAGGCGAATCACAGAGGAAGAGCTGTACAGAAATCCCGGTAGCTGCTTGCAGCTGTGTGCCTCTAAATGTGAGGACCCCGTGTTCATCTACCTCTCTTCAGAGCAAACCACAGTCAGGCCACATGGGCAGATAAGTCATCCCGGCAGCAGTCAAGAACACGGGTACCTACGTGTTATTTCTACCCGGCAAGCAGGGCATACTCACCATGCAGAGTGAACGAGTATGTGGCTGTTGTGGTCAGTGAGAGAGAACTGCTAGGCAGGTGCTTCGATGTGGCTGAACTGCCGGTCCAGATAGACAACGTGATAGGACTCACAGCTTAAGGAGACCAAGACACTCAGGTCAGGGATGCCCCAGAGATGTGAGAACTAGGAAGGATGTCAGAATGACAGCACTTGGCAAATATTTGCAAGGGGTAGAATGTAGATTCGGGGAACTACAAACAGCCGTCCCTACTTAGCCCTGGTAAAATGCTAGAATACATGACCACAAGGATGGGAAGGAGTCCCACCATTCTTGTCTAGGGTGTCTGCTGAGGGACAAGGGACTGACATTGATATTGTGGAAGCTGGGCAACCTTAAGGAATTTGTGGAGGTCTCTCTGGGTTGGTTTGTTTGCTTTTTTGTTTTACAATAATAGCATATATATATACATATATATATATGATAACACACACACACATATATATATACATACACACACACATATATGGACACACATATACACACACACACCTATATATACACATACATATATATACACACGCATATACATGCACACATATACACACATACACACACATATATACACACACAGATATATATACATATACACACATATATGCACACACATATACACACACATATATGTGCACACACACATATATACACACATATATGTGCACACACACACATATATATATACATACACACACATATACACACACCTATATACATGCACACATATATATACACACACACTTACACACACCTATATATACACACAAACACATATATATGCACACACACATACACACACATATATACACACAGATATATATACATATACACACATATATGCACACACATATATATGCACACACACATATATACACACACCTATATACATGCACACACATATATATACACACACATTTACACACACCTATATACACGCACACACATATATATATACACACACACATACACACGTTCACATACACATATATCTATGCACACATATATATACACACACATATATATACATACATACACACACACATATTTATATGGAGAGAGAGTTGGCATAATAGCAGCACTAGAGGAGAAATTCCAAGTAGATGATTGCCACTTGATACTGGTTAAGAAATTCACTAATGAGGAAGGATAGCATAAACTAGCAGCTGTTTGCAGGAGCATGCCATGGGGCTGTCCCTCCATTTCATTCTGTTCCACATTTTGTTGTGAACATAATGCTGTTGTGGCATATATAGGAGGAGAAGAAGTGGTAGGTGAGGACAGACGTTGACTCTCACATTCACAGTGGAGGAAGAGAAAGCCCAAGTGAGCCAGGGGGTGAGGTTGGCTAAAGCTCTGGACATAGATATGTGGGTATGCACCTGGCCAGCTGGGCAGTCCCACAGATGTGTGTTCTTTCATGGTATGTGAATGTCCATGCCTTCTGAAACAGTAGCACATACCTGGCAGTTAAGTCAACAGGTCCTCAAGTCAAAGTGCACAGGGCTTAGCTCCATCCAGGAGCCCAGGGGAGGAAGAGAGACTTTCCCAGTGTCTTAGTTAACGTTTTACTACTGTGAACAGACCCTGTGGCCGAGGCAACTCTTATCAAGAACAACACAGAATGGCTTACAGGTTCAGAGGTTCAGTCCATTATCACCAAAGTGGGAGCATGGCAGCAACCAGGCAGGCATGGTGCAGGAGGAGCCGAGAGTTCTGCATCTTCATCTGGAGGCTGCTAGCAGAATACAGACATCCTTGTAGCTAGAATGAGAGTCTTATAACCCAAACACGCTGTGACACAACTGCTTCTAATAGTGCCCCTCCCTGGGCCGAGCATACACCGACTCACCCAGTGAGTGCCCTTTGTCCACGTGTCTACAGGCTACACCTTGTGGTACTTTCTCCCTGTGTGCTTGCTCCCAGTGCCTCCTCCTATGTGTCCAAAATCTATTACAAGGGCACTGGCTGTGGGTTGTGGTCACCCTCGTGACCACTCTGAGTTTGGCTTCATCTGATGATTCTGATTCTAAATGGGTCATGTTCCGAGGCCTGTAGGGTTATAACTACGGTGTGCCATCTTAAGGATGCACATCTGGGTTGAGATATTTTTTTTCTGTGCTGAAAAACATTGCAAAACTAATCTAGATGTCTGACTCCCTTCATTAAACAAGATTCCAAAGATCTGAACAAGTGCTGGCCTCCTGTCCTCCTACAGGTATCTAGTTGTTCCATAGTAGAAAAGCTCCTTTGTCTCCATCTTCAGATTTTATCTTTGAGCAGCCTCACTGTGTAACTCAGTCTGACCTGGAACCCTCTTCATTTTTCTGCTTTAGCCTGTGCCACTGGCTCAACAGCAGCTGTCCCCATATCTGGACCAGGCACCTTCTGAATGGCAGGGACATATGTGCCCCACAGCAGAGCTACCTGGACCTTCGTGATAGATGCCACACATAACTGAGCCTCTCCGGGGTCACACTTTACACATGCCTCTCTCTGGCACCGTTTGTGTATACTCCTCTCTGGCCCCACAGTTTAAGCATGCCTGCTCCGGGTACCTACAGTTTGAGCACACCTGTCTCTGATATCACATTCTGTTCATGCCTGATCCGGGTACCTACAGTTTGAGCACACCCCTCTCTGACATCACATTCTGCACATGCCCCAGGTTGGCACCACAGGATGCACAGAGTCCTCTCTCCAGCATCTAGTTTGTTCCTCACTGAGAGCTGAATCTGGTCAACTATAACGTGAACTCTCGTTTAAGAACCCCTACTTCTTTTTGAAGCAACGTCCTGCCAGGCTTCTTCGTTATTTGTGTTGACTTCTTTCCTGGTTTTCATCATCTATCCGACGAGTCTAACTTCCCAAAATATCAAACCTGTGGGTGTGTACCCCAGACAATTAGGGACACTGTTATCCTCCAGAGCTTCTGGATCCCCTGAAACTCAGGACGTGCTTCTAAGAAACCAAGAACATTTTATCCCTGAATAAGGTACATAAGTTCTAAACTTTTTCTGCTGAGCTGGGGTCCTCCTTCCTACAGAGCATGTGGAGAAAGACACTTCAGTAAGTAAATGTATGTGCTAGCCATCAATGATCTTGCCAGGAATACCCATTTGGAGAGGACAGAGGCCCTGGGTTTCCGTTTCTTCACCCCTAGGATCTCCAAGTGTCTTAGTTAGGGTTCTACTGCTATAAACAGACACCATGACCAAAGCAACTCTTATTAGAAGAACATTTAATTGGGCTGGCTTACAGGTTCAGAGGTTCAGTCCATTGTCATCAGGGTGGGAACATGGCAGCATCCAGGCAGGCATGGCGCAGGCAGAGATGAGAGCTCTACATCTTCATGTGGAGGCTGCTAGGAGAATAATGGCTTCTAGACAGCTAGGAGTAGGGTCTTAGAGCCCACACCCACAGTGACACACCTATTCTAGGGTCACACCTCCAAATAGTGCCACTCCCTGGGCCAAGAACATACAAAACATCGCACCAAATAATCAGGTTATAAATGGACACTGAAGATGGTTTCTCAGCCCCTTGTCAGCTTTCTATCCATTGTCAGGTGTTCTTGGTCCCTTGTGGAGGAGAAAGCCTGAAAAGATTCTCAGAAACCAAACTCATCTTGGTAATTTTCTTAGAAATAGAATTTCTCACTTTATTTCAGGCATTTCAGACGATGTAACCATTAGGAGTTTCTATACAGAACTGGGTATCATTGCTGTTTGTGATGTGTGACCCCATCAGAGACCCCAGGGTGCCCTCTGACCCAGCACCCCCTTCAGGGTCACATGATAGAAGCTCAGTACTCCTCTCCCGCTGTGTAGGAGCCAGATCTTAGCACAGTGTCCCAAGTGGCCTCTTGCCACATCATTCTGGAAGGGTGTCATTTCCCAGGTGGCAATTAATCTCCATCTAAAACCTGTTTGGTCGACAAGCTCTGGCGGAGAAATAAATGGAGGAACATTTCCAGCCCCCAATGGTGACTTTTATTGAGTCTTGCTTGGGTTGTTATTAAGTTGTGACTATGACCCATGTTATGTCCATATAAAGGATAAGGAAGTCACACACCTGTGGGTAATGACGTTACAGTTTTTAGTTTATGAACCTTTAAGTCCCACAGAGAGAATTATCTGTCATGTGGCACTGCTGTGTCTGAAGCTTAAATTTACAACAGTAAATCACTTTTAAAATGAGTCCAGACCTAGATCCGCTTCTGAAGATGCTATGCGTGGTTTTACAGAAGTTTGAGTATGCACGAGGCATTTCCAGTGATGGCAATTTCAAACCAGAGTGCAGAGATGGTTAATATCCTCTTGGCTCACAGCCCAGGCAGCTGCTTCTCTCTCTCCATCTACTGTACCTTTTAGGGGCTGTGATAACAGGAGTAGCTGGCTGTTCACTCCTCAACCCTGTGGCCAGTCATATAGGCCATGTAGAAGGTGAGGGAGTGGGGGTGGGGTGGGAGATGGGGCTACAGTTCAGTCCCAGAGGACCCAGATGTAGGGATTCAAGGTGAGTGACTACAGAAAACACTGTGTAACAATGGGTTGGGGCATGGTCTAGTCGTGACAGCCTCCAGAGAAAGTGGGGGATAAAAAGGAAGACTCAGCTGAAGTCGAGAGGGTGGACAGGCAGTAAGACCACCAAGGAGCACAGAGCGTGGCTTCTGCATTTAAGGCCCAGCAACCATGAGCATGCAGGGTAGAATGTACTCCCTGGGAGAGTCTGGAACGCCTGATGCATTTAGGTAATATTACAGAGAAAAAGAAAGGTCGGGGAAGACAGGACTCAGTTGTAAAGGTGGGTTTTTGGTTTTTTTTGGGTTTTGGTTTGGTTTCATTTTGTTTTCGCTAAACATGACAAAGTGAGTTCAATCCCCTGGATCTGCATGGTGGAAGTAAAGAAGTGACTTTGGAAGTGGTCCTTTGACATCCACAAGTGTCCCAAACTGCATATGCATACATATATGAGCACACACACACACACTCACACACACACACACTCTCACACACACACTCTCACATACACATTCACACACTCACACACATACTCTCACACACCACACACTCACACACACTCACAAACACCCTCTCACACACTCATACTCACACACTCACACATACACACACTCAGACACACTCTCACACTCACACAGACACACATACTCTCACACACAATCACACACACTCACACACACACTCATACACATATTCACACACATGCACACACATGCACTCACACATACACACACACTCACACACATACAACTATAAAAACAAAGGAAAAAAGAAAAGAAAGAAAAGGGAAAGAAAACAGAAAGGCTGCAAGGGAAGCTGACAAAGCCAACAGAAATCCACCACGTGATTTGGCGCTGCGCTGGGCAGAGGCACCATTTGAAGGCAGAGCACAAAGTGCTGTTGGGGAGCTGTGGGCTGAGTGGGCGTGGTAATCCTGTAGGAGTGTCCTGCACAGGGTGTGGATTCTCGCTGTCCACTATGCAGGGGGGTTCGTGAACTGGGACTTGGTTCTTCTCTGGAGGGCCCTAAAGTGGTTCTAATGCAAACAGCCTGTTTAAGTTCACCCCTAGCTCTCATGGTCATCTTTTGCTGTGTAACAAGTTTTTCTAAATGTAGCCACGGACCTGGCGCAGACCCTGAGGGTCAGTGGGGAGAGAAGCTCTGGAGGTGGTACCAAGCATGGATCCATGGGCTCTTGGCCCTCAGTCCAGGCCTGGAAACTGGTTTACTCAGAGCTGGGAGGACAGCAAAGGACTTGACATCTCATCTTGAAAATGACTTCTGCCATGCTTACCAAAGTCCTGTCCCTAGCATCCAGGACTAACTGCCATGATGTAAGACCTCATGACCAAGAGTAGTTTAGTCTGATGGCTCTGCCCCAGGCCGGTCATTCCTGTGAGTCCTTCTCTGCTTCCTATAACACGGTTATCCTTTCTTCCCACTCGACTTTAACTCTGCTTTCTGTGCAGTGTTGAGTACAGTGTGATTGGAAGACTCAAGGCCAGCTTGAGATACATAGCAAGACCCTGTGTCAAAACAAAACAAAAAAGGATGTTTTCCCACAAGTTTCTCCAGCTTTCTCTTGAGACCAGTATGCCTCAAAATGGCAGCCACTTGAGACCCAACAGTCACCCCCAAGATTCCTAGACACTCTACCTTCCTAGTCTCCTCAACAAAGAGTCAGAGGGGCCAGGCAGCCGTCCAGGAGGAGCTGGACATGGTCGTGATCCTGCAGTATGGCTGCCGTGTGGTACACCTCCGGGTTTCCATTTGTATTTGTGGTTGAATAAACCTGTTTATCAAAACCGTAGGTAATCGAGAATCGAAAATGTTTAGAGCAGGCTGAGTGCTTACCGACCTTCCCCATCAAGCTTTGTTACCCAGCACCTGCCTCAGCTGAGTGGGAACAGCAGTCCTGATCTCTCATCAATGTGAAACAGCCACTCACCTGCCAGACGGACAAGTCAGACAACATAGAACACGCATGTGCTATGTATGGGCACACATGCAGTATATGGTCTCACCTCCACAAAAGGCACACATCGCAGAACCTTTCTAGCATGGTGTCAACCCTGAGCAAATTCCTTACAACAATGTGAAATCTGAATGAGAATTTTCTCACATAAAACCCGCATTGCAGCACTGGACAAAATTCTGCACTGTGTGTTCTAGAAACAAGCACAGAAAGACGGGGCGGTGGTAACGAGGCTGACGGAGAGCACATTCAGATGCTGATGGTTCTGGTCAGTGTGAACATCAGATGGGCCTCATCCATAAAACCCGTAAGCATAGAGAAGAGCAAGAAGAAACTTGCTGTCCCATTCACAGGCAACTCTGACTATTGAGTTATTTTTTCTCCCCACCCCCAAAACATTTTTATTGGAAATTCTCTGCATTTACATTTCAGATGTTATCCCTTTCCCACAATCCCATCCCCTCCCCTCCCATTGACTCCATGAAGGTGCTCCCTCTCCCAACCACCTTGGTGTTCCCTTACACTGGGAAAATGAGCCTTCGCTGGACCAAAGGCCTCTTCTCCCATTGATGTCAGAAAATGCTGTCCTCTGCTGCATATGCACCTGGAGCCATGGGTCTCTCTGTGAAAACTCATTGGTTGGTGTTTTAGTCCCTGGGAGCTGTGGTGGGTTTGGTTAGTTAATAATTTTGTTCTTCCCATGGGTTGCAGACCCTTTTAGCTCCTTCAGTTGATTCTGTAGCTCCTTCATTGGAGTCCTCGTGTTCAGTCCAGTGGTTAGCTACAAGCATCCTCCTCTGTATCAGTATGACTCTGGCAGAGCCTCTGGGGAGGCATCCATGTCAAGTTCTTGCCAGTAAGCATTACTTGGCATCAGCAATAGTATGTGGGTTTATTGGGCACATATGGGGTGGACCCCCTGGTGAGGTATTCTCTATATGATCTTTTCTCTGATTCCTTCTCAAATAACACCTACAACTGTGTCAATAAGGGGAGGCTTGCAGGATCTTATGATGACCAGGGAGCTTGTGTTCTTTGTCAGAACTCCATACTGCTCACCTGGTGCTGGCAAGAAAGTACCTAAAGCAGAGATCTTCTCTGGTAAATGTGTGTGTGTGTGGGGGGGGGTGGTTTGTGTATGTTTACCCAGGGTCCAGTGCTGATCAGTTTGCAAATTTTTATTTATTTCATAGCAGACTGGTTTCCTGGTCTATAAAACTTGAATAGAAATGCACAAATCACATGTTTCTTGGGAAAGAGAAAAAATGAAATCTGAAATAGCAACTAAGGGGACACAGCTACCGCCCAGCTGTTTCTACATGTGCAAAAAATAAACAGTGCATGGGATGTTTGAAGACCATGCATGTGTGTTACTGTAAGGCTAAGTTAACCGCATGAGTGTGCATTCAAACTTGTGTACATATGTGCATCTGTGAGCATGTGTGTTAGCTGCATGAGTGGGCATGTGAGGTACTGTTGCTCATCCTCACTCCTTTGTGGGATCTTCATTTTTCCACCCTTTGTCCCCTGTTTCGCTTCCTATCACTAGACAAAGAGGCAAGAGACAGAGCTCTCTGAATCTAATTTCTTGTTTCTTGTTTGAGCAGGATTACTAACAAACCAGAATCAACCTCCCAAGCGACCACCAACCTCCCCTATCATGGCTCTAGCATTTATAAATTCTCTGAATGATTCCCACAATTCCAAATGTCGTAGTCGTACAATTAAAGAAACTACCTGCAGCTGACAAAATCACACCTCTGCTAGGGTGTGAGGCAAATCATAGTCAGCTGCTGTGCACAGTCCAAAGCAGCCCCACATCCCACACCTGGGATTAAAACAAAACATATTCTTACAATATGTCTGTCTTTTTAAAAGGGAAATAAAATTCCAGAATTCTTATGACATCTCCCCCTTTCTAATGTTTTAAGCCATTAATTATGCTGGGTGTATTGGGAAATTATAAGCAGAGACATTTCCAGTGAAATGAGTACTTTTTGGGGACGGTGGTCAAGGTTTTCAGGAGACCTCTCCGGCTCTTTCCGCTGGAGCACCTTTGCCTTTGATGTAGGGAAGCAGCAGCTGAACAGTCCCACCGCCTGCATTAAATTGCATCCCTCTTTTTACACAAGTCATGGTTTTAATTTCTCCTTTGAAATCTTCATCTATAATTCCTCAGTGAACAATGAATCCTTGGGGAGATGATCCAGTCCTTCCCAATAATCACCCCACTGTCTCTGAGCAAAGGGCGGCCTCATCATGTGGATTCTCCACAAGGCGTGTCCAAGATCTTTCATCATCGACGTCAAGTTCACTCCCATCTTGAGAGGAAGGCAAGCCTTGAGGGCTCCCAACTATGAGACCCATCATGGCTACACTGTATATCAGACAGATCCAAATGAGCATTCCTCCATGAGTGTCTTGAACCTTGGCGTCCCTAAAAGGTGCTTCAGCATCACAGAATTTCTGACTCCCCTCTCTGTTGCTGAGGACCCTCTCTCCCCAGCCTTGGTGGGCAGTAGTATACACGCATGTGAGAAGCAGGAGAATCCATGTGAAGGAGTGTGGATGGGCTAGTATGATGTGTAAGCTATGTGAATGCTTGTGAAAAGCATACGAGTTATAGTGTGGATGTGAGTTGCATGTGTTATGTGTGTGAGATTAGGAAAATTAGCAAAACTACTATGTAAGGTATGTGTGCATGTGTATAGCAGGTAAGGAGGCTGTCTGAGGGTGAATGGGAAATTGTATGTGTGTTGTATAAACACATGTATAAGCTATGTGTATTATGGTGGTGCATGTCTCTTAGTGTGAGCATATTGTGCATGTATGTGAGCATGTGAATGTGGGAGGTGTATGGCTAAGTCTCAACATGGTGTGTGTGTGTGTGTGTGTGTGTGTGTGTGTATGTGTGTGTATGTGTGTATGTGTGTGTGTGTATGTGTGTGTATGCGTGTATGTGTGTGTATGTGTGTGTGTGCATGTATGTGTATATGTGTGTGTGTGCATGTATGTGTGTGTATGTGTGTGTGCGTGTATGTGTGTATGTATGTGTGTATATGTGTGTGCATGTATGTGTGTGTGTGGTAGTCAGTATACAACAGCTCCCTTATCTTCTGATGAACTCTTCCCGTGCCCTGAGAGGATACCTCACCAGGGACAGTGTAGAACCCTGTGTGCCTTGTGCTATGCTTTGTGTTACCGCAGATCTTAGCAGCCTCAGCATGTGATATTTTCATTCCTTATTAAATTAAGAACTCTTTCAGCTTTCACTTGAAAGAAACATTTTTATAGCTTTCCTTTCACATATCTAAAGGGCCAGCCATGTGCTTTGGGGGACACTTACTAAGTAAAACAAGGCTTACTTGAATGCAAATACTAGAGAACTGGGCATAGCACATACAACTGGGATACACTGGACAGAGGGCTGAGCCATATCCAGGGCAGTACAAGGTAGGGTGGCACGTGAGGTTGTCACCTTAAAACTACGAATTGTTTTCTTTACTCCTGGAACCTTCCATTCCACATTTCCAGTCTATGGTTTACTGAGTATAACAAACCTCAGAAAACCAGACCGCAGACACGAATACGTGACCTGGTGACACGTTGCAGCATTCTGACAGTCAGAGGATTCCATACCAGATGCCAAGCAGGGGAAAGAGCCTAGGTCACAGTCCGGCTGGCTAGAGCCTGGGGCTAGCAAGAGAGTGGTTGAGGTGGAGCCCCATTACCAGCTCACACAGGCTTCGTGTGGAGAACAGCTGATGTGACCGGTCCAGAGAGTGTCACCTGGGAGGTCCGAGGAAGAGATGGTGGTGGCCTTGTTGAGAGATCAGAGCTGGTTGGATGGATTGGGACCACTAGGTACAGGGCAGTGGATATTAATCTAGACTTCCTGAGCTGACGACTTCAGGAGGGTCAGAAAGAAGGTCTGACTAAAAACATGGCTGAGCTAGGTCATGGAGAAACAAAAGAGAGTTCTGACCATGGTTGGACAGCAGGTGAGGGTCTTCCATGTCACCCAGAGAAGCGAGTCACTTTCTCAGTGAGGTTAGGCACACCATACCGAGCACACATTCTTTGAAATGACTTATTGACATAGTGGTGAGAAACAGTCTATCTTTAAAGATGTGTGCTTTAAATACGCGGAAGCCCCTGGAGATGAGGATGGGTGGCCAGGCATGCAATTTGGGATAGTCAGAAGTGGAAAAAAAATAGTTTTAAAATAGTAGATTAGAATTCTGGGAGTAAATCTAGACAGGGGTCTCAGAAAGGTCCAAGCAGTGTGGAATGAGCATGTAACTTGCCACACATCACAGTGGGCCACTCTTAAGATGTCCTTCCGCAATCTAAGCTGCCCGTGGGACCCTGTGGTAAAGTGTGGGGGCACCACGCCTCCAGAATCACCACGAATCGTGCTGTATCCTTAGAGAAGTACTGATGGGCCTTTAAAGATATTACTCAGTCCACTAGTCTATCAATTAATTGTGCGTGGATTTCTTACAGAGTTCTGAACTTCTGTTGCTAAATTTTTCACATGACAGCTAAGCCTGAGACCTTTTCATATGTGTCAGTAAAACTTTCCCACTGCCACCAAACATTTATTCTCATTCAGTCTGAAGACTTGCAAACTTGCCTGCGATTTAACATTAGAAACAACCACGTTATAGTGACCCCTTCTTTGTGGACCCCCAAGGGAAGGCAAGCTAGCTAGACGGACGACTGTTCATTCCTTCAGTCGGAGCTCGTTTTCTTACACTAAAATATGCATGTGCTTGTCTCTTAAAGAACATGTGAACAGTGCATTGCAGAATTACGTAACTGTGAAACAAACATTTACCTCCATTGCTGTTCTACACTCATTCCAAAGCAAGCAATTCGAGGGAGGAGCTGTTTCCAAACAATTACAATGGCCCTGAGATTCATACCTGACAAAACATGAGAGAGAGAGAAAGAGAGAGAGAGAGAGAGAGACAGAGACAGAGACAGAGACAGAGAGACAGAGAGACAGAGAGGGGGAGGGAGAGAGAGATTTCCACAAAGGTATCTCGTTTCTTTTCACTGGGACACAATGGTCCCACTTAGCCATTTTCAAAAAACTTAAATCCCTGTTCCTATGGTAATGAGTCTTTTTTACAAAAGTTCACTCAAAGGAATTTTAGCCCAATTTTGTGAGGAATAAAAATCTAGTCGTGAGCATACAGTATACACACTATCCTAAATACCAACCACTAAACATGCATTCATAGCATTGAGACTAGTAAGTGGCTAGATCTTCCCAAGGAAGGAGACAGAAACTCATTCATCTTGTAGACTCTCTGGAATCTCAGAATAAAACCAGATGAACCTCTGGGGAGACCATTCTGTTTGTAGATGCCTGCCCCAAGAGCCCTCATCCCTTAGAACACTGTTCTTAATGGGCAAATCTAATAACAGCAGTAAGAAAGGCCTGGGGCTTGTCATGGCCTTTGAATTATAATTTCAAAGTTTCTGGAAAGAAAAGTCTACAAAATCGCTACATATTTGTTAACCAACCTATCAAAAGTACTTTTTTGATGAAACATACTTTTTATTTAAGTAACTTTTACACTTGTTTGTTTCGGGGATTCGGGGTATTGTTGGGGTGGTGCATGTGTACGTGCAGTGTTGAGTAGAAGCCAGAGGTAGTTCTCTCCTTCCACCAGGCTTGGCAGAAAACACCTTTATGGACTGAACCACCTCCAGTTAACCAGCCAGAACTGCTTATTTTTAAGAACACAGCTTAATGTAATTGTGTTAAGCCACAGAGGGAACAAAGGCCCTGTTCCAAGTTCCTATTTCTTTTCCCTTTACAGAACTTTAGACCAGTGAGAATATGAACACCTCTAACAATGATAAAGGCTGAGCTGTGGTGGAAATACTCCTCCCAACACCAAAAAATAATAATTTTCATTTTTCTGTGTTGATTAAAGATTTATCTGTATTCCCTTAAAGTCAAGTAAAATATTTGAGTGACTATCTCACGATGTGTCAGTTCCTCTCAATTTTAAGATGGGGCACTGCGTAAGAACCATACCTGACAGCAGCTCAAAGGCAAACAGCAGTCCTCGAACCCCTGGAGCAGCTGTTCTGGATCTGACTGTGATTATTCGGTATGGTGGCTAACCTTCACAGCACCACAGACTGATCTGCCGAAACAAAATCAAACAAAGCAAGCTTCACTGACAGGGTTTGCAGTGTCCCAGGCTGCGCTGTGTCTTTTTCAGAAAGTGGCAGTGCAAAGCATCTTGGGAAGACAGGCATTCTGCACTCCCCCCCCCAAAAAAAATCACCACTAAGGCACATCCCAAAATGTCATTCTCTTTCACAGATGTGAGAAATGTGCTACAAAAGAAAATTAAAACTGTGGCTCCTTTTTCAATTAATAATTTAAATTTGTTTTGTAATAAACAGATTCCTAAATCAAAAGCATGTTAAGTACAATATGTGAGCTATACATATAAATTAGTGTTTTCTTTATTAACACACACACACACACACACACACACACACACACACATACACACACACAATTGGTTTAGTTTCCTGAAATCAAGCACTTTTAAAAATCATTTTCTGTTTTTACCACACCACTTAAACTTCCTGAGATAGTGTTTTGCCTTGCCAAAACTGTGTCTCCCATAATGGCCTTCCTCTGTTTTGCTTAAAACTACATTTTCTTTAATAAGTCCATGAGCTGGAGAGGGACTGTAATCACTTAGCTGAGTGCTCTTCAAGGCTACTCTGGTCCCTAAATTGAAAATGAGATTCTATCTCAGCAAGTTAGCTTCACACATGGCAAATGTAAAATGCACTTTAAACAAGAAGACCAACAAATCATTTAAAGCTGTTTATATTGTTTGGGGAATTTGTAAGTTTAGGGAGTTTTCTGCACTCCAGACTTTCTATGTATGTGCATCAGCCAACCATCCCACGTTCTATATAAATAATATACCTGTTTGCCGCCTATAAAAGATTTCAAGCAACATGTTTCTCACACATATTTTGTGTTGTTTAATTTTTTTCTAGAAATATTACCGAAATCACATACAATGAAATGCGATCTATGTTTTCATGGTTCGGGGAGGAAAAAAAATCTCTATCCTTCCTGAGGACTGCTGAATTTTGATTGCTGAGAAACTTTTGTAAAGGACTTTCCCTGCCCAAAAAATGAGAATAAAAAAAGGGGGGGGGAGGAGTGAGGAACAAGAACTCTGTGGGTCAGTTTATCAGATTCTAGGCGAAAAGAGTCGTCAAGTAAAGTACAAACTCTTTCTTCTCAGGGCCCCAGGACAGCAAGCGTGTCCGGCTTTCACAGTGGAGCTGCTCTGTGTCCCTGCAGCCAGAGCCAGAGTCTAAGGCTCTCCCCTCCAGAGCTGGCTACCGGAGGCAAAGGCAGCCTGAGGCACGGGAAGTTTTAAGGGTCACTAGTGAGAAAATACACTTAGAAACAACTGCAAGGTGACCTAAGGACATTTCACCATTGAAAAGGTGACCAAAACACAACTCACTGCATCTCTGCACCCATCCTTCCTCAAAGACTATCAAAGGAAGGCAGGCTATTGGATTCTGATTAAGTCTGGAGCATGGGTTTTAGACAGGGTAGGTAAAGGAACCCTTTGGGACACGAGGGAACTAAAAAAAAAAAAAAAAACAAACGCCTCTACTTACAGACTTCCATGTCTCTTGATGACTGCGGGACAGCGCGCCTCTGGCCGGCATCTGCCCTAGGCCTGGCCTTCTCTCGCTGTTCTTCCGACGTGACCGCGAGGGGTCCCTGCCACTTGGAGCAGAGGGGATGGATCCCACACCTGCTTTTGGCTCAGGACCATTAAAAGCGACAGAAAACAAGTGACAGAAGTATAGCTCTGAGCCGCATCGGGGGGGATGTGCCTGGCGCCTGTGGTCCTTGGGATGTTCTCAGTTCACTGCCTCCCGCTGAGTTTGCAATGCTGTCTCTGAGGCTGGAGTACAGCCGCTGCGAACTCCCTAGGCTGTGATCGCTCCTATAAGTCAGGGCCCGCGCGCGCCCCCACTACGCTGCCCCGCCTAGATCTCTGGATGCCTAGTGCCGGCACCTCGCCCTAGGCTGCCAGATCCCTGTGTTCCCCGCGGTACAGCTGATGTCTTTAAGGCGCTGTAGCTGCAGTTGGAGACCCAGGTACCCTGGCATAGCAAAGGGCAAAGGGTGAGCATGGGAACGGGGCGTGCCCTCGCACTGGTGTTGAGTGATGGATCCCTTCATCCTAAGGGTACACAAAGTACCTGGGAGGCCGAGTTTCTTGTCATAAAGAGAAGTTCGTGTTCCCGGTCCAGTATTCTGTGATCCGTTCTCCAAGTCCGGTGGGGGGAGAGGACAGAGAAGAGGGGAAAAAGAGAAGAGAGGGAGATGGAGGGAGAAGAGGGGGAAGAGGAGGAAGAGGAGGAGGTGGTGGTGATGGTGGTGGTTGGCGGCAAGCGTACAAGCAGGCCGTTGCTATGGAGAGGCCCGGTTGCTAGAGAGGCTGAGGGCTGCAGGTCCCCTCCTCTGGGCCTGCTCAGACTCCAGATCCCATGTTCTCCTATGCCAGGGTTCCTCCTGCAAGGCACTCTTCCTTCTTAGCTGTTCTCAGCCCAAGACTGAACCAAAAGACAGCGTTGGAGGCTTGTTGGGAATGGAAAGCAAGGAATCAAGTAGGCTGGGCCCTGGGGATGCTTGTAGGATTCCAGAAAAACCGCCTCTGTCCTGTGCCCTGCAGAGTCCTGGGCCTGCTGAGGGTGCAACAGAGAGGAACCACTCTAGCAAACCTGATAGAGGGCCTCAGGGTCACCATGCATCAACCAGTTTTAAAGGGGAGGATCTGCTGGGCCTATCCCCTGGCATAGGGGCATTCCATATCCCAAGAGACTATTGGGAGAAATGTTGATTATCCTCTTTGCCACCCCTCAAACTCATCATTCCCATGAAATCACCAGCTGCCTCTTTCGAACTACTCAGGTCCACGGGATTGGGGCAGGTAGTGCCACCATCCCAGATCTTTGGGGATATCTCCTTCAACACTTGTAAATTAAAACTAAACAGAAGAGTTTAAGCCTCCGAACAGAGGAAGTCGTCCTTGGGAAGCAGAATCAGCCTAAGCAAGCACTTGGTAGCACTGGGCCCTCTTTTAGGGAGCCTGGTCCTCACTAGGCTGCTGAACTGGAGTTCATTAGGCAGGTCTGGGGCTTTACCCAGGTGGACGAAAAGGCAAAGCCACAGCAGCCTTTCCCGCCCTGGCCTACAGTGGGGGCTGCGGAGGCCAGGAGTTGGCTTTGCGGCCTCCCGGTGTGCAGCGGCAGCCTGGGAGTGGGGGACGTCGCTGGTGCAAGCCTTCGTCTCCAGCTGTCCCAAGTGTGGGGAAACAATGGGAAGGCGGCAGGAGAAGGGATGGGGTGGGGGTGCTTCGGGGTTTCCTGAAAAAGAGCCCTCCACAGACTGTCATCTGTGTATGACAGAATCTGCTCCCCCACACTTTCCTTTCTTCCCCTTGTTCCTGCAGCTGTGGGCCTTGAAGAGCGTATTGTACGCACAGATGTTGCGTTTCACTCTTAGACTCCTGGACGCTCTGTGGGGGCGCAGCGCACTAGGGTGTCTAACCTGTGGCCGCGCCTCGAGGGCAAAAAGGGGGGGGTTGGGGAGGAAGAGTCCGGGACCCTCAAGCGGAGAATCGGAACCAGAGGAGAGCTTTAGAGACCTCTTGGCTGGTATAAACCCACTCAGGTCTGCGCTCAGGTCAAGGAATTGGGTAGGCTCCAGCGACTGCAAAGGCAGCCCCGTTTTCTACAAACAGCGTCCGGGGGAGGGCGGTCGTCTAGGGCGAGGACTAGAGCTTCAAGAAGAAGAAAGAAATGCTTTTCACTGCTGTCTCAGTCCAATATATTGAGCTATCAGCCCCGCAATTGGCCTGGACCAAATGGTGGCAAAGTCTCATTAGCGCTTGCTTTCAACAGACTGCTCCCTATGAACATCTGGGTCTTAGAAACTGGGGTTCGTGTACAGTGTGTGTGTTTGGGGGGGCGATCCCTTAAGTAATTATCATGCTTCTGTTTGGAAAGAAGAGAAAGGGCTCGGTTTACCGTAATATTTTTTCTTCTCTTGGAGAGTTTCTACGAAACACGTCCCCTGCCATAAGCAAAGGTGACAGTAGGGCTATGAGGGGCGTCTTTTCTAGCTGAGGCTTCATTCCCTCACCCTAGCGCGACTCTGAACTTGGCCAGAATGAAGTGCAACTCCCAAATGAAAGAAAAGACTGAAAGAAAGAACCGGTGAAGGCCCTGGCTCCGGCGCGGTACCAATGACTGACAAAGCTCATGTCCATTCATAGTCTTGGGTGGATGAGGGTGTATGGAGAGCCGCGGCCCCTTAGCCAATTGCTGTCAGCAACATGTGGGGGGTGGGGGGGACGACATCGCTATAGCAACCGGTGGCTGGGCCGCGAGCCGCGCCGCCGCCGGCCGGGTGCGCGCGGGGCCGGATATAAGGCGGGGCGCGGCGCCCGCGCCGGTTGGAGCTGCGCGCGCGGCCGGCCGCCTTGCGGGGACCGTCCCGAGCCCAGCCCTGCACCCTCCCACGCAGCGTCGGGACCCAGTGCGCCTAGCCAGGGGGCCGAGTTGGGGCGGAGCACGCCGGGCCGCGCCGAGAGGCCTCGCAGAACTGCCTGCACCCTCCAGCTCCGAACGAGAGCTGAGGCGCCGCCGCCACTGGGACGAGCGGCACCTTTGTTTCCACCCGCCTCCTGAGAAGTTTGTGGTCAGAAGCAGAATGGCCCCTCTCCTCAGTGGCTTCAATGCAGGGAAGCCGTTGGTTGCGATGATGGCGTTGTCGCCAGCGGCCGCTGCGCCCCGAAGCGGCTTGGCCGGGCGCACACCCCCACCTCCTGCTCTCTTGGGCACCCAGCGTCCTCCCAGCTGCAGGTAACCAGGGATGGCAGCCCCGTCGTGGCACTGAGAGGGGCGGTCGGGCGGACCCTGACAGAGGAGACAAGAGTCGGGTGGGGCAGAAGGGATCAAGAGTGGATACCCCACAGGGCATCACCAAGCGCGGTGCTGGCAGGGCGCAGAACAGAACCTTCCAAGGGTTGAGGGTGTGCGTGAGGGCCCCAGATATAGGACCTGGGCGTCTTGCCCAGTTCAGGGGGTAACTGACTTGCCACAGGACACATGTCAGAGGTTCGGCCAACAGGAAAGACCGGGCTTTGGAATTATCTCCAGGTGGGTCTGAGGCGGAGTGACCACGTTGGCAGTTCTTTCTGAGCGCACAGATTAGAAGGGAGACACAGAAGTCCTGAACCCTCTGAGAGACTTCCCCAGGGGAGAATGGGATGGTGGTCTGCAGGACTTCTCTCCAGTACTTCTCTCGGCTTGTCATAAGGCTGGGTCTCTGGGAAATTCAGAACTTGGAGAAAACGGCCTCGAGGATGGGATGAGAGGAGATGGAGACAGACTACGGTATGACGAGGAAGGAGGGAGGATGCATGAAGGACAGGACGAGGAGCTACCATAAAGGGGACCGGTCTGGGGACGGTTTCCTCAGACAGCATTTTGGCGATCTCTTTGCTTCCTCCTTTCTGGGGTCCCGGAGTGTGCTTCTGTGCCATTCCAGCGTCCCAGCTGGCAGCGAGTTAAGAGGACCAAGTGGGCCCGGGGCGGAGCGTTCAGAGAAGCAGGTGGGGGCGGCCTAGAAGAGTGTGGAGTCCTCTGACCCCGCAATCCCAACCTCTCCAAGGATCACCTTTGAGTTTCTACTTTCTTTCTCCCAGAGGGGACCTGCGTTTTCTCCCACCCCCTATCTATCCGAGACCCCCGCCAGGTGGGGCGGTCGTGTACTCGCCAGAAAAACTTCTGACTCAGAGCTGTTTGAACAAGAGCTTATTTATTCCATCTCTGACTAACGGCTTAGTTCCTAAAACGCGCCTGATTTGCAGTTAAAGAAGCTGTGCCCCCAGACACCTGGGTAGCCCCCCAAATCAGCAGCATTGACTTTTAAAGCCGAAGTCTCTTTGCGTCTTCGTTGCACACGCTCCAGACTGGTCTGCTTTGAAGAAGAGGGGTCAGTGTAAGGACTGCTAGGGCCCTGTACAGGGTAGAACTAGCTGTGTGAAGTCCACCTGTCGAGCCTCACCGTGCCTCTGCCCGCCTGGGTCCTACCCCACTCCGGTTCTGCCCGGTTCTTCAGTTGTCCAACGAAGTCAACAGACCTCGGGCTTTCCTAAGTACCAGGCACCGCGGGTTCCTGCTGGAAACCGAGAGCCTCACCGATCTGGGCTTAGAGGTCCAAAGGGTGTTCACCAAGCCAGGATCGACAGATTTTAGGGACCAAGCAAATGTGAGGAAGCGGAGAAAGGAGGAGGAAATTCCCACCCGCCCCCAGCCTGGATGCTCGATTTAGCTCCCAAGGAGCACCGCGGCGGGCCTGGGGAGTGCTAGTGGGCCACGGTAGTGCTACGAGGCTTTTGGCATTTTGGGGTGGGTATGGGCGTTGTTGGGGACATTAACGGCTCCGGACGGCGCGCTTTGTGACCGGGGAGGCTGGGCTGCGGTATTGTCCCAGCTAGGACCCTCTGGGGCTGTGAATACCAGAGGCTCCCAGGAACCCTCGACCTTTTGTGTCTTGCTCCATGGTCTGATCTCCACGACCTCTACAGAGATCTTGGGAATTAGTGAGGGGGAAGGGGCTGGCAAACAGGGGTGAGAAAGCCGAGACCTGTGAGGGTCAGCCTCCCAGTGTGGGGGAGGGGACTTACCGCCAGCCAGCTTCCTAGACCCGCGCTTGACTCTTTCCACAACCCGGTTCTGATCAGCTGGGCAAAAAGCCAAGGCCTTCCTGGCCTGAGAGCGGGTGAAACTAAAAAAGATATTTCAGTCCTGAAGGTAGTTGATTTTGGGGGTTGGGGATAGTACAGGACTGGACCGGACAGTACTGCCAGATACCCACTCCAATAGCAGGACATCACCCTAGAAAACACCACTCCAGGCCTCAGGTACGAAATAGACCGAAACGCTGGCCTGCCAGTGCTCTGAGGGTACCCGCCGCCTTGAGTTCTGGTGTAAAGAAAACGCAGCCAGTGGATCGGAAAATGCAAGGGGGCAGGTTTCCTCTTTGGACACATCCATTTGGCCTGTTCTCCCCTAGCTTGGCTGGTTCTTCCACCCCGTGTTTAACAAGCAACATTAAAAATGAGTTCACAGAACTCTCTCCTCCTTTTCAAAATCAATATCATAAATCTTCCCTTATCTTAAAACAAAGCGTTTTTTTTTCCAGAACAACTATTTTAGGAGAGCTTCAAGACAGCAAATAAGTTACTATCTTGTGTATAGTCAGTTATGCGTGTGCCTGAGAAATTTCAACAAACAGCCTGTTTTTAAGTAAAAACAGCGCATAACTTATTTTCATTAAAGTTTATGTTTAAAAAGAATTATTTCTTGGGAGATTCTTCTGCCCATATAAGCTTTTTTTTGTGTGGCTATTTGAATGGCAGATTTGCAAGTACAATTTCATCTGTAGAGAGGAACAATAGCTTTCATCCGCACAAAGGCCTTCTCCCACCCCGAATTCAGACCGCAATGCCTCTTGCTCTGATAATAGCTCCTGAAAAGATTTTGTAATGC
Source organism: Micromys minutus (assembly GCF_963924665.1). Taxonomy (NCBI): domain Eukaryota; kingdom Metazoa; phylum Chordata; class Mammalia; order Rodentia; family Muridae; genus Micromys; species Micromys minutus. The sequence goes on from NC_137969.1 coordinate 258,744,034, forward strand.
AGAGAATTAATACATGATTATTTCCGCCCGACTTCTCTCATTTATTAGGATTCTGTGGCAAATTCCAAATTAAAAATAGTCCAGTTAACAGCTTTAAAAAAATACTCTTAAAATATTTCAAGACATCCTTCTCCCCCTCCTCATTTTTAACTTTAGTCGCTTGTCTGGGCTTGAAAAAAAAATGTTTTGCCAAACGCTGTGATCAGTTTTAAAGTGGTAGCAACTATATTTTAATAACTATATCTTAGTAAACTTAAAAAGAAATTTCCAAATAGTTCTCTAAGATGCTTATCCAGCTGGTCGAAGACAAAGTTACTTGTCACAGTAACTCATAAGTAGTCTCTGAGACTAATTTCTGTTTCACTTGGGGGGAGGGCGTGGGAGGTCTTACAGTCATAATAACATGGGTCCCCAAAAGAAAGGAAGGGGACTTGTTCCTCATGTTATGTAAAGGTTTTTCCAACCCAAAATGTATATGGTGGGTTGATAAAACAGGCTGAAGCTAGGTTGCAAATCAAATTCCATAGAAATAGTACCATGAGTATGTCAACAAGAGAAATTCAGTATCCACAAAGCTGGATGCTTATTCTTATAAGGTGTGTGTGTGTGTGTGTGTGTGTGTGTGTGTGTGTGTGTGTGTGCACAAGCAGATTTTGAACTGCAAACAAGAGACTTGGATATCTGGCTCTGGTGAACTGGTTATGTTAACATTTTATCTTGGTAGTGTGCCTACAAATGTTCACCATAAAGTTCTGTATAGGTGCGGCTTAGTTCTCACAATTGACTCCAGGCGGAGAATCCCATACCCCTCAGCTTATCACACAACATTTAAAAAAGTTATAATGGTGTCTGTCAAGGATGGCTCACAAGACTTGTCACTGGAAGTCCCATGCGCCTCACAGGCAGAGGTGGGGATGCTGTACTCCACCAGGATATGGTCTAAGAGCTGCTCGAAAACGACTTTCCTACTCCCACACTTGCTTCACAGCTTCTGCAATACGGCATATTCTAAATTTGAGGAGGCGCAGGTGGAGACAGAGGGGCATGCTCCAGGTTACAGTTCACCGGAGCTGCCTCTGAGCTGGTGCAACCTGGACCTGCTGATTCCCAATTGTTTTTTTAAAGCCTATCCTGTTTCTATCACTTTTTTAAGTCTGCTGAGAACTTCATAGTGTAGTGCTGGTGAATGTGACTCCTCTTCCTGGATGTACAGCTCCCCACCCCCAGCCCTGACTCCTAGCACCTCTAACAACCTCCTTCTGAGAATCCTTTTCTCCACCACCCTCCTCAGAGGCTGCTCCAAACTTTCAGAAAGAACCTCCGCTGGGCAGAAGGTGTTCTGCTTTTAAAAGGCATCTGACTGTAAATGTCAAAGTTATAAATATTTAAACATCATTTTTTTCTTTCAATTTCAAGCCAAGACTGATAAGATGTCCGTGACTAGTCTGGGCTGTCTTCCGGGGAGGCCCAGGAAAGCTGCCTGTGGTCCACACCCTGCTGCTCATCCTTGGGATGTCCCCATTCTGAGACGGACTGGGGCAGACTTCAGCTGCAGTTGGGTCAGCACAGGTTCAAACTCACATTTAAGCTTCCAGCACATCCCCCAACTCCCCCAAGCTCCTAGATAACAGGCATTTTTAAATTTGCTCTCTTAGCTCCATAAAAATAAAGGAGGTGTATGGTTATGTTAACTCAGTCACGGTACCTTAGAAGAGGATGCTTAACTGGCATTAAAACAAGAATTTCTAGAAATCCTATACCCCCCTCCCAGGATTCTTACATCCTGGCCCATTGCTAGCACTTCTCCCTCCTCACCTCTACTCCCACCCACCCTCTTCCCCACCCCCACCTCAACCTTTACTGCAGGGCATTTTGGTGCTACTGTCAGAGAGCTCCTAAGAGATACTTTTCAGATTTGGGAAGCTATCAGTCAGCTGAAATTCAGACCTTAATATTAGATATACATTGATCCAAACAGGGTCCCTTGGTCCAGCATCCACCTTACCCTCATCTGTCAGATGCCCTTTCCCTTTGACCTCCACTTTGCCAACCTTCCAGGGGGCCCTCCCAGCACTCCCACCCAGGCCCTGAAGCCCATAGTTTCAGATCTGTGTGTCTTCATGACTCCTACCCCACAGGCCCTTGGTGGGAGCCTCCTATCTGGTGGGATTCTGGGACAAAAGTATGGCTATCAGTGATCCTGGGCACCAGCCACTCCTTAGGACCAGGCAGGGGGGCAGAGATGGGTGGAGCCTAGGGTAATCTGCTGTGACTCTTGTGGAGTTGGCCCTGCTCTCCGTAGTTCTCCCTCAGAAGCCCAGTGAGGATGAAATCTTTGCTCTTGCAATAACAATCTGGTTCGGTCTCTGAATAAATCCTGGCACCCAACTGGTTTACAGTAAATCCGACAAGGACGAAGCTGGGACACCTCCCTTCTCTTTTATGGTGCAGTCCTGGGCTTTAAACAGGACCTGGTTCCCTCCCCCCCCCCCCCCCGCAGGCTGCCCCGAAGGCTGGACCCAGCTTTACTTGTAGAAACATCACCTGCCTCTTCCTGTAGCTCCAGAGTGTCCGGTGTCTGTCACCTGACAGTGCTGTCAATCTGGCAGAGTTCTTTACTCTGGGCCATTGGTCGCTTGGTACTCCCAGCCCTGTGGGTCTTTCCGCGCCGTGGAACCGCGGGTCTTGTGCAGAGCGTACTGACGGGCTGTTACATACCATGGCTCAGCTTGGCTGGTGGTAGCTAAGAGCTGCTATAGGAGCCCAGGAGTTCCATGCCTGAAGCTAGGTTAGGGAGGTCCTAGTTCCAGCGCCAGGAGGCGCGCAGGTCAGCCCAAAGCCTACCCTGGGCCTTGGCTCAGGGACCCTCCGGCAGCTCAGGGGCTGGGTAAAGTGCACTTGGCACTGCCATCCCACCATTGCCTCTGTTGTGGTCTGCTGAGAAGAGGTGAGACAGGCAAGGGCGGCGGAAAAACAGCCATTGATCAGGTAGAGTGCGACCAGCGTACCTAGGACCACGCCGAACCCTGGGGAGTCAACCGCTCGGTTTGCGAATGGTGCGGAGGCCTACCGTCCCGAAACTTAAGGGAAAGGCTTGTTCTTATGCGAACTGCAGCCAGCTGCTTGTCAAGTGAGGACAGCCGTGTGAGCCACCGAGACCCTGGCCGAAAGGGTTATTTGTGTGGTTTGGGCTCCTGCCGGTGCTGGGGCAAAGAAGTATAGCTTGGAACCAGGGATGGGGACTTCGCAGACTTGGGGGGAGGGGCGCGAGACTCGGGAGTGACTTCTTTCTAGAAGCTCTTGTGTTGGGGTGTGCGGGAGTGAAAAGGAGAGGAGACCCAGGAGGAAGCCAGGAGGAGGAAGGGTTCCGCAGCCTTCTCCGCGCGCAGGGCCCCCTGTGCTCTGGCCCGCAGCAGCCACCGGGTGCCGCCCACTCAGGCCTGGGAGAGCTGTCCAAGTCCTTGCTCCGGATCTCCCGCTCCCCGCCCAAAGGTCCCCTCTGCCAGGTCTTGGAACCCTCCCTTTTCTCTCCTCCATCTATTACTGAAGCCCAGGAACCTCCTGGGTCCAGGGCCAAGCAGAACCAAGCCGCGCACCCAGGCAGGAAATCCTGGCGTCTTTTCTCATTTAACCCGCGTTTCCATTAACTCGGTCCCCGCGCCCGCTAATCCGCGCACCGAAGGCAAAAGCAGGCTAATTAATGACCAGCTTTTCTAGTCAAGACTAGTGATAATTGCTTTGGTGGCCTTTATGATTACAAGATAAAAATGGGCCCGGCCTGACATAAGAGACACTGTGTACACTCAGAAACTGGAGGAAACGAAGAGTTGGGAGGCTGAAAGCGGAGCAGAAAATTACTAATAGAAGAGAGATAATGAATAGGCCGGCCAGGCATTCATGGGGAAAAATCCATTTTGTTACCACGCGAAATTAGGTGGCGGAAAGGAGTTTGCTAATTGTTCTCCTCTTGTAGCAACCAGGACGGAGGCAGGGGCGTACTCTTCCATTCATTTCCCGAGTAATTGTGAGGGTTGCTGGCCGGGAGTCGTGGGCGATTTGCCTGCGGCCCTTCCATTTTCCTGTGGTGTGTTTAATTGTTGCTAATACACCTCCTAATGAAGCTAATGAGGGGGGCGCTGTCTGGCTATCTGCCCTGGATTTGAGTGACAGGAAGGATTCTCTCACCTACTCCCCCAAGATGAGAAGTGAACTTCCCAATAGCCTGTTCTCAAAGACCTTGTCCCTTTTGAAGGAACAGTACTCAGGTACCAGTGAGTCTGTACCTATAGAGAGTGGCTAGAGCTGGTTGCATTAACGCATGGAATGTCTTCTAGAGCAAGAGGCCATGCCCCAGAGCTGTGATGGCTCTGGCCAGTGCATTCTACTGGGACTGGAGACTATTTAGTTCTGTTAACATTTTTACCCACCTCCTGCCAAACCTGTACTGTGTTCAATGCTCTGAACCAAATCTGTATCTGATTAGAAAGGATATATACCTTGTTGTACTTAAAGCAGCAAATTATGTGCTAAATACTTTACATTATTAGGCTGGAAAAGTAGCCACCGTTGGGGTTGCTCTGCTTAATAGAAATTCAGTCTGGAGGCGTCCTGGTGTTGAAATTTCCTTGTGCTGTGTGCCCCTGAACAACCCCCTCCCTATCATGTTGACACTACCTTAAGTTTAGAGTTGTATGTGGAGGGATGGTCTGCTGGAGTCAAGGTTCTTTGAGTAGTGACCTGTTCATCTCTCCTCCTCCTGCAGAAAGGAAAACTCAAGCTTCTGCCCCATCAGGAAGAGCAAGAGGACTCTACCAAGTTCATTGTGCTCACCTTCCTCTCCATTGCCTGCATCCTGGGGGTTCTCCTGGCTTCCAGCCTTGCCTATTGCTTCCGCCACAGCTCCCACTACAAGCTGAAGGACAAGTTGTCTGGGCTAGGAGCTGACCCCAGTGCAGATGCCACGGAAGCCTACCAGGTAAAAAATAAACTTTTCAAAGTTTTCCCCTTGGATTGCCAAACTTGATTTTGGAAGTCTGGGGAAGAGGTGGTCTCCTGAAGTCACAGTAGGAGCTCTTTTATGATGACAATTTGAGGCATCTCATTAGCATTCATGTAAATACCTTGCAACTGGTAATTTTATGGCTCTGTATTAATCTTACACCATTCTTGGATAGTCTTCAGTTAGCCACAAAAAGTAGGTGGCTAATTAGAAATGTGGAAAAAGTACAACCCGTGAATTATGCATCATCTGTTATCTTAATCTGGCCACTATCAATGAAACTTGCCACAGTTGCAAGATGGATTGGTTGTGTAGATGTTTGAAGATGACTCTTAAATCATCAGCTTCCTTGGGGTCTTATAGGAAGGGATCTTTTGACCTGCTCTGTTACCGCCCTCTGTTATTATGGGGATACAGTGCAGCCTAATGCTGACAAATGGAACAGAGAGTGCATATGTCTCCGTGAGTCAGCAGTGCAGCACAGACAGGCTCCCAACATGCCTGGGAGAAGTATGAACTGCAGAGTCAAAACACAAGAGGCGTCATCAACACCCCGCGTTTCGGGAAGTTTGGCAGCATTTGTTTCATAACTCATGACTTTCTATATGAAACTGTGACTCCGTTCAGCAGCAATGCAAACCCAGAATATATAGAAGCCAGCCAATATATAAAAGAAACCATTTTTAAAACAATATAAAATACTATTTAACTCTACGTTTATTAATCTGTTTAGGTTATAAGATTACTTAGTTGGTTGCTATGTCTAAAATTTTAATCAATACGCAGTTTAAGGTTTCCTTCAATTTATTGAATCTTCACATATCTGTCCTGTATAATGTGTTGTCAGTAACTCACATCACAGTATATACAACAAATGCAGTCTGTTCTGTTGTCAAAGTTAGTTCAGTGAGCTCTCTGGCTCCCGCAGGAAACATGGTGACTGTCCAGTAGTCACCTCAGCTACTCTGAGCTGGCTGCCCCTTGCTCTGTGGCTGTTCTCCATCTGCTATATATGGCGAGTTAAGAGGAATTTATAAAGCCCCTTTGCTTAAAAGAGATGAAGAGACAGCTTTTGGTTCCGTTTCAAAATTCTTATCATCATCACTGAATGGAGAAAACCTCTGGTTTTCTGAAGGGGGTCACAAGCCTGGTCAGGATGATCTTTTTCTTATAAAGAAATGGCAACTTCAAATGCATTGAAGATGGTATTTCAGGCACACGGCACACAGCTTTGCTTCAAAGCCAAAGGAGGGGGGGCGACCACGTTTGAAGAAGCAGCCTGGAAAAAAATGTCACATAAACTAGTTAAGAATTTACCCAGAAATTCTATTGAGCAAGACCATCAATACAAGATGTCAGGTCCTCAGGGCCAAGCAAGTGTCAGAGCATAAATAAATAATCACACTCCACACTCTTCAGTTCTGTGTGTGAGGGACAGAGATCATAAGGACAGAGGTTTCCAGAAAGCATGGCACCCTTTGATATACTTTGAAATTCAAATATAAAATATTGATAGAATAAAAGTTTGGACTTGCATGCAGAAATAGCTAATTTTTATAAGATTGTGGGTAGAAAATGCATACTTATGACTGAGTTTGTGATAATTAACAACAAAAGGGGAAAAAGCCCTCTTCCCGGTGACAGCTCTAATTAATAGTATCTGTGATTAAAATCATGTCCTTGCAGCAAGAAAACTGTTTGAATTTCTTAGAGTGACCTTTTTGTGTTCCTCCTGGGGGCATGGTGGTTAAGTTGATATTGATTTTATAATGAGCTCTGGTTTGTTTAATAAGAATCTGTAATCCCGACAATAAATGAAATGTGTACTTTTCTTCTATCCAGATTAATAAAAAAGACAGGGGAAAACTTTTCTTTCAAAAAATATGATCTAGAAGAAGTTGCAATGACTGGAAACATTTTCTGTTGGGCGTATTTCTGAAGTCACTGGCAAGTGTCATCCTAGCAAGGTATCCTGATAGGATAGGGTCTGCTCTCGTCCAACCAGTGGGCTCCTTGGCAGGACCATGTGCAGGGGAGTCATGTTGCTTTGGCTAGTTTTCAGCAAGGCAGTCCTCAGCACGAGGGGATCACGTGGTTGTCAGTTTTGGATTTAGCTGGGTGCACTGAGGGCTCACTGCTGTGGTTACTGGAGGAGGTTTCTCTGGAAATACAAAGCACTGTAACCATCAATGGGGTCTTATGGCTTTGGATTTTCACCATTGTCACTGAAACAACCTTCATGTTTTAAAATCTTCTCAAAACAACAAACAAACAAACACCTGTGAGATGGCTTGGCTAGTAAAAGTACCTGTTTTTAGAATCCACATGGTAGAAGGTGAGAATAACTCTCAAAAGTTATCCTCTGACCTACATACATCGTATGCATGACTGCTCAATAAATAAATGTATTAAAAAAAACTTATAAGCATGCAACTATAAATTTCAGGGGAAGGGTCTTCATGAATGAATGTATCTACTACTAAATCTTTTGTGTGTAAGTATATACCTCAGTGGTACCTTTTGCCTACCATAAATTTAATTACCTATATATATATTAATATATATGTGATATATAATTTGTACTTCCATATTTGCTTATTCTGTCATTGAATCTATGATTAGAATTTGTCATGCTTTTCTACAGAGATCACAGGGACAATTGAACAGTCTGCCACTGTGTTTTATTTCGTGGGGACCTGATAGAAAAGTAGTTCATTATTTTAAGTTTTTCAAGGGAGAAGAGGTTGTGTTGTAAGTGGGCAGAGAGACACCCAGGGATGTGGTAGCTGGCAAAACACCAAGTGTGGTCACCAACAGAATGTAATGTTGTCTCTTTGGAAGTGAAAGAGCTAAGTGCTTGTGTGTTGAGAACACAACAGAGGGAACAGCTCTTCTGACTGTGAAGGAAGGGGAGGGAGGCATAGAGATAAGATGCCCTGAGCTGCTCTCATAGAGCCTCTGACTGTAACTTTCCTTTCTTCTCACAGCGTGTTAGCACCAGGGTCAGGGTGGTGGGAGGAACTTCTCAACAGGAACCACGAGACCTTCCTGTGCTCAGCCCTTTATGTAGCATGTCTGCAGCATCCCTGGGCAGGCTGTGAACTCCACCTCCACCCATGCATATAACCATGTGCATGGGTTAGGAATATCCACCTTGAAATGGCCTCAAAACTGTCTGGGGTGTGAATTATTAGACTTGCAAACATCTCTAAACATGTTTGCTTTTTCTTTTCATGTATTTTTATGTATATATTGTCCTCCCCATGGATAAGGAAGAGGGGAAGGGGGAGAAAGAGAGAGAGAGAGAGAGAGAGAGAGAGAGAGGAAGTGAGGGGAGAGGAAGGAGGGAAAGAGGGAGAGGGGGAGGGAGAGGAGGGAAGGAAGAAGAGAAAGGAGGAAGGGGAGAAGGGAGAGAGGGGGAAGGAGGAAGAAATAGAGGGAGGGGAGGGAAAGAGAGGGGGAGGGGAAAGAGGGGGGAGAGGGGAAGGCAGGGAGGGAGAGAGGGACAGAAAGACAGGAGAGAGAAAGAGAGAGAGAGAGTGAGAGAGAGAGAGAGAGAGAGAGAGAGAGAGAGAGAGAGAGAGAGAAAGAGGGCGAGAGAGCAAGCACTGTGTGTTGGAGCCCATAGAGGCCAGAAGAGGGTATTAGATTCCTAGGAACTAGCTCTGTAGTTGGTTGTAAGCCACCAGTATAGATTAGATGTTGGGAAACAAATTCTGACTATCTGAACTCTTCTGAGCTCTTATTCATTCTCTCTCTCTCTCTCTCTCTCTCTCTCTCTCTCTCTCTCTCTCCCTCCCTCCCTCCCTCCCTCTCTCTCTTTCTCTTTCTCTCTCTCTCTCTCTCACCTCCTGGAAACCAAATCTTCTTGGCAGGTTCTTGCTTTTGATCTTGTTCCAAGGTATTAGCCAGTCAGATAATACAGTGAAGTTTGATTTCCTCATGGTTTTAAATTTTGGGCACTGACAGCTAAACTTGGTGGTCAAAGGTCACTGTGAACATCGGCAAAGCTCTCCTCATTGCTTCACTGGGTTGTTTTCCTTTAAATGTGTAAATGTTACATCTGCCCTTCCTGATCTCAGGCATAACCCAACAAACAAAACCAACTTCGTTTGCTGTTTTTTCCCCCAAATGCCTTCACGTTACGTATGTGCACCTGCACATGCTTGCATGCCTGGATGAACACGTAGGTCTGTGTACCCACTCATGAAATGCACAGAATCATGATAGTCAGTACCAGTCTTGGCTCTTACTCAGGCAGGTGTCCTAGATCTATGGAAGGCGATCGGGTGAAACTGTGCCAAAAATAAGTTGTCAGATGATTAGAAGGCATTCTCCCCTTTTCTCTCTCTGTCCCTTTGAATTCTGCATCTTCTTTTTTTCTCCCTTTGGCTTTGATCATCTCTGAGCAGCGAGTTTAGTATTCTGCCGGCCCGCTCTCCCACCCTGACACAGGGGCAGAGACTCCTACAGAATGTTCAGCAACATCTCTTTTGATGGTTTATTTCACAATACCCAGCAGGTTTCCTTGTGTACTTGGAGACCTTTTGGAACCAAACCCAGAGGAAAGGGTGTGTCAGCCTATGGGCCTGCCCAAAAATGGACTCACTAAAAGTGCATCTTGGTTGCCGTGGCTTCCATCAGCCAATGACTATTAATGTACTGACGGAGTCACGTGATTGCGGCACTCTGTGCTGAGGGAAGCTGAGTTCTGGAGAAGGGGACAGGTTACACATTGGTTCACTCTCTTATAAATTAACATGCCCTTCTTTTTCGAGGTGACTTCAATCTCCCATAATTGGTGTAATCACTAGTGGGATAATAAAAAAAGGATTGGATGCCTCCTCATTAAGTCAGAAACACTGAATTCTTCGCAGATACACTTGACCCCACCACAGGTATCAGGAAAGCCTTTTCCACTGAACTTGGCTATGTGTTTTGGGATAGCTGTCCCAGCTTTTTGAGTAAATTTTCAGGTTGAAATAATATTTTTGTGCAAATATCACATAAGCAGTATCTCTTTTGTTTCAAAATTGGACAGACACCCTAACATGTAATGTTAGAGACAATTCTGCTTACTGAACAGGGAGTCCTGAGAATTTGAAGTGTTTCTATTTTATCTTTGCAAACATTGCAGAGTATAGGCAGAATTTTTAACACCTTCCCCTATGCAAGGGCAGTCAGCACTTCCAAGAGGGGTCTCCTCCTGCTCTTCCTGAGCCTATGATGTCCTGGAACATTAATGGCCCGTGCTATAAATTAAGCAGATGCTAAATGACTCTTTAATTGGTACCAAACTGCATGTGTCTTGAGGTTGGAATGTGACCATCCAAAGAATCGTGCCAAAGGGAAAGTTGCCCATTAGTTCTTGATGTCTGATTCCATTTCTGGAGCATGTGCCTGTTCTTGGTGTGAAGCATGTGCCCGTTTTTGGTGTGAAATGTGTGCCTGTTCTTGGTGTGAAGCATGCGTCTATTTTCTATATGCTGAGCTGCAGTGATCAGAATGCTTCTGAGAGCTCAGGCCTGAGCATTTTTCCAGAGGGAAGCCATTTGGAGTTCATTCTTCTTGTAAACTGTAAACTTCCAAGCATACAGTTCCCAAATCGGTGCCTGCAGTGCTGTTCTACAGAGGTACCTGGGCAAGAAATGCTTCCTTTTCATTTCAGGGCACAGATCCTGAAATGAAACAGATCCTCAGAGAACACCAAAACCTGGAAGGTGGCCAGAGAAATATGCAAGCATGGCACCTGTCCTAGACCACAGGACATTCCTCTTAGTCAAATGGTCATTAGACCAGCACGCCACTTAGTAAGACATGTAGAAGTAAGAGGGACTGGAGCCAATAGTTCATGAGCATCCTGAGGCCTGAGTTGATGGTTTCTTTTTGTTAATATGGTACTGTTTGATTTTACTTTTTGTGGCTTATTAGCAGAGCCGGATGTTTCTTAAATAACAGTTTCTAGGAAGCTTTATGTGAGGGATAGAGAGGGATAAAGGGATTAATTCAGCCTTACTATACCTGAGGTGGCTTTTCTGGGCTACTTTCTACTGTCTGGATACTATAGGTCAGGTGAGTGGCGTCTCTGGGAGGTATCAGTCCTCTCAGAAGCATGGGCAGGCTTCTAGCTCACCTTAGGAATTTTACTGCTAGCATCAAGAGAAAGTCTCCTCTAGCAAAACCAAAGTTGCTCAGGTGGCCACCCAGGAAGGCTCTTCTGAGGCTCCCTCCCCACATTCTCCATTTCTGTTCCCTCAGCCAGCTCTGTAAAGGAAAGCTACAAGGAACATTTGAGGAGCTGAGGTCCTTGCCTCCCTGTTTGACAAGAGAGCAAAGTTGACACCAGATGCCCCATGACTTACCCTGCATCCCCTGTGATACCCACTCGTGAACCATGTTAGGGCAGCAGCTTCCAGGCCAGGCACACGCTCTGACCACAGCATTCACGTGGCACCAGCGCCCATGACAAGCAATGGTGGAGCGTGGATCTCTGGCAGGAAGGTCTCCGTGGCCAGCTTACCAATGGAGGGGGGTCATGGAAGGACAGAGACCAACCAAGCAGGAGTATGGGAAGGCAACCTGTGGTGTGACCAGAGGCAAAGAGCAATGTTCTGTGTCTCCTTGACTGCTGGACTGAATCCTTTCCCCTGTCTTGTTTAACCCTTTCTCCACTTTTTGACTTGTAAGTTTCTCTCTTTTTCATGATTTGAACTAGTAGCCAAAGGCGATTTGGGGCTCTACGAAGTATATTCTGATGGGTGATGCATCTTCGGGTTGCACTGGGCTCCTGACACGCATCTCTACTTTGTCACGTGTTTTTCCATAGACGGGGTTGATTTGACCTTGGGGGAGCTTCTATGGAATGTAGCTTGAGAGGCTAAGATGTGTGCTTGAGTCCTGCATCTAGGGCCTTTAGATAGTGCTGAGTGCTGGTTAGCCTTAAGGATCTGTAATATTCTTCAGTGCCTGTCAAGGTCACACCAAGGTGAGAATGCCTGGGTAGAAAATATAAGCGAGGAGACTTCCACTGCCCACAGCATCCTCAGCTCTCTGGGGAGGAAGCTAAGTAGATGGGAACATAGAGGTGAGCCCAGCTGGGACTCTAACGGGAAATAGGGAGGTGACACAGATCAAGGAGGACCTTGTGAGGTGGAGGCACATAAAGAGAATGTGGGTGATCTATGTGCAACTGTACAGAAAGAAGACAGATGCACACAGCAGAGCTGGACTCCCTCCCAGCCAGGGTGAGAAACTCCTTGGTCCATATTCAGCTAAGCTGGCGTTTCCCTAAGGTAAAGCACCTCAGTGTAGGAGTGAAGTATCTGTAGCGTCTGTGTTTCCAGGGCTACCAGAGGAGCTGCAGAGCAGACCGTGGGCAAAGGCAGGGGACAATGTGCTCCACTGTGGGATGATGTCACCCATAAGTAGTACTGCTTTTCAGGAAGCTCTCAGAAGATCTATACCGGCAGGGTAAGGGGCACAGTGAGGCCCAGGGACACAAAGGACAGCTTCCTAGCCATAGAGAGAAAGAGAGCTTTGGGCAAAGCAATTGCACAGTCACACCAGAATGGACTGCAGGTGAAAGCAGCTTGCAAATGTCAACCAAGCAAAGAGTAAACCCAGGACAGAGACCTGGGAAGCAGTATATAACTCGAGACCTGAGGACAAGCTCACCTGTAAGGGCAGCTGACAGGCTCCAGGTCTCTGCACCCTCCCTTGGAACAGGAACCTTTCACCCCTTCTTTCTTTCTCTAGAGCTGGGTGGTAGCTCACTGAGGTCTGTCCTAAGCCCCTAGATAGATGGGGTTGCCCCTGAGATGTGAACACCCCAGGAGGCCTGTGCAACCTCAGGGCCTGAGAATTGCAGAGTTTGGAATGAGACCACAACACTTATATCTTCTAAGAGCAGGATATTCCAAGCTAGCTGGGACTGGCTAAACTTGGCTTCTGATGACGGTTACACCAGTGTGTGTGTGTGATGGGCTCCAGTGTTGTGTGTGCCCCGTAGTGACAACTGACTCTGAAGAAGCCAAAGGAGCTCAGAGTAGCCAGGCCTGGTGTATGAGGACTCGGAGCAAATGAGAGCCTGAGATTGTTCCAGGGCTCCAGACAGAAGAAAGGAAGAGGGGAGGGTGCACAGTGCGCTACCCAGAGAATCCTCAGCCTTTCTCAGTGTAGGTCTGGGAGTGACTTCCTCTGTGAGATCCTGTAGCAGCTTTCTTCTATCTGTTCCCTCCCTGTCTCTGTCTCTCTGTCTGTCTCTGTATCTCTCTCTCTCCCTTTCTCTCCCTCCCTCCCTTTCTTCTTTTCTTCCTTCCTTTCAGATAATCCCACTTTTACTCTGATGCCCCAAAGTGTTCAGTCTCTGCTTAGGAAAATTGCCGGCAATCAAGGAGAAAGTGTCTCGGGTCATTTATACAAACACAAAAGAACCAGCAGTCTTTAAAGATTTTCTTCTGAGACCATGGTACATGGCCCAGGCTCACCTACCTCCCCAAATGTGCTGGCTTTCATGCATGCACCATGATGACTGATATGTAGTACCAGAAATGGAAACCAGGGTTTTGTGTATGTTTAGCGCCCTTGTTTACTCTCAGTTTCTTGCTGTGGTGGAATGGCACACGTGAAAGTAGCTTAAGGTGAAAAGGTTTATTTAGCTTACACTCCAACATCACAGTTTATTATGAGAGGCAGCCAGGGCAGAAGCTGAAGCAGGAGCCGTGGAGGGACTGGCTTCTGGCTTGCTTTTTCTTGCTAGGCTGGCTTTCTTTTCAACCCAGGACCTGGGGATAGCACCATACACAGGAGGCTGGGCCTCCCACATCTGTCATAAATCAAAGAAATGACCCACAGACTTGTTTTACAGGCCAACCTGATGAAGGCATGTTCTCAACTGAGGTTTTCTCCTTCTGGAAAACTCTACCTTGTGTCTCAAGTTGACAATACATACATACATACATACATAATACATACATACATACATGCATACATACACACATACATACATGCATGCATACATACATACCTGCATACATACACACATACATGCATGCATGCATACATACATACATGCATACATACACACATACATACATACACACATACATACATAATACATGCATACATACATACACACATACATACATAATACATACATACATACATACATACATACACACATACATACATAATACATACATAATACATACATACATACAAATATAAAAAAATAACCAGGACTCTATACAAGCAAGCACTCTTTCAACTGAACTACATTCTGAGCCCACGAGATTTGTTTTAACACATGAAGTATTACAATCAGCAAAATTGTCTGGATATAAGGTTGTATGCTCATACATACAGTTACTTATTATAATTACATTATTAAGTAAAGGTGATTCTTTGAAAACCCAGGACACCATGGTGTTAAAAAATACAGTATACTTGTGACATAGCTTAGCAGATCAGTTAGACAAGTTTATACATAATCTGTGTGAAGGGCGACTGTAACACTGGCTGTAAGGGAACAGAAATCTTATGAAGATTAGCCAGAAGTCTGTTATTTTTATTTGTTTTCTTTTTTTAAATATAGTTACAGATTGCTGTTATTTTCCTTTTTTCCCTCAAAGACAGTGAAGCAGAATAAAGTTACATAAAGAAGCACCCACAGAAACATTCTGTGTAGGTCCTAAAATATGCCGAAGGTAGAAACCAGATATCTAGGAGCAAAGCGGTGTAGTCCCGTGAGAAAGTACTAGTCAGCACACCCAGTGCCCTGCACAGAGACAGGTTTTAAGCAGGAGAAAATAAAATAGAGCTCCAAAAGTAAATCAAGACGATTAATTGAGATGGAAATCATCCTTACTTTGCAGAGTTCCCTGTTATTCTGACCCCACCCAGACCCTGTGGCTTTCTCCTCTACCAGATTCAGGGGAATAAAAATGCTGAGTGTGAAGTGACTTCTTCCCCAGGTGAAAGTGAGGAGCAGAGACATCGCCCAGACTTCAGGAGCTGCTGCCCTGGCCCTGAGATGGGACACGGTGGCTTCCTGTCTCCTCACCCTTGCCTTCATGGTTCCATGTCTCAGGCTGACTCAGGGCAGAAGTGGAGCTGGGCCTCAGTGGGGAAGCCACTCTTGCTAGGCTAGCAGTGTCCTAGGCTGGTGATCTCCTTTCAGTTCATTCCCTCACTCTGGACAAGTCGGACCCCTGTCCACTCATAAGCTTTCCTGCGACCGAGGAGCAGACTCTGTCCCTCAGGTGAATAGGGACCTTCAGTAGTGTGATGGACATGAAACCCCAGGCAGGGACTTGCACACAGCCACCTGATACACACACACACACACACACACACACACACACACACACACACACACACACACACATACTCACACCCCAGGCAGTGTGGCACTCTGCATTGGTGGAAAGGATGGAGAGGAGGGGGAGGGGCTGATGAGTCCTGGAGCAGCTGCTTCAGCACACACACCCCCTCTTTGGCCCTGCCCTTTGGCTTAATTAAGCAACGGGCAGAATAGAAGCCTGAATACCTTTTGTGTCCTGGGCCCCTCTTCTCCCAGCCTCAAACCACTCCTCTGCTCTTCTGCTCCGAGCCTTTGTTCTGACCCTCGCCCTGGGGAGGCCCTGCTTCTCCTCGGTGCCCACCATTCCCATCTGTCAGCCCTGTGTACTCAGACCCCATCCTGGCCCAGGGGACCAACCTCATCTGAACACCAGGCTGAGTCCTGTGGCTTTCACCCCCATTCACACCCTCCCCATTTACAGCCCCGCACGTGCACCCGTGCGGTTGCCACGGTGACCCTCCCTCCAGCACCCGGCTGAGTCCCGCCTTGGTTTCCCCAGGGCCGCATCTGCACAGTCTGCAGCACCTGGCAGGGGGCCTGTGGGTGATCAATGCAGAGCAGTCAATACCTGAACTGAGATATTGATGTGTAAAGAGTCACTGTGCAGAGAGGCCATTTTCTAAACCTTGAAAACCGTGTGCGTGATTCCCGAGAGTCTGGAAGAGTGTGTGAGAAGTATGCTACAGTTGTTGCTGGCGAAGATGTCAGTGGTGGCTGCCGCTGCCTTTTACTAAATAGAATACTCAGAAGGTCTCAGCCTCTCCACACGGCAAGCCCACGCTGCCCCCAAAGACAAATGATTGATTTCCCGCTGACTTTGCTATTTCCAACTGTCTGAATTTGAAAGTGAGCCATGGGTGTCTGAGGCTGGTTTCCTTTGCTGAGACCCTGAGCTTGGAATTCACTACCGCCCCCAGCTCCGGGCCCCCAAGAGCACTTGAGAGTTCCAGTGTGGGGAGTCCTCAGACACTGGAGGCTGGGGGGTTATTTTCCTGTCCTGTAAGCTGCAGCTGGGAGTTGCTTCTGGGTTACCCACCTGCCTATAACACCCAGCAGAGTTTGCGTGAGACACATTCGGTGTTCCCTGCTCTGGGTCTGAAGTTCCCACTTCCAGGTGAAGCATTATATAGAAACCCATCTTAGCTGTGGATTATGTAAGAGCGAGCATGCTCGATGCATTGTTACCTCATGTTCTTATTCTTACAACGCTCTCCCAATGGCAATGGCCTGTCCCTCAGAAACAGCAGAGGTGAAATCTTGGGAGAGAAGGACTGCCTCAGTGGGAGCCATGCTGTGGTTGAGTTTTGGGGCGTGTCAGTCAGTAACTTTTGGCAGCTGCTGAGTTTCAGGTCCTGACCTCCAGGCATCTGACTGCCTGCAAGTCAGAAAAGATGCCTGCGTCTTTGTCTTTGGTACTGTGAAGTGGGGTGGGAGATGGCATTCCCAGCCCTCTTCCAGGGCCACTGAGAACGGAATGATCTCTCACACATTTCTCGGGAAGCCTGGGCTGCTGCTGTCAAAATTTGACTTCCTTTCTAAGTGGTGGCTCTTTCAAGGACTCACACTACTCTCTGGTGTGGTGTGTCCAGGACTCTTCAAGTATGCTACCTACCTGGGTGCTATAAGCAAGCATCTTTTGAAGCCCCCCGTTGCGGGTCCTCCGCCCTGGGAAGAGAAGACAGACAGTGTTGCAGCAAATCTCCAACCGAGATAGGCCTAAGCAAAAACACACAACTCCGTTACAATAGTTATGAGCTGCACGCCTAGACTGGGCGGATTGACCACTACACGACTCTACCCATCAGCTATGAGGTCCCTTGCTGCTTGCAGCTTCTCCAGGCCACCTGGTTCTGCTCCATCTTCCTTCAGCCTCCTCTTCCTCTGTCCCCCTCCATTCCCTAAAACCTCCAACCCCGCCTTTCCCTCCCTCTGCCCAATCCTTTATTCCACCTGTTAGAATGGGGAGGAGGGTGACATGAAGTCACCTGAGTACCTGATCTTACTCTTCCTTGGGACAGCCCCTCTTATAGAAGAAGAATTAATATCAGAATAAAAACACTGCCAGGGCAACCTACCACAAGGCAGCAATGGCCCCACCCGTGGTTTGGGAGGCAGGGTAGGCTGAAGAAGCATCATGGCCGTGGATGTACTGTGGCTGGCTGAGATACGTGCTCAGAGGAGCATGGTGTGCCTGCAGTAGTGGTGTTGTCTGTTACTCGTGAGACAGTTCCAGATGGAGAGGGTGGTGGAAAGCTATCTTCCTCTACGTCAGTTGAAATGTGTCTGTCTTTAAGTTTTATTTTGAGAAAACATCTTGCAAAACGGGGAACATTCATTACTCAGTACCGCCCGACACACACTGATGTCCCCGCGGCACCGCTTGGCTTAGTCACAATGCTGTGGAGCACACACAGCACCTCAGATCACCCAGCTGTGCACACACTGCCACAGAGCTCTGGTCTTAAGTCACAGGGAATCCCAGGAGGCGGTGGGTGGCAGACAGCAGTCCAGAGCCTGGCAGCAGGGTTGCCTTCCTGATGTGAGGACAGCCAGCATCTGCCCAGGTGGCAGTATCTCATTGGAGGTGCTGGAACCACATCACCTGGAGGTGACAGCCACATGGCTGAGTAGCATCATTTAGTAGCATCATTTAGAGTGAGCACTCATCTGGGTGTGTAAAAGGCCTGCTGTTGCTTTGACCTTGAGTGGGGAAGGCACTGGAGGCTTGTGCCACCCACAGTTCTCATCAGTGAGATCCTTTGGAGTGTTCGTGTGAAGCATCCAACCCCCTTTAGGGCTCAAAGTTCTCTATAACCAAAGTTCGGGATGACGTAAAAGCCACTGAAATAAGACTAAGCTATGAATGGGGAGACATAATTACATAAAAAACACTCTCTGGGTGTTCTTTCTCACCCCGAAAGACTCTTCCCGACCTGTCCACACCTGCTTTGTAAATGTCACATTGAACGTAGAATGTTTTGAATCTCAAACATGCTTTCTACTACTGGTCATTCTTATTATGAAAGTAGTGTATGTTCAAATTGGTGAGCACCAATAAAAAAATAACGAATAAAGTAAAAACCACCTACAACTGGTCAATGGCGGTACCTCCCTGCCTGGTTCCACCTGGCTCTCCTTCCTTAGGCAGGACAGACACCCTGCAGTCACAGGTCCTCATCCTATGGGGCGGGGGGGGGGGGGAACATAGGGCTCTTCTCCACCATTGGGGTCTGGCAGGTGCCTCAAGACACTTTGTGCTCAGGGCCCCTGTCCTTGCCCAGGAGACCAGCAGCTCCCCAGGGGTATTGGGTTCGGGGCGGACTCCTGGGGTTGTGTCCGACCTGCAGAGTAATTGGCCTTTCTCCTGCCCAGCACATCGTAATGAAGCGTTTTTCCTCTGCGCCTTTGTGTGTGTCTTCCTTACTTTTGTCCTGTTACTACTAATTATGCTCTACCAATAACCCTAAAAGTCCCAGGCGGCCTTTGTGTGCACACGCCGTCAGGCACAGCTTTGTGCTGATTGTTCCTGGAAAGGTGCGGAGCGTTCCCCAGCCTTTGTAGTCCTGGTCTTTTGCTGGAATTTGAGAGTGACAGGTCTTTTCTCTGGGAGTGATTCCCGCTCTGTAATTTTCCCCGTCAGACGCAAGACTGAGAAATGAGGCATTTGCTTATTGTGTGTATGGATGAATTTCTGCCCCCGGAATCCTATTCAACTTATTTTTGCAAATTGTGCTATAAAGAAGTATAAAATACTTAGAGGACCCTGCAGAAGCCTCCCAGGGCCTGAGCTCAGCACAGAGCAACAAGCAAAAGGCTGTAGAGCTAAAGATGAGGCAGGTGTGCATCTCTGTAAGCTGACTGACTCTGTGTCCTTATGTCCCGAGGACCTGTTCTGGGTGGCTTCGGCTTCCCAGTCCAGAACTGATACAGGTTGTTGGGACTTGACACACACTCTTCTATAGACACAGCCTCAAGGACTCAGAGCCTGTGCATAGGCCACACAGGGCACGGGTGACAGTGCTTGGGGCCCAGTGCCCTGGGCTTGCACACTGGCATCTCCAGTGGCTCTGGATATGATAGAAACAGTACAGATACCCTAAAGATCCGTGCTCCACATTTGCTTAAAGGAAGAGATTTGCCACAGGCTGCAGGCCCCATGTGTCTTATTTTTCTTGGCAAGTAAGTCATATGCCATGTGGATATATTAAAATACTTGGACTCACACACTGGTAAGGTTAGGTCAAACAGCCTTAAAAGCTAGGAGGTGTCCCAGCAGTGTCAGGGATGGAGCCACCACTCAAGGAGTCTCCCTTAATCTCCCAGGAGCCTTGACTCATGTAACACCAGATACTTGGCTTTGCTGCAGAAAGTAATTTCAGAGCAAGCTGTATGAAGCAGAAATAGAGGTTAGTAAGACTTCTTTTAAAAAAAAATCTAAGTTTTTTTAAAATGTGTATGTGTGTTTGTCTGCAATTACATATGCTCACCACGTGCAAGCCTGGTGCCCTCAGAGGCCAGAAGAGGGGGTTGGGTCCTTTAAGATTGGGGTTGCAGATGGTGATGACCCGTCACATGGATGCTGAGGACCAAACCCAGGTCTTCTGCAAGAGTATCAAGACCTTTTAACCACTGGGCCACCTCTCCAGCTCCTCATGTTTTTAACACAAAATTCAGCATGAGGATAAATGGAAGGCATTCAGAAAAACAGCAGGGCCATCCTCAAAGGCTAAGTGCCTACAGTAGCCTCCTGCATCTCTCTGGCCTCTGGAGTTTCATCTCAGAGGGTTGGTAAGAAGCCTAAGTAAGATCATAGGTGGCTCTTGTGCTTTGGGTGGGAAACTCAGAAGTGGTAAAATGCTAGGTCACAGGTGACAGAGATGCTACAATATTTTTTCTTTTACTTTAAACAGCATTTTTTTTTGAGATTCCTAGAAAATTATCTGGGAACAAAAGGGTAAAGCCACACTTGAAAATCATACAGACTTTGGCCTTAAGCATACTTGGTTACTATTTTAGCATAAGCCAGCTCTGAGGAAAAGGAAGTATTCTCTCTGTCAGCAGCCTTTATGTTGGAACCCTTGACTTACGAACTGGGGAGAGGCTTCAACCAGACTCCAGGGTTAAGAGCTCCTCTCGTTCCTTATAGACCTGAAGCCTTTTCTTTCTACGATGACAGGGGGGAAATGGGGGTGAATGGTGTCCTTGTTAAATAAAGAGATTAGATGTCAAAATGGCTGTGATGTGGAGCTGCTGCCTTGTTGCAGTGGGGACAGCCCTGCGGGTCTTTGGTCTCATGAGAGTGCAGTGTCCTGGAATAAGGGCCTCCAGACAACGGATTCCCTTAGCTGGTGGTGCTGCCTTCCCTGTGCACATGAGACTCTGACATTTCTGTGTCTGACTGAATGTTTAGCAGGCACCAAGCCCTGTGCCTCACAAGTATTAACTTAGATTCTGCCCAGCACGCATTAGAGGATCCTGTTACTGTCCCACTTCACAGATCATGAAACCAAGTCACAGAGGCTTAGAGAAC
Source organism: Micromys minutus (assembly GCF_963924665.1). Taxonomy (NCBI): domain Eukaryota; kingdom Metazoa; phylum Chordata; class Mammalia; order Rodentia; family Muridae; genus Micromys; species Micromys minutus. Next base: position 258,764,923 of record NC_137969.1, read on the forward strand.
TTATCCACTGTCACCCAGATGTAAACAGCAGGGCTGGGACTCACAGGTGGGCAGGTAGCTCCAGAGTCTCATCCTCAGCCACCATGCCACACAGGTCTCTCCCAGGTAACAGATTCCACCTCCTCTGTGAATTTTATTTTTCTCATCTCACTGTTATCTCCGAGATGCTTGTTTCCCAAGGGCAGAGTCAAGTCACCTCACTGACAATTGTCACCTTGGGGACTGCCTGCAAAGTCAGATCCTGCTTCTGTGGCTGTCAATGTACCTACCCTTCTTGTTAGGACACATCTTACGCCTAACTTCCTTGACAGTCGTCTCAACACACGAGAGACCATACAACCAAAAATCTGGAGCCCAAGTGTCCTGAACCAACAGCCCTCTCCAGAAAGACACAGAGAAAACAGCCTGTTCCAGATATGAATCCCGCTGCAGGGACACAAGGTCTGCTTCAGACAGACCTGAACCTCACGTTAGAAAGACACAGAGTCCTATCCAGAGGCATACATCCTGAAAACACTTATGGCACAGTGTCCCCTTTGCTACCGGGGAATATATTTTAGTTTACATGCTTGGGCTTTTCCCTGTTGAAGAATAAGGATTTGGATGAAATGACAGACAGACACAGGCATACTCGTCTAGGTGAGCTCAAGCCTAGTGGGCAGGTACAACATGAGCTGTCTGTTCCTGGTCTCAGTGCGGCTGGGACGTCTGAAGGAATTCTGGGAACTGCTCTTGACCTTCCAGCAGCACCTGAGGCTGGTAGCGTCTGTTCCCTCACCCCTGAGCAATCAGCCACCTGTTGGCTGCTGAGTCAGGGGCTGCTGGGAAGATAGCTTCTCTAACTCTTAGGCTGCTCTGACGGCCCTGGGCTTGTCTCACTGAAGTGATGTTCTGTTCACAGACAGCATCTTTGCTCATGTCTAGACTTCATCTAGAATTTATTGCATATATTAGGGAGTCTTTCTATTAAATCAAGGAGGGAAAACATGAGCCCTCAGTCCATCTGAGGGAAGACCTATTTGCCTATTTCTATATGCACAGCAGGTTTTGTGACCCCAGCTGAAGTGTAGGAGTTGACGAGTCGGATTCGATGGCTTGGAGAAGCCTGTGCCGCTGACTTCCTCTCTAGGACGTTTAGAGAATAACTTGGGAATATCTATTCAGAGGACTGTTTGCTGCCAAGGTTATTGATGAGGAAGACTCCTAGACACAGTCAGGTATTCTCCGGGCTTTCTCCAAGCGTGTTCATACAGCTTAGTTAGCAATACCAACTCTGCTCAGAAAACTGTCTTCCCTTTCACAGTTCTGTCTGGACCCACCACTTCTCAGAGCACCACCTGTAGGACATGCATGCAATTCACTCTGTGTGTGTGCTCTGTGTGCGTGCTCTGTGTGTGTGCTCTGTGTGCGTGCTCTGTGTGCGTGCTCTGTGTGCGTGCTCTGTGTGCGTGCTCTGTGTGCGTGCTCTGTGTGCGTGCTCTGTGTGCGTGCTCGCCCTCTCTGGCGTGGACACTGCTCTTTGAATGAAGGACTCAGCAGCACACAAAGGCCACATGTGTTACAGCTTCCCAGTTCCGGGAGGGAACATAGGAGCATTCACACCCAAACTAGACCAGAAGCTTAGATCTGCACGGAACAGGCTTTGGCCAGTTTTTACCGATCAAATAGACTCAGCAAAGCTGGTGCCAAATAAGCCCGAGAGCCTGAGTTTGGGTCCTGGCAACCGTGAGAAGCCAGGTGTGGTGATGCACAGATGGACTGCCAGCACGAAGGAGGCAGGGACAAGAGGGTCCTTGGGGCTCAGTAATTATCCAGCTAGCTTTGCCAAATCAGCCAGCTCTCGTTTTGGTGAGCAACCCTATTTTAAAAAGATAAGGTGGAGTTGGTCCTGATGATTTTAACTCTAGCAGCAGTTGGGAGACAGAGGCAGGTGAAGGTCTCGCTGTTCCATTCCAGCCAAGGCCATCCAGTCAGACCTTACCTTAACAGAGGGGGCAGGGGGTAGAGGAAGACACTGGCATATGTGCTCAAGGGCACACACACACATGCAGGCACTCACAAATACATGCACGTGTACTCACAAACACACACACCGACACACAAGTGCACACACACACATATTCACACGCACACACACATGCATGCACGATCACACAGGCACAGGCACACATGTACACATGCACAGACATATGCATGCATACACAAATGCACACACACACACAAGTGAGCACACACGTGTACATATCACAAACACCCCGAGCAAGCACACACACACAGACACACACACACCCTAGCTCAGGCTTCATTCTGGGTGTGTTTGTTACATTATTGATATGTTTTTTTAAATCTCCATGTGTCCAGTCCTTACAGCACTACAGTCTCATAGACTGGCTGCTACAGGTTCCCAGGTCTCAGACTGGAAAGACCAGGAAGATGAGGCAGGTGGAAAGACTACTGTGACCCAGAGACAGAAGATGCAGGTTCCCTTGTCCTGGGCCAGGCTGTAGTGCCAGGTGTGGGTAGTGTGTAACCAAGAGAATGATCCTGGTGTGACACATGCTGCAAAGATGTCTAGGGTACATTGAGGACCATGAAGTCACTGTTAGAGCCGGGACAAGCCCTATGCACAGTGATCTTCCCTAGCTGGGTAGAAGCATTTTTTCCAAGGTCAGTCAGCCCCTGGAGGCACTTCTTCTCTGACCCTGCTAAGCTAGAGAGGCCACTTGCTAAACACTGGGTATTCCGCAGAGGAAGAGGAGCTGAAGGCTTATTCCTAAGAGTATGTGCGCTGGGAAGAGACGGTAGATCAGAGCCGCTTAAGTGAAGATTCAAAACCGTGGCTTGGAGCAGTGCCACCATCAGGGAGAGACAGAGAACCCAGCTCCTTCCCCTCGGATGCTGCGCCAGCTCATCGTGGAAGCCCTCCTTCAGAACTCAGCCCAAGGCTGCCCTAGTGTCTCCAGCAGGGGCCCCTCCTGGTGGCTCGTGACCCTGCTGCTTGGGAAGGCTCAGCGTGTGCCCACAGCAGTGTTCCCTTACTGTGCCCAGCTCTGAATGTTCTGTGAGCTTGCGGAGGTCAGACCTGAGATCCCCTTCCAAGTGATGAGCAAGCAATGGCTGTGAGCACCTCACTCTGCCAGCCGAGTGCTCAGTTCTCTAGGTTTTGTTAGGTTGAGACCAGAGCTTACCATGGCTGGCTATGTGAGGTCTGAGTGGACCTCTGCCTCAGCCTCCCCAGTGACGGGATTACAAGTGTGATATCACACCTGGGCTACTTAGCCCTCCACAGCCGTGAGCTGGTTCTGCTGTCACACTTCACAAATGAGGAAACTGAGAAGCAGAGCGGTTAGGAGTCCGGAAGGAAGGAATTTGGGCTCCAGGCACTATGAATTAGTGGGTAATTACAGATGTGCATCCTACAAGTCAGTTAATGGAGGGAGGGGAGACAAACAGATCCTACAGCCCTCTGCTGCATTCCAGATCTTTCTCTATCCATTACACTGTGCCTCAGATACCCTTGTTGTGTCTCTACTCTCTGGGCATCTGTGGAAATGTTTACCCTTGAGGGCTCACCTACTGGCTCATGAACTAGAAAAGTCCTGCACAAGGCCTCCATAGCTGCCTTCCTGTGCTCCAGTGGACATGGCCCCTATGTTTCTCCTGATTTAACTCCAAGGCTTCACACAGCATCATCATCAGCCCACTTCACCAGCTACACCCTCTCGTTCAGACAGTCAGACTTCTGACCCTCCTGCCTCCACTTCCCCAGTGCTGAGACTCCAGGTGTACGGTGTCATGGCAGGTTTATGTGGTACAAGACAGAACACGAGGGCTTCACGCATGCCAGGCAGACACACATGCCCAGCCCCAGAGGGCTATTTTGACATTCACTTCAGCTGCGTGTGGTCAGCTCCGCTGGTTGACACCAGGTGGCTTTCTCTGCCACACTAAGCATTTCATACACATGAGCTTTTGATCTTTCATGCCAGCCAGCGTTGAAGGGAACCAAGGTTGGAGGTTTCAAATGGCTTGCCCAAGTTCACATGCAGGACTGGGTTCTCTTGGGGGACACTTACCAACATTTTCAGGCCACCCTCTTTGATTCATGGCACAGACAGGTACATGTGCAGTAGGGTTCCTGTGCCCTCCCCTAGGCTCATGCTGGGGGCACACTGGATCTCAGCCTGAGCTAAACCTTGTAAGCCACAGGTAGTACCGCATAGCTTCTCTTCCTGGTGCCTTTTGCCAGAATCCATGGCTTCCCTTCTGTCAGTAGAAAGGGAGCAAGGTGTGCATGTGCCTAGGTTAGCAACCTGCGCCATCGGCCTGAGAAGAGCCCCTTCCAGGGAACACGGGCTTCGTTGTTTGTTTGCTCTGCCTTGCTTCTGAGATTGTCAGGAGGTGAGCTGACAATTAAATAAGTAAATACAAGAGGAATCCAGGTGGCCGGGTCGATCTGGTCCTGTGGCCCCTTGCTGTCAGAGGCCACCCCACTCACACAGGTCTTGTTTTCTGGGGTTTGCTTATTCCCTTGTCACATCCATGGTAATTATGATGACCTCTGCATCTCAGCTGCCTTCAAGTCTCAAGACTCTCATGGGTCACTAGCCCCAGGTGAGGACCCCTGCTGTAGCATGGGGGGGTTGAACTGTGTTGTAGACCTGTGGGGAGAGAAGCCAGAGCATGGGTGTCTACTGTAGAGAGGTGGTTATGTGGGGATGGGACAGTCTCTACATTGATGGTGGCCTCTGTGGGAAGTCTGAAGCCAGGGATAAGACCGGCTCAGGTTGAATAAGACAAGGACATTCTTTTGTTCTCTGACCTTCTGCCATGGCCTTCGATTCACACTGGCAGCGAGGGCACAATTCTTTTTTCTGCTGTTCTGTCGGGCTCAGATGTAGTTTCCAATTCCTTCCTGACACCATTGCATTTTAATGTCATAAGTCACAGTTCCGTTTCTTCACACACAGAGGGGCTCGTCCTGCCTTAACTCTCAGAAGCTTCTAGAATGGGTTCTTGGCCATCAGAAGGCAGAAGCTAGAGGCCAAAGGTCAAAGTCAGCGTCAAAGTGTCATGCTGCGAAGATCTTGGGATCCTCACATTTTCTCAGAGTGGGATAGTTTGGGGGCAGAAGAGAATGCCAGACCGAGGACGTCCCCACTTTGCAGTAGACTCCTCGTCTCCCACATGATCTGTAACCTACTGAGAAAGAGATTCTAACTTGATGTAATTGTTGCATTGTTCTTGACCAGAATAAGACAAAAAGACTGCTTTAGAAACCTGTGTGGTGATGGAGTTCTGTCTGCTCCTGGGTACACATGTGTATGTGTGTACGTAGGTGTGAATTGACACATTTGTTCTCAGAGCCGACTTGCTTCAGTGGCTTGTAGATGTCACAGGGGCATAAGGACAGCACCTCAAACACACTGGTTGGCATGCTAAATCCTTATAGTCCATCTGGTAACCAAGAGCACGAATTCTTTCTAGCGTAGGCTTGTGACTGAGACTGAGTGGGCAGGTAGGGAGGGTGGGTCGCTAAGTGGGTTCTTTGGAAGGCTTGATCCCTTGACGGTGCCTCTGGTTGTCTTGTAGGAGCTTTGCCGCCAGCGTATGGCTGTTCGGCCGCAGGATCGCTCGGAAGGACCACACACATCCCGCGTCAACAGCGTGTCATCTCAGTTCAGCGACGGGCCGATGCCTAGCCCTTCCGCTCGAAGCAGCACTTCATCCTGGTCTGAGGAGCCTGTCCAGTCTAACATGGACATCTCTACTGGTCACATGATCCTGGTAAGGCTCACATCCTCTAAGCTACTTCTGACTGATGTGAAGGAATGACAGGCACAGGCAGGGTGTGCTTTCCCTGGAATGGTTCTACCGTGTCCCTCTGTCAGCTGCTCCCTAGCCTTGGAAGTTGCTAGTGTTCCTCCGTGAGTCCCAGATATACATAAAAGGTGTGTTCATCACTGAACTCTTTCTGTCCCGCTTGGATCACATGCTTGTACATGCATGCATGCTCCCTTGGACTTGAGATGGAATGTGTGCCTTCCAGTGAAGTCTAAAAGCCAGTGTGTGCCAGACTGTTGCCTTTTGATGAGTAGAAAGTGGTCACTGCCTCCTTCACCCTGTTCCCAGCTCAACAAATGCCATCTGAGCTTAAAAAAAAAAAAATCAACAAATGTCTTTCATGGCTATTATGAAGCTGAAGATGAGGGGGCAGGAGGAGGTATGAGCTGTCTTCAGTCAGTCACCGGAGCTACTGGAGGCCTGTTTGCTGACACGCATAGCCTCATGGCAGGGCCATGACTTTCCCTGGTGACCAAGAATGGAGAGTCTTGCTGCCTTATGGCATATTATTACTCTCCAGTTTTATTAACAGAGATATCTATGACTCAGAGCTTCTTCAGTCTGTCCCTTGGCTGTCCTAGCAGTGGGCATCTCGCTGTTGAGGGAAAGCTGGGCAGAAACAAACGACATGTGCCCATGCAATCTTTTTCAAGTGGGAATGGGGTCTCTTCCAGCCTGAGGCAGAGTCCCTGCTTTGGAAGCACCTGCTGTGATCATGGAAATACAGTTAGTCCTCCTGCCTCCGGACAGCCCTGCAAGTTGTCTTTGTACTCTCACCTAGGGTTAGGGTTAGGGTTAGGTCCTCCCTTAGCTGATTCATCTGGTCACAGTATGGTCTGGTGGCCACAGGAAACTGGAAAACTGTCATTAGCATGTCTTCTGGCAGATCCAACAGGCCAGGATGTAGCCGTGTTGACCAAGATGATTCTGTAAGTTTCCATGACAACGCTCCAGGGATCTTGCTCATGGAGACCCAGTCGGACATACAGAGGCAGATGTCATGCCCCAGATGACACATACTGTCCGTGACTTCTCCCTGTTCTGCTTGGTTCTGTTTCTTCTTAAAGTAGGAGAACCGCACAATGTTGTTCTGGGATAGGGGCAGTGGGAGGGACCCCCAACCAGGCAGACACCTTATCACTTACTCTGCTCCTAGTACGTACCAGGCTCCTAGTTTATTCCCGACTGATATGTTCGTTGTACCTGTCCACCGAGGTCAGTGTTCTCAGCCTCTTACTGTGGTAGATGTGCTTCTCACAGACAGCCATCACTGGACTTAGATCTGACTTCTCCAGGACTTGGACATCCATCCCTTTACAGAAACACAGCTGAGAAATACAGACCCACAATGACATGGTGCTGGGGTAAAGGAGTCAGTACGTGGGCTGTCAGGACTGACTAGTTCCCTTCAGTGCTTGTGATTTGGCATGTGCTTCCTGACTTCGGGTTACAATTTAGTGATACCTCGTGTCTGTGTGATGTATGAAATCCTTTTTTTTTTTTTTTTTAAGAGAAACTGTGTTTGGACATGCATGCCAATTCTGATTGCAGTGGGCATGGAGGGTGGGGCTCAGCCTACAACTACCCAAGGCCTCACTGTCGTAAAGCAAGACACCCTAGGTAGAGATCAGCGGTAGCACTGGAGCCCATCACAGGCATCTTATAACCTGAATGTTGTTATGGCCTCGTTCACCTTCCACACTGGGTCTAGAAATACATTCAGACCTGTGAAGGTCCCATTGGCTCATTCTCACTTTCTCTTGGCCCAGACTGTAAGCCCCAGGGGAGTGAGGTATTTCTAGCAATTACAGCAGGACTTGAGACCCAACATTTTCTCCCAGGAAGCGGATCTGGAGGCAGGACTACCCAGTCACTGAAGCCTTAGGTCCCTGTTTTCTCCACACCCACTAGTTCTGCTTTCCTTTCCAGGTGGTGTTGTGGTTACAGGGGGTCTTGCCTCAGAATTTCTCTGGTATAGGACCCAAGAAGCCCAGAAAGCTGGACACTTTTCCTGGATCCCAGGCACTTAGTACTAAGGCTGTGAAACTCCTCTCAGGCTTCAGAAGAATGGGTCTGGGCCAGGGTTAAGGCCAAGAAAGCATGTGTCCAGCAATCTAGGGTCAAGCCCTATGCTGGTCCTCCCTGCACAGGCTGTGGCAGCCAGGCACTTCAGCCCTTTGCAATTGACCTTGGCTCATTAGAGCTACAGGGAAGATAATTGCGGTGATCAGTCACCCCGACCCTCAGTGGGGAAGTGCTTGCTAATTGGGCGGCTGGCAAGACGAATGAGCTGAAACACATGTCAGGGATGAGTGAAGGGGCCTCTGGGTACTCAGTCACAGCGCTGGTCCAGTGCAGCATGGGGGCAAAGTGAGTTGCCTGAGCTTAAAGGAATTGAGAGAGACTGCTTCTAGACGACCGGAGTTCAATCCCAAGCACCCATGCAGCAGCTCACAACCACCTGTTAAACTCCACTCCTGGGAATCTGACGGCCCCTTCTGGCCTCCCTGGGCAGTGCACACACGGCACATAAACACTCATGCCAGAAAAACATGCAAGCACATAGAGAAATATTTTTTTAAAGAGTAAAGAAAAACTAAGAACAAAAATGTTTTCAACTCCATGTTGGCAATAAGTGCACCCCAGAAAGCCATGCTGACTCAAAACTGAACACTAAGATACATCAGTTACTGGATATTTCCCCTGCAGTGGGGTATGCAAGGGGTCCAGCAAGCATGGTCATCATGGGAAGCCAGGCTCCTTGTGGCTCTTCCCACCCAGGTTGGCCTCAGACACTCCTCTATCTTCTGTGCTGTCGTGCTAAGTTATAAAAGCAAGACCCCTTGGAATCAATGTTCCTTCATAGCTCAGGGACTCAAGTGCAGAGAGATTCACATGGGAGGAGAAGGTTTCCACCAGATAACAAGCTGAGACCTTCCTGGGCTGTGTCACCCCAGTGGATCAGCCATAGTGACAGGCAATCACTAGCAGAAGAATCAAATGCCTATAGTCACAGCAAAGCCGCAAAGCAAAGGAGGCATGCTGCCACCCAAGGCCATGCTCCGAAAACCCACCCTTTCTGCTGCTGGACTTTGATGTTTTTGTTGTTCTTCTTTTGTCTTTATTTTCTTTAAAGGTGCCCTCTAAAATATTTTGTTTTTGATCAACATGTTAATTGCACATGTGCACGGGGTCCAGAGTGATATTTTAGTGTGTGCACACAGTGTGTGCACACAGCACATGTTGATCATTCTCCCTCATCCATCCTCCTCCAACCTCTGCTCACTACTTCTCTACATTCAGAGTGAGAGGGCAGAAGCCTTTGTGCATGGACAGAGAGAGCATAACAGTGGTCCACAGTGGATCGCCGACCGTGTGGATGGGTGGATCACCGCCCACACAGAGGGAAATAAGCCAGACACAGACACACAAGCATCATGCGTGTTCTTTCGCACGCAGAGGAAAACAACTTTTAAAACTTTAAAGTTTCTTGGGGCTGGCAAGCTTGCTCAGTGGTTAGAGACCTACTATCAACACTGACAACCTGAGTTCAATCCTAGGCCCCACACAGAAAGTAAGACCCACCTCTGCGGTCTGTCACCCTCTGAGCTCCAAGGAGCTCTGTAGCATGCGTGCACCCACACAGCCACGCACACTAAGAAGTAAATAGCAATGTAATGACATTTACAAGTCGCTGTTGGCATGGTTGTACATACCTTTAATCCGAGCACTCAAAAGGCAGAGGCAGGAGGAGACACAGTGATACCCTGTCTTTAATTTACTCACCAATTAATTTTTATGTTTTTTTCTTACAAGTGTTTTAAAAGTAGAACCACCATAGAGTAGGGCCACAGCTGCCCTGGGAGCACACCCAGAGGAAGCTACGGTAGCCATGTTATAACTGCACTGTTCAGAACAACCAAGTTACAGAACCAGTCTGTGTGGGCATCAACAGGTGATCGGTAAAGACATGTGATGCAGATGCTCACAGCCAACCATCGGACTGAACCCAAGGGTCCCAGTGCAAGAGCCAGGGGAAGGACTGAAGGAGCTGAAAGGGAATTGCAGCCCCATAGGAAGAACAGTATCCACCAACTGGACCACCCAGAGCTCCCAGGGACTAAACCACCAACCAAAGAGCACACATGAACGGAGCCATGGCTATAAATACATATTAGCAGAGGATGGCCTTATCTGGCATTAATGGGAAGGGAGGCCCTTGGTGTGGATGTGTGTGCAGAGGGGAAGTTGTGAGAAAATGTCAGTTGGGAGCTTGCTCACTCGCTTGGTATCAAGAGCTGGGAGTCTCTGGGGTGTGATCGTGTGCAAAACAAAGTGAGTCTATTTATTGCTGTTGGGCCCACAGGGCTTGGTGAAGGAAAGCAACCTGAACATGGACATTTTAAAACGACCTCTCAGCTCGCAGTGAAGACAAAGTTGGGCAGAGGCTTGGTTCCCCTTACTCTTCGCTGTGACTAGCTCCTTTGGGTCATCATATAGCACAATCCCCAGAAACCCACCAAGCAAGACCCAAGGTGAGCCCATTTCACAGATGAAGACAATAAAGTTCAGAACTGATGTAAAGTCACAAAGCACCAGAAGTTCCAACATGGGACGGATGTGTGGTCTCATCCCAGAGAACAGGGAGATGAGACTTCAGATGGAGAAGACAAAGGTCTAGAGGTACAAAGCAACCTTTGCCCATACTGTAGATGACCAGAGGCCAGCACAGAATAGGACCTCCCAGAGCAGCCATGAGGCTAGAAGCAGGATGTAGGCTTAGGGTATGAGGCCGGGCTTGGGATGCTGGGTTAGGCTTAGTGTGGAGCAAAGCTCAAGATGTAGGATTGGGCTCAGGGTACAGGGGCCCAGCTCAGAGCATACAGCCAGGCATGAGGTGTAGACACAGCTACAGAGTATAGTTTTTCTCCAGCCTGGCCCTGTTGGCCTCAGACCCCTGACGCTGACAAACAGCTCTTTGTTCCTTCCTGTTCATGTCCTCCTAAGTGCTGACGGTGCAGAAACATGCATGAGCCCCTACTGTGTGCCTATAGCCAACATGGTGTGAGCCCTCCACCCCAATTCCTTCTGGATGGAGGGTGTTCATGCTCTGGATAAGATTGAGCACTGGTCTTCAAGCCACACATGTACCACAGAGCCAGAGGGATAGTTATCAATAATCAGATAGTTTGTTCCCGTCTCTTCTCCCAGCCTTTAGCTACTCGTCTACGGGCGAGGGCAGTGCTGCCATCCAGAAGAGACAGAAATCAACTTTCCAGGGCAGAGAACAAACACAAAATATGGTCTCGTCCGAGGTATGTCATAAGCTGCCATATAAGTGTACACCCCGGTGTCTCAGGCACACACACACACACACACACACACTCACACACACACACACTTCTGTGTGAAAGACTGAATTACATTGACTCAGGGTAGGGCTGCTCTGGTACAAACACCCACTTCCCAGGTATCAGCGAAAGGAACATTCTGAAAAGCATGCTGGGTCTTTGGCCTCATACAAGTCTCTACGACTGAAGCTTAAGATAGGAATTAAGTCCTGATGTCCTGGAGACCAGAAGTTCATGATGAGGCGCGGCAGGCTGCTTTCTCCCAAGGGCTATCCTCGGCATCAAGCTGACAGCTTTTCTATTCACAGCTCATGAGTGAGGGTGTCACTCTGCCCCACACCCTAGGCAAGATGAGCGGGTACTAAGCCCTCCCTCACTTGTCATCTGCCACAGGCTCTGGTGACGGGATGTTCTCTGGCTGCAGGGTAAGCTGTGATAAACCCCAGTGCTATCCAGAGAGCCAAGCCCCTCACTCCATAGCTTTCCAGCGCCCCTGGATGAAGAGCCCACAGTGGTCAGGAAGATCCTAAGGCTTGTTCTGGAAGCACATGCACTTCAGGTCAGGCTCAAGTTGTAGTGAGTGCTAGCCTTAGGGGAGCAGGGAACCCAAAGTATGAGTGTTGGGGGAAGGGGAAGCTGTGGACAATTGCTGCCAGCATCTTAGGCTGAAGGAGCCCCATTAGCAAAGCCATCTTACACTGCCATGCCACCCACACACCTTGCCACCCACACGCCACGCCAAACGCCCACCACGCCACGCCACACACATGCCAGGCCACAAACACCCACCACACCACACACACCTGCCACGCCCCCCCACACGCCATGCCGCCCACACTTCCCATGGAATGGCTACCTTCGCAGATCTCCCGCTGCTTTAGACCCCTCCTAAGGGGTAACCCCAGGCCTCTCATGGTCAGGGCTGTGACACCAGCTCTGTGTGGGTGGCGTGGAGTGTAATATACAGGGTATTGATTGGGTTCTTCTTTACTTGGGGGGTTACCTTGTGGCTTGAGTGTGTAAAGGGAGGTTCTAAACATCGAACTGGCTGTATAAGGCATTAGAGTTGCTGAGGCTCAGCCTCTCTGCCATCTGGGCTTCTGTTCTCATCTCTGCCAGACCCCAGTGAGGCACACAGCAAGGCCCTGCCATGGCATATGCACACCTCGAGGCAGGTGCTTGCTAAAGAAGCCTTGTGTCTCCCGAGGGTTGGTAGCACACAGAGGGCCGGTGGAAGACGTGTAAAAGGAGTGCAGCTGCCCTGGTGGATCGTGATGGCTGGCTGAGGTGGTGTGTGGAGGCGCAAGCTCCTCTTCATTGTTGCTTTAAAGGTTATCTCCTTTCCTACTGCTTCCACTTTTTGTGGACCTTGTAGTGGATAAAGTGAGTAAAACTGAATAAATGACATCATCCTATTAGTATTCGATGAGTGAGGTAAAAAAAAAAAAAATCAGCACACTAAGGCTGGAACCAGCAGCCTCACAAATGACACTCAGCAGGGGAAGCCGGGAAACCTGTGTTGGAAACAGGATCCAGAGATGTTGCTTGGCCAGTGTTTTCTGAACGGTGGTGACAGAGATGCTTGCAAGCTGACTGGGCCATCCTACGTAGATCTGGCAGGTGAGCCAAGCCCAGAAGTGTGTGCTGAGCCCACTGGGTTTCTCCATGCCTGTGGCTCGTAGGCACACGGAGCTGGGATGAAAGACAGCTGTGTCAAAGCAATGGCGTCGCCTGGCTGTTCACACACTTAGATACAATTAACCTGATTTATAAAAGGTATGTATTGAGGTTCCATCAAACCACACAGCTCCACAAACATCGCGAGTGAGCCTCACTGTGTGCTCAGCGCCAGTCTGAATGAAAATGACCCGTGTCTGTCTTGCTCTCGGGAGGCTTGCACTCAGCTTAGTGTGAAGAGCTAGGGAAAGGTGAGCTAGAGCCAAGTGCTTTTGTGAGCTTTTCTGGGAGACCCCTTCCTTCTTGGGACTTCGATGGATGTTGACACAAGGTCTTTGTTGCGGAGAAGCAACCCAGAGAGGAGCAGTGAGGAATTCCTGGGACTGGCTCAGCCTCACAGGACACTCAGGGCTATTTGCGATTAGAAGACTTGAAGAAGAAACGGCCTCTGAGCGGCAGTACGTGGGTCTATGACCCCATCCACATGAATTATTGAGGTCCATTGAACCAAAAGGTCAGCATTCCCTTCCTTAAATATCCTGTCTGTTTGCCGGAAGGCAAGAACACTAAGAGACAGCACCCACTGAAGGAGAGGACCCCAGTCACAGATCATGACCTCTCCTGGAGCAAGAAAAGGCACAGAAAAAATGATGGCACAGAGCCAGAGACACTGTGTTATAGGGTGACATTAAACATCATGGTCTCTACGTCTCCCACCTATGAAACAGGACTGGTGATGGTTTCACCTCTCCAACTCCTCCCCTCCCACATGGCCCCTCTAGTGCTGCCTATAAGGGCGTAAGTGCAGGACCCTCTACTTAAAGCATATAGAGTTTCTCTGAGATCACATCCTCAAGTACCTCAGCATCAAAGCTCTCTCCTCACTCAGGGTGAGGCTTCATGGGCCACTATCCATGTGCTGTGAGTTCCTGTGTGCAAGGGGCCTTGCCACCCCTGGCAAATGCCATTTCCCGGCAGGTGCCTGCTACCTCTTACAGTCTTTCCTCTGCGCCTTCCATGATGATTGGCAAGCCTTGGTCATATAGATTTCCCATGTAAAACTGAGCACTTCACAGTCTCTGAATCTTTGTTGACTGTGCCTCAAGGAGACCTCTCCGATGAGGGTTGAGAGATTGGTATAATCTATGGGTATAAAGGTAAGAGCTTGGGGCAGTTTATTAGAACTTTATTCTCTCTCTCTCTCTAAACCTACTGTAATCTCTGAATCTGAGAATTCTTGCCATCTGTTAGCTCTGTCTGTTTCTCGGCAGTAAGAGCTGAGTCTAGAATTCTATACCTAGAAATAAGTGCTCCATCGCTGAGCTAATATCCTTGTCCCACCGTTTATGACTTAAAATTGGCTCCCGTCATCCTCTCTTGAAGCAGAAGTATAATTGGGTGTTCCTATGCCTTAAATCTTTTCCATATCTTCACTCTTTATCTCTGTCACAGGAACTTCCCTAAAACTGTCCTCCAGTACTGAGACCTCTCTTTGGCAGTATCTGCAATCTAACCCACCCACTGTATTTGTGACTTCAAAGAGTCCATTTTTGCTTGCAGGTGTTAAGTTCATTTTCACACTTGCTCGGTGTGATCTCTAGTGTTGTTGGTTTCTACTTTCAATACCTTCGAGGGGGACAAGGAAACACTGTGTGATTGTTCTTCCCAAGCTCCCGAGGCCTCTCCTCTCTGGACTGTTTGCTCTTGTGCCCGGGGCAGCTGTTGTCCTGCCATGTTCAGACTCTCAGCTCCTTAGAGAGGCTTGGACCTCAGGATTTGTGTGTGTGTGTGTGTGTGTGTGTGTGTGTGTGTGTGTGTGTGTGTGTGTGTGACCTTGTGCTAAAGTTACCACTTTATGAGGGTTAGTGTGTGTGTTTGTCAAACACTGCGGACAGTCGTGAAAACAGGGTTGTTTTCCCATTGATCTTCACGTCAGAACATTGCTGTTTCCGTAGAGACAGACAACTGTGTACCTCTTCAGTGAGCACGCAGGCCTCACAGGGTTCTAGTTTACATGGCGTCTCTCATGTCCCTTCCCTGCCTCCTGTATGGTTTTGTTATTGTTGATAGTGGTGGTGGTTTTTCTATATATATTTATAGACTCTAGTTTTAGATGGAGAAAATTCGGTTGCCCTGTGCTTCTCTCAAGGATTTGGAAGCCTTCAGGCCACTTCTCTTTATTCCCGGACGACAGGCGTGGTGGCTCCCATTTTTCCAGTGTCTATAGAGAGCTGAGATGTCTTGCAGAGGAAGACACTGAGGCTTTCTTGTTTTCCATGCTACTAGAAACACTATGTACAGATTAAACACGGGGTGCAGTGAAGTGCTGTTCTGCTCAGAAGCTCACATCCTACTGACTGCAGCATCTAAAAACCACCCTCACGCTCTGTGCTCAGAAGACAGTCACCTTATAGTGGCTGTCCGCAAAGAACCCAGGCAGCACAGGTGCTGTGACACGGGCCTTTAACCCCCACACTCAGGAGACATAGGCATGAATATCTATGTGAGTTCAAGGCCAGCCAAGGCTACATACAGCTCTTGTATTTTAAAAGGAAGAAGAAGGCAGCAACCGATCAGGTGAGCACAGGAAGAAACTGTTGCTCTGCACAGCACTGGTCTGGGGGGACATTCAGGTGGGTAAACAGGAGTCCACCAGCAGTCACTCCGGCTTCACCTGTCAAGCCTGGTAAACATGTAGCTTTCGACTTGGGTACTTCACAATATGACTGGCACTAAGCTGAGAAAAGGTTAAGAAGACGCGACGGTCTTCACTCTAAATTTCACTGTGAAATGTGAACATTCATACCACTGGCCCTCCTTCAGGTACCTTGTCTGGAATAACCAGATGAGACTGTGTGCGGCGGGTTGGGGGGGGTAGGGATGGGGGTTACGGGGAGGGGAAGGCCCCCTGGGTTGCAGACCAACTTTTGACTTCACTACACTCGCATTTTCCATTTTCGCCATTTTGCTTTTCTAGGGAGGTCTGAGGAAGTGGAGGAGACAGCTAGGATCCCGGGCTCAAGTCCTTGGGTTGACAGAGAACTGAGCACTTGGGTTTGGGGTTTTGTGTAATGTTGTCTTACGGGTTCATAGTCATTTTCTGCGACTGTGTGGTATTTCTTACGAGCATACATAGCCTGCTAGCTTTAGAAAGATAAAAATCAAAGCTCTCTGCTTCCAGTGGGCACGTTCGAAATCTCTGCAAACATTATCTAACGCGTTAGAGAACCCAGAATCCTAACCGTCCGTGAGACAAAGCCTGCGCCCGTGTCGCTGTCCTAGGTAACCCCGCAGCACTTGCTGGAATTCTTTATTCTTCCTAAAAACTTCATCAGAAAATCGTAATGACTACATCACTGGCACCGAATATAAAAGGCTGCTGCTAAGAAAAGCCCGCTGCTTTGTAACTGCAAGGCTGCTGTGCGTTGCTAAGCAACCATCCCTCCTCTTCCCGCTTCCCAAAGGTTTCCCTGCTCTAACCACTGTCGTCATCCACGGAGCAGAAATGTCTCCACTGGGCCTTCTTGTGCTGGGCCAGGGAATAGGAAAGATTTGGGTCTTTGAGAACCGCAGCAGCTCCCGTTGTTGTGACTTGGAGACAGCTGTTTGGATTTTGTAGATCATCCAGTTGCTGTGAGGCAGGTGAAGGGCTGGTTTAAATGGATGAATTTTCTGCAAGTCTACATTCAGAAATATCCCACAGCAGGGGTCCAGGAGGAGCCTCTTAAAGGCACCAGCACTGCCTGGTGCTCCAAATGTCGGCATGGACCTGGGCAGCTGGCACCACAGTGATACTCTACAGGGCCCCAGCATGTAGGGAGCAGTGGGTATTGTTTGCTGTGGAAACTGTCCCCCCCAGAGAATCTGTTTCCCTGCTAAAAGGGTGGGCTTGGTCATCAGAAGTGCACTTTATGAGCGCTTTTTAAGCCCCTTATCCCCTGCCTCTCCCCTTAACCCTTTGGAACGCAGGGTTGGCTTACTAATAGAATTTCTAAAAGATCCCATACCTCAAAGAGCATTGTTTGTGTCAAAGGAATATGGCGATGATTGGAACCAAATGGGTTTCTTATTTCGTAAAGAATATTCACCAGTCTGTGTTAATACAAATATATTGTAAAATAAAGATTTGCAGCGAACCTTTTCATACGTCCTTGTGTGCTATAAAGAGCAAACAAAACCAGCTTTATCCTGCTTGCCTTTTGTAGTTCTCTTCTGAGTTTAGACTTGGCCAAAGCCTGAGAAGGTGCTATCTTTCTCCATAAAGGGTAGTGTTGGTGTCTGCTAATCCAGCTGCAGCCAAACTCTGATTATCCAAACAGAATGAGCGGATTTGATCGTTCTAAGAGAGGTTTGGGGGATAAGAAAAGAGCGCAGGTCTGCGGCAGGAAGACTGAGCTTTTCCTTTTTGTCTTCCACGTAGCTTCTTCTAAAATTCTCCATGTTTTCATTGCATGGAGATAACTTTATCTTTGGTACAGTGCAGTAGCTTAGTGGTAATTATTTATTTGACAAATGGCTATTTCAGGACTTTGAAAAAGCAGAAAGCAGTAGAAATATACAATTGGATTAAAATTCCCTTGGACTTGTTTTTAATCAGAGTAGCTGCAGACTGGCATTAAAAGCCACCACGTCCATTGTACTGGTTTGGTTTTTGTTTTTTTGTTTTTGTTTTTTTGGGTTTTTTTTGTTTGTTTTTGTTTTTTTTCCCCTTTTAAACTGCCTGTATACAAAAATTACAAGGAGAGAAACATACAGAAGGATATTTGGTAAAGGCAGGCGGGCTGGGTAAATAGCGTTCCTTTCATTAGCGTATTTCCCTTATTAACTGTGTAATTAATTGTACATAGCTAAGGGAAGCCGTGGAAATTGAGTTTCGAGATGTATCAAAGCTGACTTTGGCTTCACACTTCCACACAATTTATCATTAATGAGGATGGAGGCCTGCAATCTATAATTATTACCTACATTTGAATGACAAGCAAAGAATTATATCAGCAGAGGTTTAAATGAAAAGGGATTAGCAGATAGTGTCGAAATTGTTAATCTTTTTATAAAAATAATTTTGGAGAATATATTTTAGTGCAAAGGAAACTCAGGGGAAGCGTTCCCCATTAACATGGCCATTTTCTGATACTCCATGTGAATTTGTCTACATTTGACAGCAGGGTGCAAATATTTTTGAGAGTGAATGAATATTTTATGGGGTAAAGATCTACTCATGCATTCTGGGAATGGATTATGCAATATTCCCACATACCCCAGCGAGGGTGAGTCTGTAAGCCAGTCAGAGAAAAAGTCTGAGGCTGAAAAAAAATTAACAGATGTGCGGATATTTTAATAGAAATGAACATTTAATTGTTTAATATCACAGATATTTGCCTTTATCCCCTCCTTGCTCGAAGGGTTGTAGATAATGAACAGTGAACAATGCTGGCAAAGATTGTTTTGGGAGAAACTGGAACTTATTTTCTGAGCCACTGCAGAACAGCTCTTCCATCCCCCTGTCCAGAGTGGGTGAGTTAGGACTTCAGGAAGGCTTCTGAGCCAATTGACCAGCATTGACCACACTCAGTCAGAAACCCTGGAGGCATCTCCTGCTCCTGGGACTGGAAGGAGCCTGGGTCCTTTGTTAGGTGGCACAGAGAGTACCAGGTCCTGTGCCAGGCCGTCTCTCACAAAGGAGAGAGACTTACCTTAAAGGAGCCCTCAGGGTGCTGACTAAGGGCTACATCTTTAACCCAGTGTGGGCAGAGACTTGTGAGTGAGAGAGAGAAAGGGGGCGCTGAGCTTTCCAAAGCTCAGGAAGCCTGGAGTGGCCACTCTGCCAGGTAAATCCACACAAGTTTGACCTGCTGGAGAGGTGATGTGACCGGCTGGGTTTGAGCTCTGCTGGGTTCTTGGGGAAGTTCATTGTCACCTCATAGTTCGGTTCCCAGGGAAGATGGTGGGTGCCACTCTATGATGTGTCCATGTGATGCTTCCCCAAATCTGCTACTGCCTTCATCCCAATCTGAATATATCTTACTGGCTGGAGCCCCTCTGCCTCCTGTGTATGAATGTTTCATAAAATAGTCTATGTCCTCTGGCAGCATTTTAGAGATAATTTAATGACTGGAACCCAGGTGGGTACAGGGGCAGCGCAGCATCCCCACAGTCCAAGAAGAGTCCGTCCATTTGCCAGGGCGTGCCTGTCAGGGCACGCTGTGCATTGTGGGGCCTGTTAGAGCTAAGCTCTATGTGAAGCTCTTCAAGAATCGCCTTGTCTGTAGAAAGGCCTATCCAGTGTTCTTCCAAGTACATTCCAAGCCCTTGATCCAGTCACTGGCTGTTAATGTCCAAACACTGGCCTATGTAACGAAAGCCTGAAAAATTCTAGAAACGTCATTGTCACTGATGAATTTTCTTTTTAATTTTTATATATTTTCCCCTCAGACTTTGACCTCATTTCACCGAGGCCTTGGTAGATCAAATATAAGAACTGTTTCTTTCTGGGTTAGAGTTTAAACAGGTGAAATTTGAGGAAACAAGGAAGGTAAGGCAGCACAGAATGGGTTAAGTGGACTGAGGTCCTCTAGTGCCTTCTGCACCAGGGCTCACAGCACACCTGCCTCTCTCTGCCCTTCTCCGGCCTGTGCAGTGGGATCCGGGAAGCAGCAGGGATCCCAGCTTATGTAATCAGCCTGCCCTGTGCACAGCGACCTTTCAGAAGCTCTGTCATCCGATGCCTCTTTTACTGCAGATGCAATGGCTTCCCCCTAGTTCTTAAAATAAACTTCTGGCTCCTTGCCACAGCCAAGCTTCTGAATGACCAGGCTGGCAGCTCCACTCTGCCTCTCTTCCTTCTGGTTGTCTCCTCTCTGGAACGTTGTTCCAAACCCTTTCTTACTTCGGACTAGGAGATTTGCGGCTGCCCCCTTCCCCTGCCTTACATTTCTAGATCCTTCCTATTTAACCCAGAGCTATTCCAAGACCATAAACTCCCGTGTGCCTATCCCAACTGAACCCTCACACCTTTCAGTTTGTATCTTTGTCCCTTGGTCATCACGAGAGACTTCATCTTGTTAATTATCTTTATCTGTGTCCCGGGACTCTCCACTAAGGAAATCTACCCCTCAGATCTGAGCTTTCACAAGCTGAGGGTTGGGCCCCAGAATCTTCAGTACTCAAACTCATAGGAAGTGCTCATCAAACAGGCTGGATAAGAATGACTGACAGCCAATAGGAGGACGGAGGCAGGCTGGATAAATGACTGACAGCCAATAGGAGGGCAGAGGCAGGCTGAATAAGTGACTGACAGCCAATAGGAGGGCGGAGGCAGGCTGGATAAGTGACTGACAGCCAATAGGTGGGCGGAGGCAGGCTGGATAAGTGACTGACAGTCAATTGGAGGGCGGAGGCAGCCAGAACAACTAGCCTTAACAAGGTGCAGCTCCAGGACTGCAGACCCAGCTTGTCAGGCAAACCGCTTTGCCCTGACTGTAAATATTAATAATTCTGCACTCCAGGAAAAGGTGGCACAATACCCTTAATTACTTTCATTTCTTATTAGTCGTTGTATTTTACCAATATTCATATAACCTTAATTTTTAAAATGTTAAATAAAATAATGAGATTCATAAAGCTGTTCATTCAGAAATCTGAACACCTTGGGGAACAACATGCAGGATTGTCGGTCTCGCCAAAGCAGCACCACGCCCTATTGTGTCCACACTGAGACTCTGTGACCTCTGACCCCATCCTGTGCCGTACCATATATTACAGCACACTAAAACAGCCCAGAATGAAACAGACTCAGCTGTATGAAGGAACAAGCCTGCCCCACCCTTGCTCTCATTCCCTCCCCCGTCTTGAGTAGGCGCTAAGGACAAAGTTAATTAATTCTTTAGGCCTATTAATCAGAACACTTCTGGGGAAGACTGTGTTCATTGACACTTTCAGTCTTGACTTTGGCTTTAACTCTAAGAAACTGTAACTTTGTTTTTCTGTAAGTCTGCCCCATAAAATCCAATGGCAGCTGGAAACCTACCAATTCTCCCTGTGCCTTTGGACACTGGGGAGTATCTTTCAGAGCTCTGCTGATCTCTGTGTGGTAACGAGGGGTGAATCTCAGAGGCAAGTTGCTGGCCTAGCATACACAAAGTCCCCAGCTCCATCCCCTGCATCTCCGGGACAAGCATAAAGAGTCTAGGTCAGCCCCTCGGGCCATCTGGACATCTAGAACTGTTTCATCAGTGGGGCTTATAACTCTGGACTTCGTTCTGGGTTGGAAACATCACAATCGACATTACGGGGTAATGGCAATGTATCGTTAGCAGTTTTACTTTCCAACAGCCTGAGTTCTATGCAGTCAAGGTTCAGCCAGGGTTCCTGTTTCAACCCACCACTCTCCAGAGTTGGCCTTTCATCCTTCACCTCTCGAAGCAAGTGAAATGTGCCTGTTTCAGTTTCCACCTGAAGCAAGGAGCGTGCCCACCTAGAAGCCACTCCCCACAGCACTTGGAAAGAGGCACATGTTTTCCTGCAGCATCATTTGAGGTCTTAGAACAGAAAAGACACGGTGGGTGGGTGAGCCAGGATCTTAGTATTTTGTCCATCCTGCTCTAAATGACAAAGCCAATCCCACCACACCTAAATACATGAAAGGGATTTCTAATAAGACAGACTTTAGCCACGTCCGTGGCTTCAGACAGACTGACACTTCTGCTCCACCCTGTTTTGTCTTCTCTTGCTGACCAAGCTTGTTTTCCCTGCCTTGACCGAGAGTCAGCTGGGGGACTTTCTCTACACAGGCTTCAGCTCTGAGGTATTATTTCTACCGCACTAAGGATTTATGATATTTTTATCCCTACAGTTAGATTGGTTTCGATAAGAGGAAGGAGGTACATTTCTTACCCACTTGAAAAAAAAAAAAGATCACATTGCAAACAGCTTCCACGGGTCCCTGGCCAGAGCTGGCCAGCTTGAGAAACAAATCGTTCAGAACACAAACTTGAAAGTTACCCTAGTTCGTGGTTATCTGTAAAGCCAGCTCTGAGCCCAGTAGGAGGCTTCGTCTGCTCTGCCACGCCCCAGGTCACAAAGATAAGGGAAGCTTGGCATTTCTCTGTGGTTGCCTGGTTCTTAAAAAACGTTCCACGAAAGCAGTCTCTAAGCTGCAGTGGGGAGAAAAACTTCCCCCACACACCGCAAGGGCTTCTAGCCCTCTCATTTCTCTTGATCCCACCCCTTCTTCTCAGAATTTGTATGGAATCTCCAGAGGCTGAATTTCAGAATGGTGTGTCTGTTTTTATTCTCAGCATCCTGGCAAGGACATACCCTCATGCTCTTGGGCCTCCTGGGGTTCTGCATGGTGTAATGGGTGCCTGTTTACACTCTTAAGTGCCTGGCTGGTGGAACCACAGCAGGACAAGTTCCAGTCGAGTTCCACAAGACAACCCATCTCCCGTCAAAGTCAGAGGCAGCACATGGCAGGCAGAACAGGCATCCCAGGAACGCGGGCAGGGAGGGCATCTGTACCCTGATGCCATTGTCCTTGGCTCCCGTTCCAAGCACTTCTCTTCCCCTCTGTCCACGTGATTCTCTCCTTTCCCCATTGCTTTGAATTTCTAATTTTGATTATTTATCATGCCTGCCACATTTTATTAACAGGCAGTATTTAGAAAATGCCATCTGCACATCTGCAGGTCACCAGCAAGCTTTACCTCATCAAACATGTGTCACCCCCTAAGTCTTTATAGTTGTGTCCACCAGGCAAAGGCAAGTAGCCACACCTGCTTTCTGCTATATCTGCGTGTATTCTTGCTGAACTTCAAATGTCTTACTTTTGGAATCCAGACTCTTAACAGGGATGTTTCCCTTTGAAGCATTAATGAAGACAGCTGACAGTGTTTATTTTTTAAAAAAAAGAAAGGTCATCAGTTTCCCCAAATGGCATGGAAGCAGCTTACTCCTTGTTTTCAAAAGCATTGCTCTCACTTGTGACTTTAAAAAAAACCAAACCTCACTGTCTTGTCTGTCATGAGGTAGGAAATGTAAATGGATCGTATTCTTCCACCAAAGGTCTGACTGTGTCATTGGTAAATTAAAGGACATTGCGCCACAATGGGCTCGGAGTAAAAACAGGAGGGGTGGAAAGCAGAGCTTTTCTAGTACTAATTGCTCCAAATCAAGCACTCCAAAGCCCAGCTTTTAAAAAACGGCCATCCCCTGAGGTGGGCCGATGCTTGCCCTTTTTATTTTGCAGCGTCACTGTGCTTTGTGGGGAAGCTTCTACTTGTTCCCAGCATGTGATCCCAGAGGCCGAGTTTAATGCTGGCGTCGACGTTCTTTGTGTGTCTTGACTGGTGAAATAATGCTAGGTGGGTCCTGATGGGCTTATTTCTAAATGCTCTCCTGTCCTTTTGAGTGTCTGTGCTGCAAGGAAGGAGTTTATTATCATCATTCTACTTGATATTAAGAGCAAATCTTTTCTGGGTATCTGCTTCCACGAGGACAAAGAGCCAGTGACAACAGTTTCTGTGACTTCTAATGTCCGGGGCTCAGGCCGATCCCCTAGACCCTGTCCAGTTGCCACACAGGGTGCTTAGGCATGCACCTAAAACCCACACGCCTCTGAAGGACTCCTAGCTACTGCTCCAGCCTTTCACTGCGAGTGATGGAAACTTCCTTGCTGTCTAGTAAAATGCCCCGCTTCCATGTCAAGGTTGGCTTGTAGCCTGCAGTCACATGATACTTAATTGTAAGGAAAACATGTCAAGTGCATCCCCAGGAAGTATGCAGGTGGATGGACGTCCTCTCTCAAAGACTGACCAGAAACCAGTGGTCTTGAAATCTTAGTGGAGATCAAAATTAGGAAGATGTTGACCTAAGTCTTTTTAGACACGCACCCTTCAGATCTCCAAATCTGTCAAGAACATAGCACACAGCTGAAAGATGAAGATGTGCCACCTAGCATTCCCATCCCCTAGAAAGCATGTTCACCATGAAAACCAGCTTCCCTAACTAGCTTCTTGGACAAAAGCTCCAAATTGTAAGCACCAGCTCCTTAAGGTCAGGGTGGGTCATACCTCCAGGGCTGGCTCCATATCAGCCTATCTGCTTCTCCCCTTACCCTGTGCTTTCTCATGCTTCTGTATAGAACTTCCAGCAGAGCACCCAAGGCAGACTTCAGTACACTGGGCGCATTGATTTAAGATGCCTCCAGAAACCAGGGACTTTAGTTCAGTACCCAGTGCTGACTGCATCAGGACATGTTAGCTCCCAGATGAGCTCCTACATTCATGGTGTGCACACAGCAGATGCCTGTGGTGTGCACAGAGAAAGATTCTCCTCATGAGCGTTGAGAATAGCTGTTGTGTGCATACGGTGAAAAGGTCCCTGAAGGAACAATGCCTGCCTGGTGTTTGAAAACAAAGGAGGTTAAGACCCATAGAGTGTTTTTGTTCAACCATAAAGAATAAATAAAATCATGTCATTTGCAGGAGATCAGATGAAACCAGAGACTGTCATGCTAGGCGAAATTAGCCAAACCCAGAAAGAGCCAGCAGGCGTTCTTTCGTACATGGGACCTGGAAGTAGCAGGAACACTCTAGGAAGAGGAAGAGCAGGAGTGGAAACAAGAGAGGGTGGTGGTGGTGTGTTTAAAAAGAGGAGAACGTGTTAGAGAAAAAGACTTTAGATGTAGAAGTGTTTGGCCTTCGCTGCGTCTCCAGATAAAAGGGCTGACCTTCAGTTGGGGTTACAACAGAATACTGGGACAAGAGCCATGGCTTACAGATGTTTTCTGGATTGTGAGAAGGAAGAGGCAGAACAGAGCTTTAGAGTGAGACAGTCTCTGAATAACTTATGTCGCTTTTATTTCCCCCTCAAATTCTCCTATGTTTCAGAGGATTTGGCGGGCACTCATCATCAATGCAACATTTTAACCTGTAGCAGAACTTTACAGGAATCCCAGGCGACCAACTAACACTCTTTCCACAGCAACTGAAGTATCCACTGGGAAAAGGTTGGTTTCACGATGAACGATGGCTGAAAGTGTGGAGAGAAGCAAGCAGGGGGTGGTGCCAGGCACAGGCTTTCTTTAAGTCGACTAGTGTCCATGAGATGGGTAAGTCCTAGATCATAGGAAAAGAAGGACATGGGGTGATGGACAATTCAAGATGGTCATGGGATAATAGAAGGTTACTGACCCATAGGTCATGGGGAAACAATGGCAGAACTCAGAACACAGGACATAAAGGTTTATAATCATAGGATAAGAGGGTTGTAGGAGCTGATCGCAAGTTATAGGATCATAGGACAGTGTCCTACTTAGGGTCACTTTTGCTGTGATGGAATATTATGACCAAAGCAGCTTGGGATGGAAAGTGTTTATTTCAGCTTACACTTTCAAATAATAGCCCATCTTCTAGGGAAGTTAGGACAGGAATTCAGACACGGCAGGCAACCAGACGCAGAAGCAGATGCAGAAGCCATGGAGGAGGAGGCTTACTGGCTTGTCCCACGAGGCTTGATTAGCCTGCTCTCTTATAGAACCCAGGCCTACCAGACCAAGGACGGCACCACCCAAAATAAGCTGGATCATCCCTATCAATCACTAATTAAGAAAATGTCTTATGGCCTGATCTTATGGAGGCTTCTCCTCAGTTGAGACTTCCTCCTCTGATGACATAAAAGTAGCCAGTAGAGACAGTAAAGGGAGGGATGGGCAGGGGGTGATGACAGCTCTCAGTCAGTATGGAGAATGCGGAGCTGCTTTCGAGCTGGGCCTCCATCTCAGGATGGATTTGTTACAGCAGATGCACAGAAACAAATCACAGGGCAGACAGTAGGAGCTGCAGTCAGGTGGGGTGTAAATCGACAAGCCAGCGAAGGGGAGGTTGATCCACAAACCAAGGCTAGCCCACACTTGCCACTTGATGGTTTTAAAAATGGATTATACTTTACAAAAAACACCACTAATACATCATATTCACTCTAATTTCTGAAGTGTTAGCCACCTGCAGTCACCTGTGGTCTGAGAAAACCCAATCACTGGTAAATTTTAAATGCATGCGCTTCAGAATGTTATGATGGCGTCTCCAGACTTCCCACCTCCTCCCAGGGAAATCATGCTCTGGTCCAGGATATGTTCTTTGGACATACTGCCCACCAGCTGGTCGTTTTCTTTGTATCAAACCAACTGCCAAGGTACCATGGTGCTGTATTCAAGTAAGCATTATCCTTACTCGAGTTGCTGCCAACCCGAGTGTGTCAAAAAGAATCTCCCACATGTGTCCCTTAAGTGAAAACATAAAATTTCTCAAAGAAAAAAGAAATCAAGGTTAGGGTTACTAAGATCTGAGTTGTTGTTGCTAAGTTGTTGCTGTTACTAAGATCTGAGCTGTTGTTACTAAGTTACTATCCATTTCTTTTTTGTGTTATTTACGTAACCAATGGTACAAATTAAAAAAAAAAATCTTGGGATTAGGAGGATGATTCTGTAGGTAAATTGCTTGTCACACAAGCACAGTGACCCGAGTTTGAATCCAGCAGCCACATAAAAGTTAGCCATGGTGGCATGTGCCAGAGGCAATGTGCCTGGACTCACTGGCCAGCCAGTCTCGCTGCAACAGTGAGCTAGCTCTACATTCAGTGAGGAGAGGCGAAAACGACAGGGCACACACGGTTAAGGAGGACGCTGGGTGAGCATCCCTGAGCCTCCAAACCCACCCACACTCACATGTGAGCATGTATACACACCAAACCCAAAGACTCTGTCACCACCCAGTCCCCACACCTGCACTTCTAGGACAGCCCAGGACACCAGCTACACAACTACATAGGGAAAACTGGTCTTGAACAAAACAAAACAAACAAACAAACAAGTTGTTTAAATGGCCATCGTAAAACACTCGAGGCCAAATACCCACGACAGGATAAGTCTAAATTCAGTTAAATTGCAAGTTCGTTGGCCTGGCAACCAGAAGCTGGCCGATCTACCCTCCTGGCTCTCACCGCTCCTCCTGTAGGAGCGGCCACAGGACAGGATAATTTTCGGTTTTATCTTCATCGATTAAAATGTTTAATTTCACTATGAAGGCTAAGTCTCCCCAGAGACTTGTATCACAAACCACAGAAGAGGAAGAAAGACTTCCCTATGAATCCCTGCAACCAAGAAATCAACTTAAGGAAGAGTTTGTCTTGGCTAATGCTATGAAGTGAGTTTCTCTTTCTCATAGACACACCGAAAGGTATAGCTCCTAGGTGACTTTACAAGTCTAGGTGACAGTGAAGGTGAAAGGTCACAGAGAGGTGTGGCCATCACTTCATTAGTAAGACAATGTTGATCACATAGATACATTCCGGAGAGCAGCACGTGCTGAGAGGGAGTCTTCACTCCCTGCCTCAGACTCATATAAGTGACTCAATTCTTGGGAGGAAAATGACAGGATCAAAGTCTCTACTGCTTCCGTCTGTCCCTCCACCCAAGCTGATGCCCAGGGCTCAGGCTGCATCACACTTAGAAGTTCAATTGAACTTTCTGTGACTCCATGGTGAGGCTGACTGTGCGCGTTAAAGAGCCGCTGAGGTTAATTTGGATAGGGCTCACTGGGTACCTGGGATCAGGGTGACCTGGCCAGGGCCTGTCACAAGATGCATTGTTTTGCCACCAAAAGAGCCTCTGTTCATAATGGGTTTCGGTTTCCTAAAGGAAAGCAGAGGCCAGGCTCTGTCCAGAGCCATCAGTACCTGCTAGTGATACAAAGGAAGCAATGTCGGACTGAGTCTGAACACCTGAGTGGGCTCCTGCTCAGTCCCTACACTGGGGCTGGACTCAGTGACCCTGCCAGATCTCCCCCAACCGGAAGTGTTACACTGTGCTAAGATGTCATCCTGTCTTAAAGAACTGATTCAAAGGACCCTCAAGATGACTTCCAGAGATCTCGCCATGCAAGCCTGATGACCTGAGTTCAATTCCCGGAGCTTACAGAGGAAGGCGAGGACTCCCAAAGGTCATTCTCCAGCCTCCACATATGCACTGTGGAATACTTACACACACCATATGCAAAATGAATAATACATAACGAAAGAAAGTTTTAATTGTGTATGAAAATATACCTTTGGTGTTCCTCGGTGACTATGGCTGGTCACATCTGTATACATTCACCTATATGTGCTCATGCATGGATTGTATGTGTGGTGTATATGCATATGTGGACTTGTGAGTGTGGATTCTGGAGGTCGATGTTGGCTCTCGCTGAGCCTGGAACTTGCCAATTTTACTAGAGTAAGTCTGGCCAGCAAGTCCCCGGGATCTGCCTGTCTCCACATTCTAGGATTAAAGGTTCGCAATGCTGTGTCCTGTTTATGCGGATGCTGGAATCAAACTCAGGCCCTTCATGCTTCCATGACAAGCTCTTTAACAACTGACCCATATCCTCAGACCGTCATCTCTAAGGAAGGTGGTTGTGGTTCTCTCGATCAGTTCCTGAGCTGATCTCTAGATCAGCCATTCTTAGCCTTCCCAATGCTATGGCCCTTTAATATAGGTCCTCGTGTTGTGGTGACCCCCCAACCGTAAAATCATTTCATTGCTAGTTCATGTAATTTTGCTATTGATATGAATTATAACATAAATATCTGATATGTGACTCCCAGAGACGTCATAACCCGCAGATTGAGAACCACTACTCTAGATGGAGTTTTCAGTTTTGCCCAGTTTCACATTTCATGGCTTCTGACTCCATGCTGGGGTGGAGGGGGGGCAGAGGGCCAGAATTGTGTAGAGAAAGTAGACAGATTGATAGAGTAGTCTGTTGAAACTCAAGGTGCAGCCAATGGGGGCCTTCTAAGCAAGCTGCCTCAATATCCCACCACCACTAGGTCCTGCACCTTACAAGTCTGCCCAGAGGATCTCCAATACTCTTAAGAGTTTCTTCTTGGTGCTCACTGGCTTCCAGGGCATTTGGCCATGGGAAGGTGGCACAGCAGGGCACAGCTAACCTCTAGGGGGACCCTGGTATGTGACTGTCAAAGCTTCAGGGAATAGTTGCAGTTGGGTGAGCTTCCTCCATCCCGAGTAATCAAGAAGAGAAGTTCCTGCCTCTGCTTTCTACCTACCTGTCATGTAGAGTAGGTGTTAGGAGTAAGATGACTGAGAAGAGTGCCCTGGCTCTTTCGACACGTGGGTGTCAGTGCATGGAAGGTGTGGAAGAGCAATGGGTAGAAGTAAGAGGAAGGATGTGGACCCGTGGGTGGCTATTGGGAGCTGGCTACTTTGTGCTAAGAGGCTATGTGCCTGCAGGCATACAAGTGTGTTCACATCTTTTTTCTTCTGTAGACATGCTTGAAAACCTATGTCTGTGTGTGGAATTTAGCAGATTAAAACCCCGCAAACTGGGCTAGAGATATAGCTCAGTGGTAGAGCATTTACCTAGTGAGAAAAGGAAAGAAAAGATGAACTGCAGTGCACTCTGGGGGACGGGACCACTGAGCTGCAGTGGACAGCACTCCGGAGGACTGGACCACTACTACATCCTGCAGAAATCACAGGCAGTTGGGATTTGTTCTCCAAGCATCTTTTCACGGAAGTATCCCATTTCCAGAGTGAGTGGGTTGGGAAGCTGTGCAAGCCACACAGCGTCTTCATGTCAGGAGATGGTCAGAGCCCTTTATGTCCTTGGTCACCAGTGGTAATGTATGCTCACTGGCAAGTCCTTGGAAAACTAACCCCCTGGTCTAACCCTGCTTCCCCTGATTTGTGTTTGATTAATGCTGCACACGTTCAAATTTCAGCACAGATCCTAGTAGCTCTGGGCATCAATGGTTAAGCGAAGTTCCAACTCTAAGAAAAAATCATTTCTGTGTAGAGCCCCAGGGGAAAGAGAGGCAGAGGCAGGCCCACTGAGTTCCCTGGCTCTAAACTGATCCATGAGGACACTCTGCCCAAGATGATTGTCTGACAACCATGTTTCCACATGTTTTCACATATGCTGACAGTGCATGTGTCTTCCGTGTGTGTGTGTGTGTGTGTGTGTGTGTGTGTGTGTGTGTGTGTATGAGAGAGTATGTGTGAGTGTGTGAGTGAGTGAGTGTGAGTGTGTTTGTGTGTGAGTATGTGAGAGAGAGAGTATGTGTGTGTGTGATGGGTTGGCAGCACCATCTGAGAGTACTATAGCTCCTCATTAACTAGAAATCTGTGTGCAGTGAGTGACTCCACCCCTATATTGCTCCCCCTGAGCTCCTTGGAAAGTGGAGAGTTCTTCTGATATGGTTCTGGTTCAGTCTCTATACAGAGGCTGTCCAGCAGGACCCTGAATGGGTACAGAGGGACTTGCCATACAAACTGTCAGTAGCAGGGATGTATCCCCTGGGATTCTCAGTAGCTATGCACCACTGTTTTCCTGTAACACCATTTGTCTCTTTGTATCCTTGAGGGGTGCTGTTCTAGGAGAGAGTTTCAAGCATGCACCCCTACTCCTCATGCTCATAAGCTCCCATGGTTCCATGTGGATGTCCCCCTAATCCTGTTCCTCCTGCATCAGCTCTCCTTGCTCCTCAACACAGCCACTATGCTGACCCAGCCCCCGGGCTCCTGTGTCTGTTCTTCCCCTCCCCAGGTAAATATGACACCCCAGGAGCAGACCCCATACCCAGTTGGACATATTTTCTTTGTCCATTTTGCCTGTCTGGGAGTTACCTGTCTTCTCTAGAAGATCGCCCTTGGTCAAGCACACTTCACACCTGGCTCAGTGCTGAAGTTCAGTGCGGGGATAACTGACATACTCCATACTGACCTGGGCCAGTCCTAGATCCCACACTTCTGACTCTGTGTGTCCCTTTCAGGCCTACATGGAAGACCATCTGAAGAACAAGAACCGGCTGGAGAAGGAGTGGGAGGCACTGTGCGCCTATCAAGCAGAGCCCAACAGCTCACTTGTGGCCCAGAGAGAGGAGAATGCACCCAAGAACCGTTCCCTGGCTGTGCTGACCTGTATGTACCTACCCTAGGTGACCTATCAGGGAGAGAGGAGGTGGGGAAACCTGACTGTGGTTTACTCTGCCCACCATCACAGTCTGCAGAGCCCCGAGGTCAACTCTATCTCTGTATGCAAGCCTGAGCCCCCAGACTTGTTGACCCCTACAAGCACCCTATCTACAAACCCAGTCTCCCTCTGGATCCAATGGCAGATCCCAGAGATGCCTGCTGGGAGCACAGGAACCCTCTTGGGGACCACCCCTGTGACTGTTTGCTCTAGCGTAGGAAACCTATGGGATCCTATGGTCTGAGAACATACGGGGTTGTGGGGATGGGCATGGTCATTAACCCAGAGTTTTATATTCCAGCTCAGCTTTAACAGTGGTCACCAGTGTTACTGGTACAATATTACCACAAACATAGATGGCTTCACTCCACCTGAGTGTCACTGTTGTCCAGAAACCACTCCAATACAGAATGACTAAGTTTCCTATAGCATAGTAAAGATATACTAGGGGGGCATGCAAAACACGGAACCCCTGGTATAGGGACCGGGTGTGTATATCTGTATAGTACCTGGCTCTCTTCCACATCACTGGCCATGGGCAGCCACATGACCTAGGGGAAGTCTGAACTTTGACATGTGAGCCAGCTGAAGGAAAGCCTTGGTAGTCAAAATCTTCCCATAATAAATAGGCACTTGATAAACATTGGTTCGTTCAGAGATGATGGATACTTGGGAATAACAACTACTCTTCTACCTCAAGACAAGAGGTATCCGTTCATATAATAGAAGTAATAAAACACATTTCCCTATACCTGTTCTGAGAGCCTGCTGAAGCCATGCTGGTCTCAGGACAGAATAAAATGAACACACACAGAATTAAGATCTGTGCTGAGATGGCAGAAAGCACCCTGTTGTTGACCTCCCCCCAACACACACACACCTGGGGCTTTTCAGCCTGCAGGCTGGGGACATCGAAGGACTCTCAGCTTCTCCTTAGAATAAATGCAGGAATTTGGCCCGAGTTTCATGCTATGTGCTAAAGTCATGCAGACTGCTAAGCCTTCAGAATCCAGGTTACCCACCTACATGTCAACATTTGCCAGAGGGAGGCTGGTAGTTTCCGGGGAGTCCAAACATGCTCCCCTTAGACAACTATGATTAGAAACTTGTAACTTACAGGTTTTATATTTAGAAAAAAAGCAAAATAAGGCGCATCCCACCAACAGCCCGGCTTTGTCAAACACTAGCCATGTCAGAGACTGTTGACAGGCGCTGGGATGGCTGAGCAACAAGCCACTGTCCCTGTGGCGGAGCTGGACTAGATAGGGTAAATGGAGGCCAGGGGACTGGGCCGGAGGTGACAGATGGAGGGAAATGGGATAAAGGCATCTGTCTGTGCTTGCACTTGAAGTCTGTTCCTCAGAACACCTCCTCCCCTAAGAGCCTGGCCCAGGCAAGCAGTTGGCACCACAATGGTAGCCAAGAAGGGGACTAGGGCCCTTGGGCCTCCTTGACAGACAAATGTTCTGTCCACACTAGAATAAGGCAAAGAGAAAAGTGCCTCCAGGCAGTCCAGGAATATGATTGGTACCAACTCCTGGTGCCAACCAATAGGACTCTGCCAGCCAGCTCACAGCTATCACGTGTGTGTGAAAAGAGTGCATCTCTAGGAGGCCAGGGTCATCAGGGGACTCAGTTTCTCCGACTACAAGAACCCCAGCCTCAAGCATTAGAGACAAACCTTTTCACTCTTCAGCCTCTTGGGACTCTTCTAATTTCTGCTCTTCCCTCCCAAGCAGTGCCATCCAGCTGTGGCTCGCTGACCTCTGTCCCAGACTGGGGTAACCTCCCCCGTCCATCCTGCTCTGCTGTTTCTCTAGAGGAATCGGCCCTGCCACAAAGTCAAATTATGCTAAAGAGGGTTCTTCCCTTCTTGCCCTGTTTATAAGCGTGCATGCTGACAGACCACCGCAGGAGCTAGAGTGGCAAGATGAGGATTCGGTTCCCCAGCCCTCTGTACTTCCTGTTGCGGTGTCCTTTGTCGGGTAGGCACAAAACAGAGCTGTTCTTTACTCTGGATGTGTTACGTTGTCTCCTTCCCGTGTTCATCCAGGCCTTCAGGCCCCCAACCTCCAGATTGCCCATGTTCTAGCACAGTAGTCCACGCTCTTGCCTGTCATTCTTCCCAGAAGTCCCTACGCTTGCCATGTGACCCCATGCTTTTGCAAGCTTGGCTCACTCCTCTGCCCTCGAACCCACACACCCTTTCTACCCACGGCCTCATTGCTGGTGTGGTTCGGTCAAAACCCTGACAAGGCAGTCCAGCACCGGGCCAGCGTGGTGGCAAGGGACGTAGGAGAATCACAGGGAGGAAGTCCAGGGTCCCCACAGCCCAGAGTCTCCAATGCCATCAAACTGGCAAAGAAGCTGCAGCCCACACTCCCTAGGCACCAGGCCAGCGTGTGACTATATCTGGTTGAATTCTCTTGGAACTTTAAAGAATCCATAGGCAGTTTTGCGCATAGTTACAAGGAAATTATGCAATACTTTGTTGGTCTGATTTTTAAACTGCCAGTAGGAATGTAAT
This sequence comes from Micromys minutus, assembly GCF_963924665.1. Taxonomy (NCBI): domain Eukaryota; kingdom Metazoa; phylum Chordata; class Mammalia; order Rodentia; family Muridae; genus Micromys; species Micromys minutus. The sequence goes on from NC_137969.1 coordinate 258,798,348, forward strand.
GCTGTTTTGGCATACTATTATAAATAAATGGAAAGAAAATTTTGTATATGAATTATGATGAGAGAGAGATAGAGACAGAGACAGATATTAATTGATTGATTCTGAAGCCATAAGCAACAATACTTACTTGGCACAAAACCACAGAGAACAAAGAGCTGGAAACACAGGTGTGTGTCAAGGTCTAGAACAGAGCTGTCTCCTGTCTCATACTTGCGTAGTATTGAGAACCAACCTCACCTGCTGTCCTAGAGGGTCCCCTGAAAGTCAACACGGAAGCCCTCTGTGCTGGTTGGGACCCACCAGGCGTTCTCTGGGAGAGGTCTGGATGATGGGCCTGTGCCTGTCGTCTAGCTTGTCTAAGACTCACAACCAGCACACAAACAAAGCCGGCCATGCACCGTCTCCACTGCAGGTGGAGGAACTTGCACTAAGATGTCTGGATAACCTGCCCAGGGTAGAAGCCGGCCTTTACCCTTACATACCTGCTTGCAGAACTGACCCATTACAACTTGCATGTTATTTCCCAGGGACCCTCCTTACCATGCTTGGCTTGATACCCTCAAACTGCCCAATACCGTTCTTAAAGCCCCCTGTTGAAATCACTTGGCATTAACCCACAAACTATCTCTGGACTCAGCCACTCCCACTTACCATAGTTCTGGGCCAAATGATGATTCTATTTTAAAATATTAAAGTATAAAAATATATTAGCCCACATTTGAAAGTAAGGGTTTTTTTATACAGGGCTGCAACTCTGTTATTACATCATGACCTGATGACGTCACGTTGCCAATTTCGTCTGGCCTCATTGGCTCACTCAGACTGGTAAAGTCTAGCTAACAAGTGACTTACACGGCAATGCTTTTTCTCTCCCAGTACTGGGGCCTAGACATCACCAACAGAGGGTCAGTGTGACAAGTTCCTGCTGCAGCCACTCCTAGGCTCATAGTGTCCAAACCTATAGTTTCCACCATCTGGAGCACATTCCCACTGCTTAGCCACCGTTGTGAACGTTGTGGCAGTCATGGTCTCCGATTTTGGAAGATGGATATCCAGAATTCACGGTATGAACTCCAAGGAGGTGGCCTAGTTCAGGTCTAGCCTTGATGTCAAAGGTCCTTGATATCCCCCATCACATGCATCAGCCATTTCTTTTACTCTGTCTTAACCAGACCACCATCATGGCTCACAGCCCTACTTCTCTTCCCTACATGCATGCCCCAGTAAAGCAGTGGTCACAGTGACTACCTCCCTTACCATGTGACCGTGAGGCTTCCACACGGGAGGCTTCCACACAGGAGCCTGTCTGAGAGCTATGTAGGCCCATAAGAAGCTCACCTTACTCCCCTCCAACATTACCCTGCCTAAGAGATGTGCCTGGACAGCCCCCCACACAGAGCTACCGGGAGCAGCATGTTCCGTAATTCCTCCCATTCCCATATGTTCTTCCTCTTTACCTTCCTGCCTCCATCCCCCATCACCTTATCCTTGCTGACTCTATAGGGTTAGGCTTGCAAAGATTACAGCTAATGGTGGCCTTTCATCAGGAGCCAGACTAATCCTAATGGAGCCTCAGTCAAGACCACATATGACATCAGACTACACGTGATCATTAGCAGCAGCTCAGGACAGAGAACTTACCCACTGTCTGGTGGCTGAGTACCTGGTGCTTGGTCCTTGTCATCCGGCTCAGGGAGCAAGAGAACAGTCTCCTATACAAGAGGGTATGACCTAGGTCTTCATGAGACAAATGCAAGTAGACTATAGATGGGAAGGGCTCACACCAGGCTGAGCCTGGGAGGCCATACTGGACAACTTGTGACCCACTATGAGGCAGCCAAGGAAGCCAGGCATAGGAGGTGAAGACAGTCAGCTACTGCCAGCTTGAGAGTTTGAAGAAAGCCATCTTAGCTTTCTGGATGTGAGCACTATAATGTCAGGTCACTGAATGCTTTAAAGTTGTGGAAGAGGTCACATCATCACAGGCTAGCTTGCACACTGAAGATGAAGCAGCTCAGGGCATCAAGACCCACCTTGGGGGATGGACCCTCACCACAGGCATCTCTGCCACAACTAGCAGAGAAGGGTGATAAAAATGCACATTTGTGAAAATGCTGTTCTTCCAGTGGAAATGGAGGGAGGGTGGCTAGTGGGACCATTTTCTCGATTGAGAAGCAGCCTCGTCCATCCATAGTCTGGTGTCCCGGAGGGAAGAGCCCCAGTTCATTTCCGTAGACTTTAGACCCTGATGGCATTAGACAGCAGTAAGTTCTGAGTCACAGCTCCTGAGCACACCTTCCGCAGCGCTCTTCTCCTGTTCTGCCCCTGCTCTGTGTCCAGAAAGACACCACCTCCTGGGCTTCAGCAAAGACCACTGCTTCTCTGGTTGTTCTGTTCTCTTGAGACAGGATCTCCCCATGTAACTGTGGCTGGTGAGGCACATGCTGTGTAGACCAGACTACACACTGAACTCACAGAGATCCTCCTCCCTCTGCCTCCCAAGGGTTTGGATGAAAGGCTTGCAGCACCGCTCTTGGCCTAGCCACTGCTTCTGGAACAAATGTGTCCATCACACTTGCCGTTCTGAACCTGGGTGGTAGAGACCATGGCCTCCTTTCTGAGAGCCACCGCAGAAGGTACCCCTCTTTCTGGCTGCGAGATTGCTGGACCTTTCAGTTCTTTCACAGATGCTCATTGCAGGTTAAGTCTCAGGGTTAAGTCGGGTAGTTCTGGCTGTGTGTTCTTCCTGTGCTTTTCTGGAACTATTCTAGTGATCCTAAGCCTCCCAGGGGTCAGAAGACACACCTGTGGGTCCCCACTGAATATCATGGCATCAGTCAAAGATGTCACCTCTACCTTTCTGTCCCCCAAGCAAGCTTGAGTCCTCCAAAGTCATACAATCTGCACACCAATAAGATTACTGTTCTCTGAAAATCATGAAAGTCTGATTTGTCTCTGTGTGTGTGTGTGTATGTGTGTGTGTGTGTGTGTGAGAGAGAGAGAGAGAGAGAGAGAGAGAGAGACAGAGACAGAGAGAGACAGAGAGAGACAGAGATGGGGTACACATTTGTATTTATGTTGATGTGCTCACACACACATACATATGCATGTAGAACACAATGGGCAACTTCAGGCGTGACCCTGAGGGATGGTGGTCACCTCTTTTGAAACAAGGTTCCCTATTGGCCTGGAGCACATCAGTTAACCTAAACTTGCTAGCTGGCAAGCTCCAGGGATCTTCCAGTCTCTGCCTCCCAGTACTTGGATTACAGGATCACACCACCATGCCTGATAGCTTACACTGATAGTGGGATCAAATTCAGGTCCTTATGTACGTAGGCAGGTGCCTTGCCCACTGAGTCGTCCCTGCAGACCTTAAAGGTTTGTTTTCATAGACGCCGACCCACTTCAAGCTTAAGCTCCCAAGAAGTGTGTGTTTCACCAACTGCAGATCTTGTGTCACTGTGCAGGGATGAGTCACATCCCACGTGTGGCAAAGGCCCTTCCAGGAGGACCTCACAGATAGTGTGGTCCTGCCTGACTGGCCTCTGTGTGCTTGTATGAGATGGTTCAGTAGATGTGCAACAAAGTGAAAGTGTTGAAACCCTGGGGAGCTCAAATCACGAGTCCTTCCCACACTGTGCATCTAGGAGAAACCCTAGGGACTCCTCACTCTGACCCCAGAGTTCTGTTCTCAGCTTGTGGAGGGAGTGTTCCTCTACAAGCCCTCTCTGTCTCAAGGCAATGGGGCTACCCCAACTCTGCCGGCCGACCTCACAGAACCCTGCACATTTCTGCAGGGAGGTGCCTATGGCCACCTCAGTGGGAGATATAGAAGCTACAACCTGAAGCAGGTTGAATGACTCCACTGAGAACGTGACAGCCACGGTGAAGGGAGACCAGAGCCAACCCCCATCCACGTCACTACATCACCAGCTCCCAGAAACCCTCAGCTTAGACAGCAGAGCCCGTCAACCTCACAGTTCTGGTGGCTGGAAGTCCAAGGTCCCGGTGTCATCAAAGCTCTCCTCTCCTGCCAAAAGCCATCTTTATGTCCTGTGGTCATCTGTTTCCAACCTCAGTTCACATAGTAGGACCATCTTGGCATGTAGTAGGTCTTTTGAAAATGCTGCCTGTGATAATTAATTCTTGACATCACTTTGACTGGATTTAGAATTATGTTGGAAACCCTTCAAGGGTGTCCATGAAAGGAGAAAGTGGATGGATGCTTCCTGGCTGGGACATTCTGGCTGGAGTCTGGAAGACCAGAATGATGAGACCAATGTGGACAGTGGTACCAGCCAGGACTCCTGTCAAGAACTGGGCTGTTCATGTGTCAGTCAGCTGAAGAACCCAGCTACCATCTGCCCAGGTCACGAAATTGTGAGGCTGAGCTATGAATTACCTTGATTGACAAGGGAATCTCAAGATAGGGCAGCACTCGGGCTGTTGCATGGTTATCGCCCTCTCTGTTTCATCTTTGTAGCTCACTGAGGGGGGGGAGCGGATGGATGAGTGGAGGGGGAGATGGAAAGGGAGAAGGAGAGGTAGGAGAGGGAGACAGACAGACAGACAGACAGACAGAACAGAAAGATGAAGAATAAACGAATAGAGTTTAAAGTTATTGACAAGGTAGCTGAGGAAGCGTTGGATTAGCACCATTAAAGAGAAACCTGGTGCTCTGTATTGGGGTAACAGAAAATGTACCCTGAGAAGACCTCAACCCATGCACATCTCTATTTAGTGAAAATGTAAATTCACCAGGAAAGAAAGCCCGCACTGGGAACACTGGCTGAGGGCTTCTCTGCTCAAAACAACTACCTAGGACATGATCCATGCAAGAGGATGATGGAACTGAGGTCCCCGGAGCAGAACCACAGTACAGGCTAGCATTGTCATCCACATGTGCAGCCAGGAGAGGCGCAAGAACGAAAGGGCCATGAGGCTGAAAACAAGGTTCCTCAGACTATGACGGGTTCAGACTCCACGGAAGGAAGCCTCCAAGGGTCACTGCATGAAACTGGAAGTCTAAGATGTACTATTGAAAAATACCAGAACAGAGGGATATTCACAAAGGAAGGCTGAAGGCACAAAGAGGGGCAACCCAGGAGGCACTGTGTTTGCCATAGGCTGGAGCCGTTGATCTAAAACCAAGGCTGTTGGTGCTCAGGTTATCCCATCGCCAGCCAAAGATGCCCGGCACGGGACTGTACGGGACTGTACTGCGGTGTTGTCTCGGTTGGGTTTCGGTTTTACTTCGATTTGCTCTTTTCTTGCTGTCATCTCAGTCCTCCCTTTGGGGAACAGAAATGTTTGTTCTCTGTTGTTATGTGTTGGAAGTTTGTGGCTTTGATCTTACAGGGGCTTCTAGTTGAAACTGGGTTCTCAGAAGAAACGTCACACTTTAAACTTCTGAAAGGCATTGAGACTATTAGAAAGTGGTGGGGCTTTTGGAGAGGAATAAACTCTATTTTGCAGAGGTGAACAAGAGGCTTCAGAAGACAAGGCTGGAATGCTACAACTCAGAGTATCATATCTGGGTGTTAAGTAAATAAGAGGTTGAGCTGTGAGTCTTTTGTGTTTAGGTCTATGGGTGTCTGCCTACATGTGTATCTATCTGTGCACCATATGCATGTCTGGTGCCCTCAGAGGGCATCAGATCTCCTGGAACTGTTGTTCTTAACCACTGAGCCATCTCACCAGCCACTGCAAGTATTTACACATACACACACACACACACACACACACAGAGAGAGAGAGAGAGAGAGAGAGAGAGAGAGAGAGAGAGAGAGAGAGAGGGAGAGAGAGGTTATCACATACATAAATCCACATACATAAATTTAAAAAATAATTTAACTGTGACTAATAATGAAGATTCACCCCAAATGTGGATGGCACCATCCAGGGCTGGTATCCCCACCCTAATAAAAATAGAAAGAGAGCAGGGCACCTGACTGGTCTTTACTTCCTGTGTATACAATGTAACCAGCTCCCTACCATGATGGGCAGTATTTACCATCAGGTTGTTCCTTAAGTTGTTGCATCTGGTACTCTGTCCTGGCAACAAGAAAAGCAGGTCACATTATTTCTTTCTGTTCCTAGGTATTCAGAGACACCCATCTGGCTTCACAAAGCTTTGGATCAAACACATGTAACAATGTGTTCTTTTGCCTAACTAAAGTAGGTCTTAGTGCAGTCCTTTCTGTATCTTTGCCTTCCCTCATTGGGAACAGGGGCAGCATTACTGTCTGGCTTACTGAGGGCAGTAGGCAATATCTGGTCACATAACTGCTGTTCATCAACTGTCAGTGGACATGTGAAAGTAGGGAAGGAAGCTATGACCATGGAGACTGTGCACTGGGTTGACTATAAGGAGGAGTGAGGAACATGGAGGAGTGCCAGTGAGGCAGGAGGATGACCAACATGGACAAATGAATGGTATGGAGGAATGAGCAGCAGGGAGGGTTGAGACATGAAGGGATGAAGAACAGGGACATAAGGAGCAGGGACATGAGGAGCACATGGAGATTTGGTGGACATGAAGGGACAAGCACATAGAGGGTGCAGGGACAGTGAGATTGAGCACCTTGGAGGACCATAGGAGGATGAGAACAACAGGGAGAGGGACATGGAGAGACAGGAAACTTGGATGACTGGCTACACATTGCTACTTGCTTGGACCACATGAGCGGCAATACCAGGAGCTGCAGGAACCACTTTTCTGAGAGGTCTATTTTAGAAAGTCACACAGCCAAAGATGGCTTCCACGCATTCATCTTCTAAACAGCAAGACTCCATTTCCCATATCCATTAATGATGAAACTTCAGAGCTCTCCACTGTTTCAGGAAGACTGTCTTTCTGGGCTTTCCCCCTTGTAATTCTGGAACTTGTTCCTTATGTTGGCACTTGTGAAAGTCGTTTTCTATTTACTGACAAGACAGTGGTCTTCACACACATCTCGCTAACTTGGTGGACTTCCACTCCATCTGTGGGTCCATCTGCAGCCTTAACTTATTCCTGAGCTCCTCACTGTGTTCTAATAATAGACATCATTTAGCACAACAGTCCTGGAATTAGATATTAAAGACAAGTCCAATCCTCTGAAACACTGGGTAATTCATCCAAACACTCCAGGCTAGCAAATGGCAGAGCTTAGAGTGGAGCTGCTTTCTCCTGAGACTGGCCAGGAACACTGATCTTCCTAGGCCTCCATTTCTTCTATATAAAATAAAAACATAGCTTCATTTAATATGCAGTACAGGTATCCAGGTGAGCAGCAATGACATCTTTAAAAATATGGAATGTTGCATAAATGAAGAATATCGCTGAACAAGGTACTGATATGTGACAGATACTGGGGACAGTCAGAAGATGGTGGCGTGTGGTGGGTTTGACCAACAATATTCTCCATATATGTTTCTTGCCTTCCCTCCCAGATTGTGGATCTTTAGAAGGAAAAAGGAGCTCTGGCAATTATGGAACTAGATGCCGAAAGCAAGATGCTCCTGGCTCCAGAGTTCTCAGACTGAGTTTTGAAACACACACACACACACACACACACACACACACACACACACACACGTAACTGAAATTGCTCAAAGATGCTGTCATTGGCCTGGGTGTCTAGTCACCCGGCCATATGAGTGCTGCCCTGGGGACAGAAAGGAATAACTCCTATAAAGCACAGAGGGGGGTGGACCTGGTGTTTGTTCCTTTCCCTCCACCCCGGCCTCCCTGAAACTTTCGGTTGGCCTGACGTGTGCAGACTGACCTCACAGCCCCTCTTACCCCTAGCATCCTTGTAGTTCAGGAAGCCTGTCTTTGATGCTCATACTGATGTGAGCCTCACGTAACCCTGCTTTAAAAACACCACCAGAAGGAGAAGACCACAGCTTAGGTCGGAGATTTGCTACTGACTTATCATTGTGTGTGTCCTCACTGTGCACGGTGCGCTGGTCCTTTGAGGGTGGCTCCCTGGGTTTACAAACACATAGCCCAAAGTAGACCAATGTTTAAAAAAATAGCCTAAGTTTAAAAGCAAAATATTCAAAATGCAATATAAAACCAAATATACCGCCTGAGAATAGGAGGGCTTGTCCTTTACTTGAGGTTCTTGAGCTGAGGGAAAGAAAATGTTCAGCCTGCCTGCCTTCTGATCCACAGCAGCTCCAGGCATCGGTCCCTGCCATACAGGAAGCAGGCAGAAACCATGACAGATCTCTGCATATTCAGACTGAAGGCTCCTGGTCACCGTCTTTCTCGCCCCAACCCTCCAGAATCAGGGGACTTTTTATGGCTTCTGCTAAGAAAGTCCAGCTGCAGCCACCGGCTGAGCCCAAGGACACCGTTGCCCAGTCTGCTGTTTTGGGTGTTCCTGTGAGAGAAGCCACAGTTGCTCCCCCATCTCCCCAGCCTAACACAGAGTTAGTTCCACTAGGAACATCCGCTGCTGACTGCTTGTGGCACTGGAGCCAGGGAATTGTGAGCTGTGCTCTTTCTTTCCCTGTTCCTTCCCCCACCAGATCCTGCTGTTTATAAATGTTTCTCAGGAGAGAGCCCTGCCCCATTGCCTAAAGGTGGTGTACGGAGAACATTTACAGTAAGTCAGATTTCTAGGTGGCCCCCTGGAACACTCTGGAAGCAAATAGGAACGTGGTTCTCTGTTACAGCATTGCAGAGTCGGCTTAGCAGGCTGCCACAGCAACTTGAAGGTGGTACGCCTCTCTTACTTCTTCCTAGTATGAGTGAAAATGTACGATACTGGATAATTTAAGAATATTTCTTTAAAAGTATTTATGATGGCAACTCGGAGTCGGGGAAAGAAGCTGCCGTTCAGCTTCCGGATGCTCCCAGGTTGTGCTTAGTACAGTGATTCGGGAAGGAGCCACCCAGTCTATGGGATTTTTGGATAATCCACATCTTTGCTTTTGAAGAAACAAGCCCAGCAGAGATAGCTTGACATTTGCTGTCTACCTGCTTCATGGTGCCTCTTCAGCCTCAACAGGCACAGAGGTGGGTAGATGAATACATCGGAATGTGTGAACCTCTATCCCATCTAAAGATGGTTCACACCTAATCCTGTTTTTACTGGAAGCACTCCCACCACACCCTAAGACAGACTGTGAGCCTCTTCAGTTGCCTAGAGCCCCAGGAGATCATGCTTCCCGAGTTCAATCTGGTGTGAGTCTCACAACTTTCCCAACCCTGGAACACAGGTGTGGCTGTTTTAAATTACATGCACACGTGCATGTCTGTGTGTGGTCACCTGTGCACAAGTGAAGATTCCCCCAGAGGCCAGAAAAAGGCATCAGGTCCCCAGGAGCTGAAGTACTGGCCATGGCGGACTTACTCGAGGCATGTACCCCGGTAAGCGACTGAGCCATCTCTCCAGCACCTGCTGTTGATGCGTTGCAGTCATTTTTCACTACGGCTGGGGGTATACACAGCTCAGTTCATAGAATGCCTGCCTCGCATGTACGAGGCCATGGAGTCAGTCCTCAGCACTGTATAAATCCGGTGTGGTGGTACATGCCTGTTAACCCAGCACTGGGGATGCGGAAACGGGACGATTGGATATTCGGTCATCAGGGGCTACATGGTGAGTTAGAGGATAGCCTGGGCTACAGGTGACCTCGTCTAAGAAGCTAAGGCCTGAGGTGATAGCTCAGTGGCTGAGTGTACAGCTCTTCCAGAGGAGCCGAGAGTAGTTCTTAGCACCCTCTTTGGGCAGCTCACAACGACCTACAACTCCAGTGTCAGGGAGATCTGACAGCTCTGACGTACATGGGCACCTGTACTCACATGTGCACCCATGCAGAACCCCACAACATTAAAATAATTTTTAAAATAAGGGCTAAGATGGCTCAGTAGATAAAACTCTTGCTATATAAGCCTGAAAACAGAAGTTCAGTCCCCAAAACCACCCACATGAACGATAAAAGGAGAGAATCATCTCTACAAAGTTGTCTTCTGACTCTGCACATGCTTCATGGCACAAGTGCATCTACACACAAACACACATACACACTCATGCACACACACTCACACACATTCACACACACACATACACACATTCATACATACTCACATACACTCACATTATCATACACTCACACACACATTCTCTCACACACATCGCACTCACTCATACACTCACACATACACATTCACACAGACTCACACAATCACATAACACACACATACTCACAAACACACACACTCACACACACACATTCACACATACACACTCACACACAAACACACACACAAACACACACAAGCACACTCACACACATTCACACACTCATACACTCACACATACTTACTCACACATTCACACAGACTCACACACTCATGAAACACACACATACTGACAAAATACTTTCTCACACACATTCACACACACACACAGACACACTCACACACACTCATACACACAAACACACTCACACATTCACAGACTCACACACTCATGTAGCACACACATACAAACACACTCTTTCTCACTCTCACACACATTTACACATACACACTCACACATACTCATATACTCTCATACACACAGTCACACACGCAGGCACACACTCATGCACACTCATGCATATTTTTTCAAAGTAAAATCCTCAAGAGAAATGAAAGAGCCAGAGAGCTGGACACAGCGGTGCGTCCTTTAACACTCACGATCGGGAGGCAAAGGCAGGAGGATCTCTGTGAGGCGAGCCTGGTCTACAAAGCAAGTTCCAGAACAGCCAAAGCTACATAGCGAGGCTCTGTTTCAAAATAAAATACAGAAGCCATTGGTGGGGGGAAAGTTCTTAAGTCTGCGTCGATGCAGCTGGGTGTCTGCAGCGGGTGTGAGAGCTGCCTTCTACAGGAAGGGCCTGTCTGAGGAAGGCTAAAGGCGCTTGCAAACACAGATGGCTCTGTCTCCACAGAAAAGAAGACATGATGCCGTGTCCTGTCAGAGAAACATCTTGGAGTGGGAGCGATGATTGAGAGGGTTTGAACTTGCCACCAGAGGACGGAAGGGCTTTCATAGGCTCTGGTGCTCTTAGGAAGTTCTGTCTTCACAGCCTTCCATCTGTCCCTGCCCCCTCCCCCACTGTACACCCTGTACTTCCTACTAAGGGCACAGTTTGTAAATTCCTGAAGGGAAGGCAGGGAGCATCACAGGCAGTTTGTTCCATGTCTACAGTGTTGCATCATTAATCCTCCTGTGGGGCCTCTGCAGTCTCTGCTTTTTCCAGGCACATTCTTCTCTTGACAGCCGATGTGTTTCTCCTTTGCGTGCCTTTCATCTGCATTTTCTCTGACCCTTACTTTCCTCTTGAAACTAAATTCTAACAATGCCAGGGCTTTAATGATTTACCAACAGCTCTTACAGTTTGGAGAGTGGCCTTCCTGTTGGTATGCACCGCTATGTTTATTATACTATGTGCTGACAGAGTTGTCTGTCACTAAAAGGCCAGTGCTCAGTTCGAAGATAAATTTGGCATTTGAACTCTACACAGGAAATCTGTCAAGGTGTCTGAATTCTGCAAAGTGAGATCCCTGGTGCCTTTTCCCACACACACCCTGTGATGCCCTTATAACAAAGATTCATGCACAGTTGAGGAAGGGAAGGGCCCACACAGCACGGTGTAGTCCAAAGCTCAAAGGGCTAGAGAGGAGCCTTAGAGCACACGGAGCCCACAAGGCACTCCCAGCCCCACCCAGGTGATGGTTAGCTCTCCCACGGTTGGAGGGCTCCACAGCAATTTAATCCTCCACTCTTGGCTTGCTTGCAGATGACCATTCCAGGATCCTGTTGAAGTCCGAGAACAGCCACAGCAACTCCGACTACATCAATGCCAGCCCCATCGTAAGTACATGGTCACGGGGGCGGGAAGGCACAGGGCTGTTTCTTAGGTGACTGGGGACCATGTGGTGAAGACGTTTTTGGGTTAGATCTCTGCTCTGGCTCATGAACTGATGAAGTCTTGCTGACTGTATACTGTCAGGGTGCCTGCAAGGTCCAGCCAGCCAGGGTGCTAGGCAGTTTCCTGTCAGGAACTGTGGCTCAGGATGATTCTGGCTCAGTGTCACACCTCTTCCTTGGAGCGACTTACTTCCTGTGTATTTGTGGGGTTCAGAATACGAGGTGCAAGCATTTTATGGCCCTGGAGCAGGACAGGACAATGGACTCTCCTTCGGGCTTCTTGAGTGGGCAGAATCCTTTTCATACAGACCGAGTATTAACTGAGGTTGGCTGTGCCATTCAACCTGCTGTAGTGGAGGGATGGACACTCATACTGTGAGCGAGGCATGCCCCCTCCACTCCTTGTGATGTCGTGATCCCATATGGCATGTCTTTAGGATGTATGTTCTTATCTCCAGCCTCAGACGTGGCTGGAAAGGGAAGAGTCAGGGCCAGCTGAGGGATGGCTGAGAAGAGGGGAAATTGGTAGTGGAGGGCTAGAAAGCCAGTGCTGGGGAAGCTCAGCTGGCTTCCACAGTGAAGCTGGGCTGACATGGCTGGAAGTAGCCATGCGGAGTCACAGAGCATGGTCAGAGGCATCCTAATCAGAACGGAGGCTTTCATCCTGTGGATCCTGGACAGATGTAGAGTTGACCACATCAGGAGTTTCCCTCAAACTCAGGGAAGTATCAGGAATCCCACTTCAGTTCTGAAGCTTGCATTTACCAAACAGGGCCTGCAGCACGCAACTTTTCTGATGAAGTCCCCACAGTACCAAGGACGAAAAGTGCACAGGTGATCACCAGTTCACAAACCTGGATCATCATGTCCTGGGCTCTTCCCAGTCCTCCAGTAGGAAGCCATCTATGAACACATAGCCTGGTGGGGGGAGGGGCTTCTGACAGATTACTATGAGATACTCAGCATCATCTCTTTTGGGTGAAATTGTTGTTAGGACTCCAGCATGGGTGACCAACCCCACTTCCCAACATCTCAGCCCACACAGAGCACTCAAGCACTGTGAGACAAGAACTGAATGGGGAGTTGGTGCTTTGTCTCTACCACCTGAGCCCAGACCCTTACATGTCCATAGAAAATGGGGTGCCTTCTTTACCTCAGCAGGAGTGGACTTTGAAATCAGAGCTCGCCTGTGTCAGCGTTTCTCATTTGGAGTTGTTCAACTATTCTTTCTGCACAGGACTAAGGCAAGCTTCCACCTGAGACTTGCTCACTGACTCCCTTAAGAGCTGAGTACAAATTCTGATTTGTAAGTGCCTGGGCTCAGGCTCTACATGGTGCAAAACTGACAAGTGAGCAGCCAGCCAAGGGGGTTCAGGCTGAAACCCTCAGTGTGGGTTCGTGTGGTTCAACAGCTGCTCCACCCGCAGACCAACATCACAAGGAGTTCTTCGGTGGAGTTAGGACATCCCTGTGAGTTCATGTGAGTGACTCCTGGGTCTTGCTGTCCGTGGCTCCGGGTCAGAAGGGTCAGTAGGAAAGGCGATATTCTGGCAACATTCGCTTTTTCCTTGCTTTGTATTATAATTAGTTTTTTCCCTTCTGAATTTGGATTGTAAGATTGAGCAGGAAGAAACTGGTTGTGCTGTCTGTCTGAGGTAACTAGAGGAACCGTGATAATGACCTTCTCAGCAGCCACCGAGTGAGCGACTTACAATTACAGTGCAGACAGCCCTGGCTGTGCCACATAAAACTATGATAATTACATCTGTGCCTACTCCTCATTAAATTTCAGGGAAGTCATCCAGTAGTAAATAAGGAGCAATCTTTGCTTTTAAATCGGGGTCATGAGAGTAAATGGGATTCTGCCATCCCACGTAGTGCTCGTGAGGAAGAAGCACCACACTTAGTTATTCTGGGGGCCTCCAGACTGAGGGAGGCCACCCACCTGGCCATGGTTCAGACAAGCACCCAGTCTGGGTGACCCAGAACCCAAGATTCCTAACACCACCCAGAAACAAGCTCAGCCGCTCGTCCTACTGTGTCAGGAGCAAGATGAACGTTTCGGCCTGAATGCATTTAACTAATTTAATTCAGGACGAGGTGGATCCTAAGAAAAGGGTGGCAGATGTCCTAAGAAGTTGGCCAAGAGTGGGGGACAATTCGTGGGTTCTCAAAACATATTCAACCAAACATCTGTGCTTGTAAATCTGGTGTACATCAGTGTTAAATAAACCTCTACTCTGTATGAAAGGGCCTTAGACAGCATTTCTGGATTTAAAAGCTCTAGTACCCAAGACCTCCCTGGCTGAAGACTCGGCATCAGGACAAGAGTCTCAACGTGTTTGCTTTTAAGAAAGCATGCCAGCCATGCATGTTGGCACAAGCCTTTAATCCCAGCACTTGGGAGGCAGAGGCAGGCAGGTTACTGAATTCAGAACCTTCCTTGGTCTATACAGAGAGGTCTAAGACAGTCAAGGCTATACAGAGAAACCTTGCCTTGAAGAACAAAGAATAAACAACTCTGTGAAGTTTGCCTCACTCCAGGGGTGTAAGGAACACAGGAACATCAGGATATGTACAGTCTGAATAACTCAGCACCTAGACTGCACATCCTCCCCCAATCTGGCCAGGTCTCCCCAAGATTTTTGAGCTGCATCATGGGGAGGACCAGGCCATCTAGAGTAGACACTCCCTGTCTACTGGCTATAGAGATCTGCTTCCTCTTCCCTCTTCCAAAGGCTTCAGAGCTTCTGACTTGGAGTGCTCAACGCTGTTTGTTTGGAACATTGCTGAGAGCTCTAGTGTAAAGATGTAGCTGGTGACTCACAGATTTAACAGTTATCATCCCATGTTCAACAGAAGACACTGCCCCGTTCTTCCAGCCAGGCACATGGAAATGTATGGACTTTCACCCCATGTTGTGATAACAGCCTGAGGAACAGCTGAGTGAGGGCTAAAGTTAACACAGGCTGACGGCTTTCCTTCTTATTAGAACTTCACAAGCAGAGCTGTAGATTCAGAATGCTTGGGTGCCTGGGACTTCTGACTTGGTTTCCCTAAAGTCACTTGCATGAGTCTCCTAGGATTATCTGTTATGCTGATCTCTCTGAGCAGGCTGGGTTCCTGAAAAAGCCCCCAGTAGGAAGACTGTGTTGCTGAGGCCGTTGCCAGGCCAGTTCCTTAGCTTTGCACTAAAAGCTAAAGGGCATGCCCCAGCAGCAGAGTGGAGGTATCACAAAGGAAGTGAATGTGTGTCCCCACAGCTTCCTGACCTCAAAGTACAGCATCTGCCTCAGCACATTGCAAATATTCACTGATGCACTTAGAACACATACATGTGTACCCTCGTGCCCGTAGAGTTCCCATTGATAACATGTGCCCAGAAGTCAGAGTGTCCAGCACACCCACTCCCTGGTTCTGCACACAATAGAACTGAGACCCAGACACTGTGTATACCCGGGAGTTTGTGTACAGAACCAAAATACTGTTCATGTGAAAGCTATATGGAGAAGCAGAGAGCAGTGGGAAAGAAAGCAGGAAACAGCCATGAAGTGTAGAGGATGTTGGAGTGGGCAACATGTTAGTTGACCTCCATGGCAAAGTGGATGCCGTGTTAGTTGACCACCATGGCAGGCCAAGTCACCGTATTTCCTGACTAAAATAAGTAGTCCTGTTCGCAGAAACACATCACAGAAACTCCAAACACAGTTACCTTGCCTGAAAACTAAGATGTGGCAAAACTTCATTCTGTCTAGCTAAACGTTTGCCTTGCTTCTAGTCAAAGACTGAAGCAATCCAGGGCGGACTTCCTGCTGCTCACATCGGTGAATGCAGAGTGATTCTGCACTGTCCTGTCCAGGAGCAGCAGCTCCCGTGCCTCATCTTCCCGCCCCGCACCCCGTGCGGCCTGCCTCCTCTCTAGGATGCTTCCCATACTGCCTTGCTCACAACCTTGGCTTTCTTACCTCTGCCTAGTGTCTGAGCAAACTTGATGGGGTTAGATGTTTTTTTAATGACAATTAAGACCTATCACGAAAGTGGACAATTCACCCTTCTGAAATGCTGCCCATAACTTTTTCTTTTAATCTTGCATTTCTCATTCTGAAAACAGCCTAATTGGTAGTTTGAACATGTCACAAATTTTAAATATGCTGTATAGTCTATGTTGTTTGGGGGAAAGAAATCACATAGGAGAAGGGGGCAGGGCATCCCTTTCTCTGCATGGCTGTTTGCTGAGAGACAAGGCCTCTGTAAATAGCTGTCACCCCCAGCAAATGCATATTTTGAAAAATCAAAACTCCTCAATTCTGAGAAGCATTTTTCTGCTGAAACATCTTAATTGGGGCTTTCAGTGAGAGCAACATAATTTTACCTGTATTGTGTATGTTGTGAATCTCAAAACGAGGTCCAGTTTTAATTATGAATCATGAAATTAGATGCATAGAAAGCTTTCCCCTGCCCCCACCCCAGCCAACTTCCACATTGTTGTTGTTAGAATAACTCGCACCAGCTGCTTTGTGTTCTTACCCTCTTTCATGGCTCATAATTACAAGGTGCGTCCAGCACCTTTCTGTGCTGACAGGCTTCATCACCGTGAGTGCTCACAAGCTGTGCCTGGGCTCAGGGGGGCTGAGACTTCCTTCCCCGAGCCTTCACACATGGTTAAAACTTCGTGTGTGTGTGTGTGTGTGTGTGTGTGTGTCTGTGTGTGTGTGTGTGTGTGTCTGTGTCTGTGTGTCTGTGTGTGTGTGTGTGTCTGTGTCTGTGTGTCTGTGTGTGTGTGTGTGTCTGTATGTGTGTGTGTCTGTGTCTGTGTGTCTGTGTGTGTGTGTCTGTGTCTGTGTGTCTGTAAGTGTGTGTGTGTGTCTGTGTGTCTGTGTGTGTGTCTGTGTGTCTGTATGTATGTGTGTGTGTGTGTGTCTGTGTGTCTGTATGTGTGTGTGTGTCTGTGTCTGTGTGTCTGTAAGTGTGTGTGTATGTCTGTGTGTCTCTGTGTGTATGTGCGTGTGTGTGTGAGAGAGAGAGCACTTGTGCCTGTGTGCACACATAGAAAGTCTTCAAGTTAGCCATTGTAATTAAGGTCTGTGATGTGAAAAGTACCCCCTGGGAGCGAGGGAAGCACAGGACAAAAAACCAACTCCCCTCAATCCCATTCTTTGTTCTCAGTCTCTCATAGTCAGGAAAGAAATGAAAATGAACGTCTAGAAAGATGGACCGTGCCTGTGAATGTACACATGCAGATACACACTGAAGGAATGCACACATGTAGACACACACAGAGGTGCCAACATACACATACACATGCATACATAGAAGCATACATACAAATACACAAAGACACTTATACAGACACATTAGACACAGAGACACAAACATGCCAACACACACACACACAAACATACAAATACATAGTCACACAATACTTACGTGGACACACATGCAGGCAGACACACTTCCATGGACTTATAGACCAGTGATCCTAGGCCAGGGAGCTGGCTGCATGTGTCTCTCCCAAGATAAACAAAACACCCACAGGAATGAACTTCTCAGCCAAGTGTTTGCATGTGTTCACTCTTCCAAGACACACAAACTTGTTTACTGAATGTAGGCATGGGCTCATTGCTGGGAGCTCAGGCCTAGCCACATATCCCTGAGTGGGGGGATACGTCTCCCCATCCCGGAGCAGAGTCTCTGGGGCAGCACGAATGGAGAACAGCATTGCCCATACATCCAGGCACTGACTCTGTTCTGCTCGGCTTCTGGTCTTCATTTACACGCACTGCTCCGGAACAGGATAGACAGACAGAAAGACCATCAGGTGGAGGTGTCGTGGCTTTTATGCATGTGATGGTGATGAGCCTTCCCATGCAGGCCCTGTGTGTTAATAGTCATGGGTACATGGGTACAAGCTGTGCCGTTCTGTGTCCCCATGTCTTCCTGCCTGTGTCACTGATCCTTACACCAACTCTCTTCTTCCTGCAGATGGACCATGACCCACGGAAGCCCGCATACATTGCCACCCAGGGCCCACTTCCCGCCACTGTGGCCGACTTCTGGCAGGTGAATCCTCTTTCATTAATTCTCTTCTGTAAAGATAAAGTGTTGATGAGTTAGTTGTTTATAAATTAACAGGATGAGTTCAATGGCACAAACTCAGCCTTGTTTGTACTGCTTTATACATATTACTTCAGAGTTCGTGAGTTCTTTGCTTTCTCATCTGAGATGGTTAACGTTTTAACGATGTTTGCTCTTTAGTCATATTATAAATTGAACTTTATAGAAGATAATGAAGTGAAATTAATACACATTTACACTATATTTTCTTTATTATTCGACTTATTGTTTTATTTTTATGAAGGTGAAAAATGTGCTCGAATATATAGTTTATCTTCTTTGAGGGTTTTTAATTTTACATTTCAAAGGCCATCCTGGTCTTTTCATCCAGTGCAATCCTGCATGACCCAAGTGAGTCTGAGGCTTGGGAACTAGTTCTAACATAAACAACTGAGGGTGGAATTAGACGGGTCAACAGAGTGCCCCCCACCAGGATCAGTAGGACCAGATTTGAGGAAGAACACGGCAGGTCACAGGATTGGGGATTTGGCATGGCAGACCATCCACTGGAATACAGGGCTAGACTCCCCCAGCAGCAGGTTGTAGCCTCTGGCCATGTGTTAGCCCACGGGGATCCTGGAACAGAGGCAGAAAAGAGCAAGGCTGCTGGGTGCGGCTCGGTAGGAGGAGAAGGGCAGACAGTGCGGCCCAGTGCTGTGTGAGCCTGCCGCTCTGAAAGCTCTGGAGCTGCAGCAGTGTGCTGACCTAAGACCAAATTACTCTGGATCCCTGGGTATAGACTCATCTGCCAACGGTCCAGAGATCAGCTGGGCATCCAAACTTTTGTTCTTCCCTCTCCCAACTCAAAGGAAATGCAAAGGAAGGGGTCTGGATACCTGCAGCTGCTCAGGGCACTCTGCCTCCACGCACACTGAACCCCAAATTTCATCACCTGCTTTGTGGGCGGGCAAGACTCACCAACCAGGAGGGGTGAGGCTGAGCATGGAACACATCCATGTGACCACCTTCTCCTTTCCTCGTGCTATCGGGAAAATCAAAATCACGCAGGCTTGCTGAGCTGCCCTGCGGATGCTCTTGAGTGAGGCGTGGGACTAGGGACCTTTGCTGTAAGGATGGTGTTGAGCACATTGCTTTCCCTGGACTCAGAGAATAGTTAGGTTCCCTCCATGTTAAATGCACTAGTGTGTCCATCCAGCTGCTCAGAGCTTCAGCCCAGAGGGAGGAAAGAGAACCTTCTGAATCAAATGGCAGGACAAACATGCTCACAGGACCCCAAGCCCACTGGGTTCCTGTCCAAGTGAACACGTGGAGGAATGGCGTCTGGCTCCACCTCCTTTGCCAGCTCACTCACCAGCAGGTGCAGTGCTTCATGCATGTCAGGGTCCTCTCACCAACACAGCCACAGCCCAGTGAGGGGTGGGAACAGCAGCGACTGCTCACACCCACTTCCCACTCTTAGATCATTCAGTTCCCGGATAAAAGGCACAAAGCCCTTATATTTATAATAAGCCTTTAATGCACTGGAGCTGGGCAGGTATCTGTCTTCTATGCGATTACATCTACTTCTCTGCCAATAACCCCTAGATATGACCTGCCAGGTTCTGCCTGGGCTGCTCTCACACTGACAGCCCTCATGGCCATGTTTTCAAGATTCATCTACCCTATGGGGTCTTCTCCTCCTCCATCTTCTCTTCCCTCATGTCCTGCCTTAGACCTCAAGCCTGAGAACTGAACTCTGCCTACCTCTCTTTTCCCCAGCTATAAGCTGTAGGCATCTTTATTCACCAATCAGGGATGAGTTCAGGGGCAAGGTTATATCGAGTCACTTGGTTTGTGTGAGGATCTTCTCATCCCTGAAGAGCATTACACCCAGTAATTAGCATTACAGTACATGGCACCAACCCATGTCTGAACAGTTTTATATTAAGGATCAAGGTTTGCACAACAAAGGCTGGTAAACTGTGAGAGAATTCAACGTTAAGGTACACAGTAATAGACCAAGCCTTGACAAGACTACACTGCAGTCTGTGAGACTAGAAAGTTCATCTTTTCTTCCCTCCAAGTTCATGGCTAGAGTCAGAGAGCTGAATGTGCCTTCTGCTTATTGTAGACCGCTGCTGTAGTTGCTGCAGATGGTTCATTTCATCACTATGCACTGGCCACAGGACATTTTAGAGAAAGTAGCTCTAACTGGGATTACCAAAGGGGAAAACAATTAAAGTGAGAGGAAGTACAGAACCAGTTGAGACACACTCCAATCCAAATTTAGCATAGAGTTCTGGGAGAGACTGAGCAGCTTCACTGGAAACAGCTGTTCAACATACAGAAGTGTCCATGGCCTGTAGGTTCGGTGCCTCAGGATGTCAGAACACTTGAGCTCGGTGAAACCTTGAAGAGGCTATATACAAGAAGAAGAAGAAAGAGAAGAAGGAGAAGAAGGAAAAGGAGAAGAAGGAAAAGAAGGAAGGAGAAGAAGGAAAAGAGGAGGAGGAGGAAGGGGAAGAGGACAAGGAAGAGGAGGGGAGAGCAGGAGGAGGAACAGCAGTAGCTGTTCATATATGTGACAACTTCAGGGAGTAGGCAGGGTTACAGTTAGAAGATGCTCATGCCTGCAAGGTAAGCAGATTCTTACCTATACCCAGCTCAAGGTGCCACCTTGGAGGATTATGGCTAGGAGCTGCTCAACAAGCAGACAGAACAAAAGGGACATTAGCTTGCCAGCACCTGCAAGTGAGCCACCCATGCCATGTGTCTGAGGAGCCTGCACCCACACAGCATAGCTCTCCTTCAAAGGTGAGAATCACCCAAACACAAATGGACAGTTACCTTTGCTGCTGGTCAAGCAGCATGCACAGAGGAAGGCCCCATCATCTTAAACTCTCTCAGGTCAGAAATCTGAGCACATTTTTGAGGGATCAAACTCCATGGGCAGGGCAGCACGGGCTGCGGGCATCACCCGGAGGAATAAGATGATAGCTTCTTCCTTCCTTGCACGTGTGCACTCCCGGCCTTCTACAGGTTCTCTGACCAGAGAACTAGAAACAGTGTTATAAAAGCTTGGCAGGTCACAGGCGCCTCCCAGGCATGGGTTAACTATACCCTTGTTAGCCTTGAGTGAATTTCCACGTGGAAGGCCAGGGTGGTGTAGTCTGAGGGTGAACAATGGAGAAAAAACTGCAATCCTTTCTTACAAGATGTGAGCCAGTGGCAAAGACAGCAGGGTTCACTGTCAGCCCCAAAGGCCACAAGTCCCATGGCATAGAGGACAGGATCTTGTTCCCATACCGAGAGAGGTTCTTAGGACTCTCCAGCTTAGGCATTGTGACTGTTTGCAGCATCTGACTTCACGTCCATGACCTCATGGCCTTTTTGCTTTGTGTCCAGACTCCTCTTCTGATCTAAACCTGATGAGGCAATGGCCTCATAGTCCATCCAGAGCACTGTGACTTCATCTTAACTTGAACTCACTGTGCAGGCCAGACTGGCATTTCTAAACAGCTCAAGGGCTCCATCCTCACATGCTGTCAGCTCACTGCCCACTGCTGTAACCATGCTGTGTACAGCCTTGTTAAACTATGCAGGGGAATGGGGACAGTATTAACCTCTGCATGTCTTCAAGACAGGCACAGAGTTTGTCAGGTATTTTCATTCTGCAGTTGGTCAGGTCTGTGGATGACAAACCCACAACACAGAAGACAGGGGGCTTGTGGGCCTCAAGTTAACCTTTTCCAGGAAGCATCTAGAACTTCCTCCACAGGAGACAGAATGGGGTGTCAGCAATGGATTTTTTCTCAAAGAGTAAACCATCTGAAATGAGACAAACGTTAGGCTGCTGTAACGATGACAAGCCTCTATGATCTCAGCACTCAGGAGGCTGAGGCAGGAGAATGGCAATCTCAAGGTTCCTGTGGGTAACAGAATCAGACCCTGTCTCAAGAGGGAAAGAAAGAAAGAAAGAAAGAAAGAAAGAAAGAAAGAAAGAAGGAAGGAAGGAAGGAAGGAAGGAAGGAAGAAAAGTAATAGATATTCCAGAAGAAAACTATCCAGCTTGTGTTGCATTGTTATAAGCAGGGGGGCTTTTCTCTCTCCTCTATGTTTGTCACACTGCTGTGTCTGAAACTTTGTGTCTGCTTCTAGGACTGCAGTTCAGATAGTTAGAGGCCACCAGCGCATTCACAGGAGCACCTAAGGTGACAAAGTGGTCTACAGCGATAGGAGGAAAGGGAACCCACCTAGGAGAAAAGTAGGCAAGGGTCCTCAGCAGCCAGTGCCACATGTGGGCTCCATTCACCTGCCATGCCATCACTGCTGATGCCCCAGAAAGCTTGGCTTGAGGGACTATGGCAGGAGGGAGGGACTCAGCCCCTTCCACCTTGGAAAGGCTATTCACAGGCCAGTAGATATTTTTAGGTAGAAATATTCATTTGGATTTGTGAGATTTTACTATTTTATTGGGGACTTCTGAAAGAATCCCCAGGACAGTGTCATTCCTTGAGTCCCTTTCTTTGATACTCATAGCTTTCCCCCACCCTTCCCCAACCCCTCCCCATGGTTAAGTGCCTACAACTCTTTGGAGAACGTAAACCAATGCTTTGGTCTCTGTGCCTAGGATATACCGGTCCCAGAACTTCCTCTAGAAATAACTCTTCAGTCTACAAGGTGCCTCCCAAGTACCCATTGGGCCATGTGGAGTGGAAGCCGGGTGTACATGTTAGGAAGGACAGAGATAGTGGAAAGGAAGTAGCCTTCGATGCATACTCTCACATGTGAGACACTGGATTGACACTTGGTCTCATCTCACTGCCTGACCATCCTATGGAGATATAGAACAAGGCTCGTGTGGCATTGCCTGGGACACTTAAGAGGTGTGATAGTCACATACAGGAAGCAGAGCCATAGGTGCCATGCACACGGAGAGAAGAATCAGTGTTCAGTGGAGATGGTGCTTCATCTGGGGAAGACGGGAATGTTCAGGAGACGGCTGATAGGAATTGCTGCCCAGTGCGAACGTGTGTACTGTCTTTGAACCGAGCACCTGATACCTGCTCTATGCCCACAAAAGTGCAGGACAATACTCACAGACAGAGATACTCATGCATTTTCAGTGGAGAACTAAGTATGGCTACAGATGATTAGGCTAGGAGCAGCCATGCAAACATCACTGACCGCTGACCCTTGGTCAGAGCACCTTGTCACTGTCCTCCTCGGCCTGTCCTGAGCACCTGCCCCTGAAAGCTACAGTTATATGATAAACCCAAGCAAAGAGTGAGAGAGGCTGAAAAAGGATGAGGGGGTGCCCTCCCACATCAAAGAGTCTTGGAAATCTGGGGGTTGCAGTGATGTGGCAGAATGCTCATCATTATCAAGGTGTAGAAGCTGCCCACAGCCGAGGCTGGTGTCTGCTGTCTGGCCATCAGCTGCAGCGCCACCTTCACAATGTACCCTTTCTCCAGGCAGGCTCCGTATTGCCCCCCCGGTGTCACCAAAAGTCAAACCTTCCATTCCAGCATACCTCAGTAACAGTCCCCCAGCAACTCACTAAAAACATCTCAATCACCGGATGTTAAGGGCCACGGTCTCTCCAGTGCTGACTGCTATTGAGACTCATCCCAAGGGTACTTGTATCTCCAGGACAGACCCGAGTCCATTCGTGAGCTTTGTCCTCTTACAACATTCCTTATGAGCTGGGGCTTGACTACAGACTTAATCATGTGGCACAATTCTAGAACGGTTCCTGTCCCCAGCTCCCTTTATAGCTCCGGACACTCAGGCCAAAGCAGTGGTGGCTACGAATCCCTGTCCACTCTTGCTGGTGACAAGAGGGAGCCTCGGATTCTGCTGGCTCGGTGTTGAGAGGGAAGTGAATGTTCACTGAAAAGCCCACGCCTGAGGAACACAAAGGGAGACAGAAAGGAGGATGGTTCTGTGGGAAAACTTAACTTTCCAGAACATCAAAGTCCAAGTGTTTCATCTCCTGGGCTTTGGAAGCACATATTCACAGCCTTTTCAAAAGGAAAACAAGCAAGCAAACAACAGTCACAAACTCTCAGTAGACTTCCTAACCTAAATCTGGGCTTGGTCTGGGAGATATGTCACAGTCAGTGGCCATTACAGGAAGAAAGAACACATCTGTTTCCTTTGTCATGCAGGCATTTAAATTAGACCAAGTTTGTTTTTAACATATATTTGTAGATCGTGGCTTTGTCTTTCCCCTCCTTGCTGTGATAAAAGGAAATTCCCTCTGAGATCAATTTAAGGGAGAAGTGATCTCCTTTTAGAGTGGAAACACCACAGTGACAGAAAGATGACACTACATCCACAGTCAAGAGCAGAGGACAGCTAAACAGAAAGAGCTTGAGTTTGTGGGAACTGCTGTGTTACAGGAGCCCTTCAGTGATGTGATGCTCAACCCAGACAGAAAACAGGCAGGGTGCCATGTCTGTGCAGGGGAATGGTTTCCAGTGAAGTACAATATTCCTTAATTTTATGGCTTCTCTTTTCCTTGGACAAAACATTACCAGAGGAAGCAAGCGACAGGCTGAGGTCTCACTCCCCACCAGCCACCAGATCGTATCCCCATGGCTGGTGGGCACAGTATCAACTAACTCATCAGCTGTAGGATGCATGCTACCCCATATTACCTCTCTGTGTCAGCTCTAAGTGGGTAGACATCACACTCACGTGTTTCCTTGCTAAGAAGATGTCAGAGTGTTGGTAAGATGGTTTAATGGATAATGGTGCTTGCTGGCAAGCCTGACACTCTGAGCTCAATCCCAGGAAATCCACACTGTGGAAGGTGAGAACTGACTTCCACAAGTTGTCCTCTAATATCACATGTATGCTGCTGTGCCATTTGCATGCAATTACACACACACACACACACACACACACGTCACATAATAAATGTAATAAAAACCTTAAAGATATTAGACATGGATATGGGGGCTTATACTTATAATCCCAACTCTTAGGAGACTAAGGCAGGAGGCTTGCGATGTTGAGGCCAGCCTGAGGCTGGGAGCACAAAACGTAGAACACAGGGCCTCTGCACGCAGAATGTCCCACACGATCTGCTTCTGTCTTTGATCTACTTAGCCCAGGAGTTGTCACTGAACATTCTTGGGCATCTGCAGTTGGCCCCCCATCATTCATTCAGCATCCTCTTCTCTGGGCTCAATCCCAAGCAGACTAAGATGCACAGTCATGACTGGGAAGTGCCTAGCTTTCTCTGGAGGAAAAGATGCCTACCTTAGAAAAATCAGAAACTAGTTTTCTGTGTATCCAAGCAGGTCGTGAGCAGACTCCAAAGACCTTTGATAACGATGGTTTTAAATTATTTCTTTTTTGCACAAATATATTGTGTCCTTTTTGTTTTTTTAAGCAGAGTCCTCACTGGGGGCAAATCCCTGCTGTCGATGTTTGGATTTTTTAAAAATTTATTTATTTTTATTTTATATGCATAGGTGCTTGGCTGTATGTATGTGTGTGCACTATGTGCTTGTGTGATGCCTACAGGGTAGAGGCAAGGACATCAGATCCCCTGGGAACTGAGTCTGGATCCTCTGCAAAAGCAGCAATGTGCTCTTAACCACTGAGCCATGTCCCCACCTACACAATGGTCCCTTTAAAAAACCACATTGCGGTTTTAATTAAGCACAGGCTGTATGGTTGAAATGGCAACAAGACTAGGATCTCATCTGGGGGAGGTGAAGACCTAAAGGTATGACTATAAGGGAACTCTGAGGCAGGATGAAAGTGTCTGTTGAAAGAGCTCTGAGTAGAAGTTGTGTTCTGCCCAAGGAATCAGGAATGCTGCCCCCAAAAAGGCTAGAGTTCTTTTCGAAGATCTCCTGGGGCTTTGACAGAGCTGTTGTTGTTTTGTTGTTTTTCAGGTATACGTGCCTGTTTTGTTTGACTAGTGAAATGAGATGAAAACATGTCTGTCTACTCAGTTCCCATTCTGTGTAGGAAATGCCTCTCACGGTCCCTATCATCAGGCCGCAACACAGTATTATGTTATGGTGTGGGTGAGTGGGTGAGTGAGTGGATGGGTGGGTGAGTTTGTGAGTGGGTGAATGGGTGGGTGGATGGGTTATAGGCTTTGCTTCTCTGCCAGGTCTGTCACTCAGCAATAGCCCACTGCTGTGCTAGACATGTTTTCTGGGCTGATAGTGTCCTGTGGAGTGTGACTGCCATTCTACGCCTCGGCTTTTAGGAACTGAACATGGGGTTCCATCTGCTCATTTCCTCATCTCCTTTGACCCAGAGCCAAAGGACTCAGTTTTGGGGTGCACCATTTTGATAGTTTGAGGAACTCAGCTGCCACTTCCGGCCCTGTCCCTCCCCTCCCATGCACACATACATGTAAAGCTTATTCTCCATTTCTCACCAGTGTGTGCATGTGTGTGCTTGTGGATGTAAGGGAATGTATATGTGCACACAAACATAGAGACCAGAGGGCAACAGCACGAGCCTTTCTCTGTTTATCCCCATCTCAGTTTTTGAGACAGGGTCACTCACTGAATCTGGAGCTCGCCAGTTCCGTCAGTGAGCACCAGAGACCCACGCGTCCCCGCCTGCCACCGTGGGTTCATAGACACGTATGCACCACCATGCCTGCTTTTATACGAGTGCTGGAGATCAAAACTCAGGCCTTCATGCTTGCCCAGCTGGCGCTTCCCTGGCCCTCCTTGTGGTAGCGATGCACACTTTCCTGGCGATCTAGTTGAGCATCTTTGTTCACCTGCTGGCCATTTGCACATCTAGAGATGATGTTTGTTCAGACCCCTTGCCCATTTTCAGTTGGTTTGGTTTTCCTCTGCTTGTTAAATGTGTTGTCGTTCAAAATGACTCTAAGGAGAAACAGTGTTTCTTTTCATCTGCTTTAGTTGACTTTGAATGGGATTTGAACAGAGCTGACATTCTTTTCAGCATTGGTGCAGTGATAACCCGTGAGAGTACTCACTTGCTTGACTTCCTATGACTAAGTAGCACAAACTGGTTGGATTAAACTGTCTAAAATACTGTCCCACAGTCGAATAGGCCAAGGTAGGAAGCTCAAGCGTGGGCAAGGCTGTGATCTCTAAAGCTTGGGGAGAATCCTTATATATAAAACTCCTTGTAGCTCTTGGCATTCTTTGGCTTTCAGCTATATCCTTCCAGCCCCACCCATATTCCTGGGGATGATCTGCCTCTACTAGCTGCCTCCCCTTCTGTAAAGGTGCTATCCTGGGAAATTAGGATGGGCTTTCCTCAGGCTGGACCTTCTGCATTTCAATATTCTGTATTCTGCATTTCAATAGCAATCCTGCCTTCAAACAGAGTGGCAGCCACAAGAGCTTGGGACCCCAATGTGACCTTTGGGAAAGACACAGTTCAACCCACAATGAAAAACAATAGAGTTTGAAGTCAAGCTGGGTTTTCAAGTCAGTAAACTCATTCAGTTGGGTTAAATAATAGCCAAAGAATGCATTTCATGTTGAGTAGATAAATGGTCTAAATGACTTCCTTTGTGTTGCTGATCAACCCTAATGAACATCCCTCTGCAAGGTGGCTGGGCCGAGTGACATTGGAAGTTTCTACACCTCTGGTGGATAGGACAAGACTGGCATCAGGTTTAATGGGTTTCTGCCCTGATCCACTGGATGGCATTTGTCAGTAGTGCAGAAAGAAGGCATAAAGGCAGACTTCAGGACCCTGGTGCCCAGACATTCAGGAACACACTGCTCAAAGCAGGTTCCAAGAGGAGACACTGCATTTGAGACAAATGCACAAGATGGGGCACCCCCAAATCTTCTCTGGCCCACGGCCCACAGTGTAAAGTCTATACCTGGGACCCAGACCCAAAAGTTCCGACCCTTCTCATCCATCCCAGCAGATTTGCCTCCATCCATCTGTGAAGTCCTGTGACCCACTGTGACTCTTCAACAGAGGGTGTCATGGGTGGGACTTCAGACATCAGGACTTAACACAACACCAGCCTATGTTCAGGACTCCCTGCATCGTCGGAGGTCTCTACCTGAATGCCTCACACCTATGTTAGACAGCCAAGAAGACCGGGAATGTTCTACTCTCTAGTGCTCAGACAGATGAAAGTTCCAGAAACATGAGAAATTATATTCATTCGCAATTTACAGAAACTTGCCAAGATAATGAATGTGGAAAGACTGAAATTGGCTTGGCTGAGATCTTATAGCACCCCGCATTTCCACCCAAAATCTGAATTAAAATCACTGGCCAGACAATATCGGTGAAGACCAAGACGGGCCATGAGGGCCCTGGTTTCCTGCCTAGTAAGGGACAGGAGAAAATGTCATCAGACTTTACAAGCAGCTTGTGCCCAGCCAGGCAGTGATCTATCTGATTTAGTAAATTCCCTCTTTGCCTTTATACATACTGACCTAAAAAGAAAAATTATCCCCTAGGGTGCCTTTGAGACTGTTTGTTTAAATTAAGTTTCATTTGGATTTAATCTTAACCAAATCTTCAGAGAGCCAGGCAGGCGCCCTGGAAGGAAGCCCTGTGCAGGCACGGACCAATCAGAGAGGCTGTAGAACCTGGAGGACCCCTCTGCAAACGAAGGGCTCGGTAATGTCACACTCGGGCAGCACAGGCAGTGTGTTAGATGATGGTTTATGGTCTAGATCATTGTATTTTTATTACACCCATAAAATCTGTGTTTCTCCTCATTTTCGTAATGGCTTCAATGAGCGCCTCCACTTTCCAAAGGCACAGTAAATCGTTCTGTGATGGGAGCCCTGATTTGGTGGAGCAGGTTGGGAAGCTTAGAGTGGGAAACACTCTCAGAATTCTCCTCTTACTGGACTGGCACTGAGGCACAAAGAAGCGTGTGGGCTCAAGTGTGATTCGTACTTATGTGGGGGCATTTTCGTAAATACTTCAGGAGGTTTCCATTAAATTACAATATAAGTGATACACAGCCAGATGCCTTAAGAGTATTGACTCTTTCAATCCCGCAGGAATATAAATCAATACGGAAGGAGGTAAACATGTACACGTCTGACTTTTAAGATGTAATTTAATGGAGGAATCTAATAACCTGAACCGTGTTGAGAAAGCATTTTCTGCCTGCGTGACGTGCTAGTGCTCCTTAAAGAACAAGATCTCAATCGAATTTTTACAGCTGCATTTAAAAGAAGTGGAAGTTCCCTTGGATGCCAGTTTTACACCTAAATGCAGGTGCTTGTAGATAGTTCTGTGATGTTAATTCAGGACGTGGCAGGAAAACCCGACTGCTCTTCATCCTGTCCTGTGCTGACAGAAGTCTGCATGTGCCATGCCTGAGTGAGGACGGAGCACCCTTGTAAGCACCTGCAACACCAAACACCAAGTCTGCAACTCAGTGTGACATGACATGCATGTGTGTGCTGTGTGTGTGTGTGTGTGTGTGTGTGTGTGTGTGTGTGCGCGCGCGCGCGCGTGTTCCTTGTGGCTTAGATATGATTCCTGTAATTTGGATTGTTGTCATCTGAATGGTACACAGTGTTTGGGCAAACTGTCCTGATCTATGAATAAAGGCTTCCTCAGTTCCACTTCTTATAGGAGGATAGTTAGCTCACTGATAACCATGTGGACCAACATGACCATTAAACAAACAAACAACAACAACAACAAAAACCCAGTGGCAACTACATTAATCTGCTTGCAGAACAGGGTGTTTTTCACAAGGCTCATCCAGCATGAACCAGTTTTGTGTTATATTCTAGAAAGTTTCTTTTCTAGATCAAGAGAGGCAGGACATGATGAAACACTCCTCAAATCCTAACACTCGGGAGGCGGAGGCAGAGAGGCAGAGGGGGTGGGGATGGCAGAGGCAGAGAGAGAGAGAGAGGCAGAGAGAGATAGGCAGGGGGCAGAGAGAGAGAGTGGCAGAGAGAAAGAGAGAGAGAGAGAGAGAGAGAGAGAGAGAGAGAGAGAGAGAGAGAGAGAGAGGCAGAGGCAGATCTCTTTTCCTTTGAGACCTACATATCAAGTTCCAGGCCACATGGTGAGACTCTGCCTCAAAAAATAAAGTTGGGAAGTAACAGCCAAGCAGTATCTGGGTTAAGAGAAAAACTTACTTGAGTGTCTTTTTTAAATATCTCATGGAACCTATAGAACACGGAGATGATATATTCAGAGGGAGGAAGCAGCTGCAGTGTGCAGGATCTAAGGAGAAAGAAATGAGTTGCCCATGAGTGAGGTAATCAGAGGCTGCCTCTGATGGTAGTAACCAAAAGTTCTGTGTCGCCCGCAGATGGTGTGGGAAAGTGGCTGTGCAGTCATTGTCATGCTGACACCCCTCTCTGAGAACGGCATCCGGCAGTGCCATCACTACTGGCCCGATGAAGGCTCCAACCTCTACCATGTCTACGAGGTACCAGGACCGGGTGCCTACTCGGGGGCCTGGCAGGAAGCACATGTCTGTACTTCTCCCCAACAACCTAACCCGTGGGGCTAGGACACACCCAGGGAGGGCTGTCAGCCAGCACCTTTGACTTCAGCGGAATACAGGTGTTCTGCAGCCAAGAGACCCGGTTTATGCTGCTACCTGGATAGGGATAAACTCAGGAGTAAAGGCAGGCACTCCATATCGCAACTGTATTTAGTCTAAAGGCTGATAGGAAGAAAACAACATTGTCCATCATGCAAAAGTGGCCCAGGTGTCAAGTAGCAGGTATTCAAGTGTGGTCCATTCTCAGAGAGGATGCTGCCCATGTCCTAGTGGCCGGTGGGTTCTCTTGCCTGAGCCATGGGTCTGTAGCACTTGACTTTTTGTGAAGGAGCAGATTTCCCTTGCTGGAAATGTTTTCTACACATATACTGGATGAAGACAGTAACTTTGGTGTTTAAGCTAGGACTAGAACACACTCTTTGGTTGCTTATGCGTTAAAATTTAGACACAAAAGACTCACGTGGGGAGCATGGAAGAGGTTTCACAGGAGCCCTCACAGAGTATGACTGGGAAGCCATAGTCTCTAACCTAGGGAGATATAGGGCCCTCAGTTTCTGCTGAGTCTTATGTTCCCTGGTCTATGCTAGGCAGCAGTTAAACAGAGTGGGAAGGAGACCTTGGGGCAAAGCAGACCTCACCTGTCTTTCCTCTCTCCCCTGACACACCTCCTGCCTGCAGTCTTCGGCTCATGTGTTTTGCTGATCTGTCCCCACCAGGTCAATCTAGTCTCTGAGCACATATGGTGCCAGGATTTCCTGGTGAGAAGCTTCTACCTGAAGAACCTGCAGACCAACGAGACACGCACAGTGACCCAGTTCCACTTCCTGAGCTGGTATGACCAGGGAGTTCCTTCCTCCACGAGGTCACTCCTGGATTTCCGCAGGTAAAACACAGAGCGTGCTGTAAACTCTTCCGATTAGAGTGTGCACGAACAGGCCAAGGGTGTGTGGGCCCAGCCGGGTCTATCAGTGTTCGAGATGTGGCCTTCCATGCAATAATTGGGCAGGAAGAGGAAGGGAGAGGTGTAGTAAATGCCCCTGTTTAGTATGAGTTGCTGTCCATCATTAGTGCTGATAAATGCGAGGCAGCAAGTATCATAGAGCTCTACCAGAGTGGCTGTGGTTTGATCAGATTTATATTCCATACAGTTTAGTAAAGTCAGATTTTTAATTTGGCTACTCATCTGCCAGCCAGACGAAGGAAATTTTGCCAGGGCAAGGTCAGGTTCTAGAATGGTCTTGTATAAAAAGCCTAAATACATTGAGCACATGAATGTGTATGTGTGTTTAGTGCAGTTTTGAAAGTGACGGTCTCTTTAATGCACTCTACTTTTTCTGTTTGTTTGGTTTTTGCTGCTCCAAATCGGCCAGCCCCCTCCCCCGCCCAAAACAAATAGTCTCCTTTCAAAGTGTCTTTATCGCGCTGTTGAGATGAATGCTGAACTTTCTCACAGGAAGATAGTGATGGTGTAAAACAAAGCAAAATGTGAGGTAGATGCGCTATGTGTCCTCCACACTGGAGGTGGGTCAGTGCCAATTCTCAAATAAGGAACTAGGGAGTCAGGGCACAGTGTGTTCACAGAGTGTTGTGACACCAGGTGACATGCCAGCCAGCTCTTTGTCCTTGAGCCTGAAGTTAAGGAGAGTGTTGAGATGGAAACAGAGCCAAGGTGGGCCTGGGCTGCTGACGTCCTCCTCACCTTACAGACTCTCAAGCGTCACATGATGCTACTTCTATTGCCTTCTAGTCTCTAGTCCACACTGGAAAAAAAAAATGCAGACAGTGTCTCCCTGTGTAGCCCCTGGCTGTCCTGGAACTATGTAAGCCAGGCTGGCCCCAAACTCACAGAGATCTGCCTGCCTCTGCCTTTCAAGTGCTGGGAATGAAATTTCTTGGAATGAGTCACTCTTTGAAAGGAAATTCCATGAAGGAGTTTGAGGTTAAGACAGGAATTTGGTACCAAGGCCAGTGGCTCCTGCCCAGCCGTCACCTCCTCTATAGGAACATTCAGAAAAACAGCCGCAGCTCCTTCCCACCCCACAGGTCTAGCCACTGGGCCCTTCCCAGCACAAACTGAAGATACATGTAGGGAGCCTCTTGCTCAGGACTGGCAAAGTGGATGCAGCTGCGCAGATGGCTGTCCATCTCACTACCCGTCTCTAAGCGCATCCAAGGGGTTTGCACATATATGTGTATAGGCCCACGTCTGTATTCATATATGGAATGGAACATACCCATATCCAGCCCTCAAGGTTCATAACACATCATGGAGAAAATCAGATTTCTCCCAATTCTCCCCAACTCCAGAGTCTGAGGAGACATGATCCAAGGTTTATGTAACATCATATAGAAAACAGACTCAGAGCCCCACGTTGCAGGCCACGTTAGAGGAGAAAGCTTTCCCAAAGCTTTGTACAGGACCCAGCAGCTCAGTTGAGGACCCTTTTACCTTTTCTTTATCTCAGATAGTGGACACAAATGACCACACTCTCCGGATACCCTGGCTTAGAAATGAGGTTGCCAGTATCAGCTGGCTGGCTGGACTCCACCTTGTTCAGGGGAGGGGGTTCTAGTCTTGGAACAATAGCCTAATGTTCTCAGCAGGCCTGGGGTGTGTGTCAGGCACCCAAGATGTGTAATTAACTGTTGCTGGAGCCCAGGGGGCACACATTTACACTTTAAAGAGAAACTGCTAAGAGATAATTAGCCTCACATGTGAGGGCTTGGCTCTACAAACCTCTCTTCTCTCCCCCTTCTCCGGGTTCTCTCTTTCTCTCCCTCTCCCCCCTCCTCCCTCTCCCTCCTCACCTTCTCCCTCCTCTCCTCTCTGCACCTCTTGCTGTGTTCCATGCATCCACAACGCTGCTCACTGTCAAACCGACAAACCCTTACTTTGCCAGCTACTTAGCGGTGGCCAGTGTCATTTTTGTGATGTTGCAGCTAGTAATATGAGCCCAGTTGCATAGTCACAAAAGTGATCATTGGAAACTGTGACTGCGGCAGGGACATGGGGGCCCCTCTCTGAGCCTCTAACGACCTCACCTGACTTTGCTTGCTGTTCGTTTGCATGGCGACTCACTCAGTGACCAAGGGTTGGTTTGTATTGCTAACGGTTCCTTCTTGGGGAAATCCTCCTGCAAAAGTCCACATAGTATCCATTTCTGCTCAATGTCGGAGACCTCGCTTGCTGGTAACCTGCCTAAGAGCAAAACGAGACAACCGTGTATTGCTCATCTTCATGAACAACCAGTCCTTGCATCTCAGGTCCTCGGATGAACACATGGGCTCTCTGTGTGATGGTTTTGCTCTTTTTTTCCCCTATCTGTGGTATTTCACGCTGTAATAACCCATGATTCCTTGTTAATAAAGTTCTAAGCTATAACACCACAAGTATTTCCATCCACTGTGTCTCCCACCCTGCCCGGGGTTGCATGTAAATATGTCTGGCACAGGGCGGGTCTGGTGTGGGTATGAAAATTGCAGTGAGATCTCTCAAAGGCCTCCTGGGGCAGCCAATCCAGAGAAAACACACCTTAAGCCTCCTATAGAGGAAGATAGGGCTCAGGGAATGGAGATCTAAGTGGCAGCCACTTAGCCTGGGTCATACTCCTACCTAGAGAGATTGTGGGTACATCCTGACACCAGGGGTGTGAGAGCCAACAGTGCCCTGTGCTGTAGCTTCCTATGGTGCATCTTCTATTCTTGGTCCCATCTGCAAAGCAGCGCAGAGTTAACTTGGTAACTAGCCACGTGCAGGCATGCAGACAGCTTCCCAGCCCACAGTAGCTAACATACAGTGTGGCCAGGAGTCAAAGGCATGGGTCTGTGGTTGCTTCTGTCAGCAGGGGCTTTAAGAGGAAAGCCACCCACCCAGTGGGCCTGGCCCTGGTCTTACAGCCCTTCCTGTGTGCAGGGCCAGGGCTCCAGCAAGATCGTGCCTCAGCCCTCTGCATAGACTGTAGTCCCATGCCTTGTCTTCAGCACCTCTGTGTGTCAGAGCAGGAACCCGGTCGGAAACAGGAAACTTTAGCAGGAGAGAGGCAAATAGATCTTCTTTCTAACCTGGTTATCCTCTATCAAACTGCCATGTGGGTTCTGAGAAGAGGGAGTTTGTCTCTGGTTTCTCACCTCCTCCCATGATGTACCTCACACGCATGACCACAAAAGGCTCTCTCTAAAAGGACCAAGAGACAGCTTTACTTGTTTTGCCCTCATAGTTCTGACAACTCCCCCTTTTTTGGAGCCTCGGTGGGTGGTCCAGAGGCTCTGAGATGCTGCAGGTTTTTATAGATTATAGAGCTGCCACGGATCAAGTGTGGCTGAAAAACAGCTTTGAACATGACCTGTCTGTAGGGGGGCGTATCTTATCCGGGCTCTGTATTCTGCCCTTCAATTCCCATTTGGTAGTCCCATTGTGGGGGAGGGGGAACTCAGACTTGTATCAGAAGTAGCTAAGTCTAGTAACACTGCAGTAGAAGTAAAAAAGAAAAAAGAAAAGAAAAGGAAGAAAGAAAGAAAAGAAAAGAAAGACAAGAAAAGCTTTCTGATATTGGGCTGCCTGGTGCTAAATTATCTACTCAGTGCATGGGCCATAGGACACAGGCTACCGCCCCTCCCCCCATCCTCTCTGCTTGGAGACTTGCAGCCACAACTGATTGATTTCCACTCTCCACACATTGTCACCATGCTTTGGCAGCAAAAAAAAACGTGACACATTCCCATTTCTGGTTCAAGGAGAAACTTTTCTTTTGTCTTGTCAATTTTTTCCTCCCTAATTTGAGTCTAATGGCGGGTGGCACAGCACATTCTAGAATGTTCAGTCTTATCACATATTCCCCCTTCCAGCAAACTCAGATCCTGTCTCTGCTTTTCTTGATAAGAATATTTTATTGAGAACTTGAATGTTCTTTGGAAACTTGTTTAATTGTTCCGCTGAGTTTTATGCTTGGACATTGTACCATGAATTGAAACCAGCCCTCTGGTTGAGGTATGAGTTGGCTGACAATACCTTACATATCTCGTGGATAGTAAGTACTCTTAGCTACGGGTCTAAACTCGTACAGTGAAGTTATTTTTAAAAACACTCCCAATTAAAAAAAATAGATATAAAAAAAACCACCTTGGAGTATTCCTCAATATTTACATACTTGTCTCAAGTTAGCAGATAAGATGGGATCTTTAGAATGTTATTTTTAGATGTAATAATGTCGTATTTCCATGTGACAGACTGTAAGACATTTTGAACATACAAAACAAAATTCAGACTTTCCCAGAAGAAGCCCACTCACTGGAGTTATCCTCAAGGACACATCAGGAGGGAAGAAAGAGTGCCTGGGGGTGGGGCTGAGACCAGAAGGAACAGGCCTGGCTCCTGGACCTGTGTCCCAAAGCAGAGCTCACACTGGCAAGGGGAGAAAAAGCACTCACTGTGGATGTGCAAGATACGTTCTTAAAGCTCACTGACCGAGCTGACATTCAAAGGAGAAACAAACCATTGAGCTAGATGTATAAATCCCCATTCTCTATGTCTCACGAACTCTGAGCTGGGGCTTGCTAGAGTCTGGATGGCAGAGTCTCAACATGCCATTATAACTTTTATCTCTCTTTATTTCAGAAAAGTGAACAAATGCTACAGAGGCCGCTCTTGTCCGATAATTGTCCATTGCAGGCAAGTATAACTGAGCATGGCTTAAACTTTGCTGTCTCAAAACGTACCAGATACCACTGCAGTGCGGGCTGAGCTTTCTGACTGACTGGCGAATGTGTCTAGCTGGTCTCTCTAGGGGAAACCACAGATATAAACTTAATTTGCCATTCGGTTTGGCTAAAGGAAGTTGTGGATCTTTGGCCATTGCACATGGACTAAACAGTACTATAGGCTGTTTTCTCCCGACACAAATGCCTTTTTTTTTTCTTAAACCCTCTTGATGCCACAAAATTTGAGGACCACAGGTTCCTGGTATGTGGCTTTATCCCAGCCACAAGATGAAAAATGCCTGGAGATACAGTGGGGACAGTCTGTAAAGACAGAAGCCACGGCTACCACTCTGTTCCCAGTGGCTGAGCCTTTGTAAGACTTCAGAGGCTGGGGCTAAAGTCACACCAGTGAGAGCTCAGAGGACATTCAGACCATCAGCTCTGTCTCAACCGGACTCCATTCTCAACAGTTCACGGTGAAGAATTTACACTCCGTTTTTCTGTCTCATAGAACATGCCTTTCTGCCAGGAATGAAAAAAAGATCTGACCCTAAAGGTCAAGTAGCGTGTGTGTGTGTGTGTGTGTGTGTGTGTGTGTGTGTGTATGTGGTTGGGTGCCCGAGTTTGTGCAAAATCTGTGCAAATGCTTCTGCCTTTGAGCAGGGAGTGAAAACAGCTTGTGGCATTGTGTCTCACGAAGCAAAGCATCTTTCACCTGTAAATGTACCAAGAAACATTGCAGTTTGTTGGGAGCTTTGCATAGTATTTCTTAAAATGTGCCGAATCTGTGCCGTGTGCAGAAGTGAGCCAGGTCAGGCTCCAGGATGTCAGCAGCTCCTTGTCACAGCACCGAGGATCCCAAAAGCCCACCTGCAAATGAAAGTACAGTGTGAAGTATTCCTCATGCCAGATCCAGTTTTGCTACACATCATCTGGGGGAAGCTGTGAACGATAAGGCAAGGTCTCTGCACTTGAGAAGGATGACTGGGGGCCTTTCCAACCCCCCGGGAGACACAGCGCTAAGTCTGCAGTAGATGCCCCCACTTAAAGTTGCAGCAGATTTGCCAAAAGTGTACAACTGTACATCCTCCTTTTAGGAGAGGCCAGGGATATGAGGACAAACCCATTGGACGGAAAAAGCACGTTGAAATCTCACATAGCACCGTGGTAACATCTACATGGGATCCACACCTCATGAGAGAAGACGACGCTGAGGCGCCGTTCCCGCAGAAAGACATTTCCCCCCACTTGCAACCGTAAAGGTGTGATTCAAAACAATTTCTTCAACATGATCTTTCAAGACATGTTCTTTGTATTTTTTACAACTCTGGTCCTAGAGGCAAACATTCCAGTTATGGCTGGTGGCAGGGGGAGACATGAAAGGATCAAGAAATGAATGAAAGGTACGCTTCCCTGAGAAGGGAAGAGTCCTTGAAAGGGAGAGCTACGCATTTTGACAGAAATGGGAAGGGCACCCTGCTCTACCCAGCCTTCTCTGCCTGGCTGCCTGCTGGCTTGGAGTCACAGGATGCTATCAGGGACAGAAGGCAGATACAGTCTACTTCCAGCACCAGCAGGCTTCTCATTTTTTCCCCTCTGACAAAA
The DNA here is from genome assembly GCF_963924665.1 of Micromys minutus. Classification (NCBI taxonomy): domain Eukaryota; kingdom Metazoa; phylum Chordata; class Mammalia; order Rodentia; family Muridae; genus Micromys; species Micromys minutus. Next base: position 258,836,097 of record NC_137969.1, read on the forward strand.
TTGGGCACATCTCAGTGTTAAGGGTGCGCAAGGAGAAACAGCATTCTGAGAGAAACATTCCCAACCCCCTTCTTCCTGACAGTGTGTGTGTGTGTGTGTGTGTGTGTGTGTGTGTGTGGCCTTTGCCCTCTCTCCCTCTAACATGCTGTTTCCTCTCCCAGCCCCACTTGAGAATGAGGAAGGACTTGACTGCTGGCTTTGCTGAGCCTGCTCACCCAGGGTAGGCAGCCTTTCACTCTCTCTCCTTCTGTTGACAGTGACGGCGCGGGCAGGAGTGGAACCTACGTCCTGATTGACATGGTTCTCAATAAGATGGCCAAAGGTGAGAGAAGGATGGTGTTGCTATAGCAACATGGGGAGCACTATCCACAGGAGGCCTTGGGGAAAATTAGCCTATTGCTGTCCCTTTTCTGAGTCAAGTGGTGTTGAGGCTGTCTGCTCCAAGTGTGTTTGGTTTTTTGTTTTGTTTTTGTTTTGTTTTTTTGAGGTTCGGTCTTTATTTTTGGTGGAACCAGCACACATAGTGTGTCTGCAATAAAGGCCTGCCCCGTGCAGCCAGGTACAGTGTGATGAGGCCAGAGGGCAGTCTTGGACCTTCAAATCTGGCTGTAGGTCAGAACAGCCTTGAAGTACTTTGTTGGTGTTTACTGGTTTGGCAAAGTATGATTTAGATTTCTTGGTGTGTTTGTGTGTGTGTGTGTGTGTGTGTGTACTCAAAGTGAGTTGTAGGCCTAGGATATTGGGCCTAGGACAAGACACAGAGCCTGTCTCTCAAGAGGACATCGGGCATTCCTGTGCTGGGTTTTCAATAGTCCAACCCCATTCTTGGCCCACAATAAGTCATTCTATATCTATAATGACCAGGCAATTGTCCTGTGGAGTTCAGACCATTGTAGGAAGGGAAGCCAAGGATAAAATTAAAGGAGAAGGCTCCATCACCCCTGGGAACTGTTCCCTGAGAACCCCAAGCAGAGCTGCTGAGAAGGCTCAGCACCTGCCTGCTGGCCTTTGCCTTGCTATTCCTGACTGACTCATCCCATAGGTCCAGCATGTGCTGGGTAGCACATTACAGTCTCCCTCAACGGTGAACACATGCTGGACCTGGAGTCTGGCACCTTTCATACCTCATGCCTGGCCACCAAGGCTGATCCTTTCACATCCTTACCTGGACACCAGATCCTGATGGTACAGGTGGATTCCTGTGAATACATCTCAAAAGAACTGTAGCAATCCTGACTGTGTTTTCCCCTGGCAGGAAGATAAGGAGAGAACAGAGTGAGGCAGAGGAGGGAAAGGAGAAGGAAGATGGGAGAGAGGGAAGGAGAGGAAGGAAATGGGAGGACCAGAAGAAAGAACTATCAGGAGGATGGAAGAGGGGATGCGGATGTGAAATTGTGAACAGTGTCCAGCGTCCACACAGAGGCCTGAAGCATCAGCAGAGGGACCTGAGCTTGGAACCAGGGCCATCTGGGCTAGAGCCAACCACTTGAGCCACCCTGAGGCTAGGGCTTTCCCTGCTGGCTTGGGGCAATGGCTCTGAGCCCCACCCCTGCTTAGCTACTTGCAGGAAGACACACAGACAAAAGCCCAAGCACAATGCAAAGGCTCTGTCACCCGCTAGCTAGCTGCTTTTAGTGATGTGGTTTGGCAGGGCGGCATAAGGCCACCTGAACATTTTTCTTAAAAATGTGTTTCTCCTTATCTATTAGTGTTGCTCTGGCTATTTGAAACACCTTTTCTTTGCAAACCTGCAGTCATTGTTGCCAGTGGCAATCAGCAGGGCTCATATGCCTCTTCCCTCATTCCCCACCCCTTATTTGCTCACATGGATGTAATATTTTTCTTTTGTTACACTGAAATTCCCTCGGAACGATACAGATAATTTCAGCTAGATGTTTTCTTTCATGGCTGTGCTTGCCGCATGCTATTAAAAAAAAAAAAAAAAAAAAAAAAAAAAAAAGCTCTTTGGCAAGCATTTATTTCATGCAAAAAGATGGCAAACAGCAGGGTGAGCTCTTAAGGCACCAGCCAGGGAGCCAGGGTTGGGCCCTAATGGGGGACACTGGGTTGGAGTGATCTGGGGTTTTAGTGACTCCATTCACCTCCTAGAGAAAAAGGCAAGGGCGGCCCAGGCCTTCTATGGCTAGCTTCATTCTACCATGTAATATCAGATTCTATTTAAAGTGTGGGCTCTGTGCTCACAATGCAAGACCATCCATGTGGAACTGGTCAGAGCCAGCAGACTCCCTGTTCTCTAGGATCCATCACCAATACTGACCTGCTCCCCTTCCCCAGGGGTCTGCAGTGTGAAATCCCCTGACCTGGGGCCCAGCTGGGGTCTCCAGAGAGATCAAAGGGCAGGCGGCTCCTCACAGACTGAGGTGGGCCTTTCCCAGGCCACCACCCCTAAGGGCTGCTGGGGTTTTGTCCTGGGCTGCTGGGGTGCCTTTGTCTGGCCTGAGAAGCTGGAGGCCCATGTTGCCAACCCAGCGTTCATCAAATGATCAGAGGCCCAAAGACCTGGCCTGCAGCCTTTCTTCCCCGTTCCCTTTCTTAAAATAAATGAATTGCAGGGGCAGCAAAGAAAGCCTTTGCAAAGCTGGCCTGTGCAGGCTCGCTGTCCTCAAGAGTCCTCTGCCCGGTGCGCCCCAGTGGCACCCAGCCGCTGTCATTCACAAAGCCTTTCAGGGATTAAGGTCCTTGGGCCTCGCACAGGGGCAAGAAGAATGGAGTTGGAATAATTTAAGCTCTTTCCGCGCTGTCTGGTTTGTTAGCAAGCAGACAATGATGCACTTGGAAATCAAAGTCAATGGAGCCCCGCTCTGGAAGGGCCAAGCTGCACACAGGTAATCAATCGGGTCTGGAGATCTCATGGTGGCATGTAGTTTGCTACAGCGAATGCATCTTCTGCTTCCCGCTGAAGTGTTTGGTTCACACCCGGCCAGGTGTGTGTGTGCAGTTCCACCTGTGCTGCTTTGTGCTCTCTACGTCTCTCATCATCTCTATCATCCCCTTACCCGGGACTTCTTCCTATTACCTTGGGAAGTTTGAAAAGCAAGTGATCCGAGCTTTTATGGCTGAGTCACCATAACACCAGGACCCATAGGGTTTGGCCGTTAAGGCTCACTCAGGCAGGACTTTGGCAGCATTCCTAGCAGGAATTTGAGGGAGGAAAGGATCCCTTGGCCTCCAGATGAAGCACAGACCTGCTTTGAATAGAGACCTTCAGCCAGATCCCCCTGCAGCTGTGATTTGTGAACTACAGAGCAAGGCAGGTGCTTCTATTTGGTCAGCCACAGGCTAAAAACCGTACCTTCCAGTGTGCTTCTCTGAAGTCCACGTCCTGCACGAGTGTGTGTTAGAACAGACGTATGCAAGCACACACTGCTGTGCTGTGAGATCAGTCCTATGGGTCGGAATAACTCCTCCTCCCAACCATCTCTCCGCCCACTCTCACTGCTTCCTCTCTCCTGACTGGCCTGGGCATCTCATGCCTAGAGAAGTCTGGTCTGTTCACCCTTCCATTTCCAGCCGACCTCCCTTAGCACAGTGTCTTCATGTTCCCCTTCAACAGACTAACCACGATCAGTTACAGAGCGGACCACGTTTGGCCCATCTGTTGACAGGCACTGGTCTGTCTGTAACTTGGGGCTGTGCCCCGAATGTTCGAGATCTGCTGGAATCGCCATTTGGAACTGTTCTGAGGTGGTGTTTAGGGGTGGGATGGCTGCGTCAGGCGCCACCATGTCTGAACAACCGTGCATTCCCACAGTGCTGTGCAGGGCTCTGCTCTGCTGACACGTGCTGTGTGCCACCGTCTTGCCGGGTCCCATTTTTCCACTGCATTTACTTTCAAATTTATATTGGATACATGTATATTATATGCTGACAAAATCCTTCCTCGCCCTCCTACCTCTTTAGACTCCCTGTCCCATTACTTCCTCCTGGTCCCCTAGACACTTTCTCGTCTACCTTCCTGTCAGTCACGTGAAAGTTTGTGTAGATGTATGGAACCAGGGAGCCACAAAGGAGAGAAAAATCAGTCATCTTTCCAAGTCCAGCTTCATTTACTTGGGACCATCTTCAGTTACATCCATTTTCCCACACACAACAGAACTTCATGTTTTCATTAAGGCTCAAAAAGTGAGGTTGTGAATGTTGCACTGTCTTTTTCCATTTCTCTGTTGATGGACACCTGGGTTGGTCCTGAGCTAGTCTGAATTCTACAGTAAACACTAGCGTACAAGTATCTCCTCAATGTGTTGACCTGGGGCTCTTCGGGTAAGTACTGAGGAGTGCTGAAGCTTATCATATGGAAGATATATTAGGGTTTTTGTTTGTTTTTTGAGTAACCTCCACGCTGGCTTCCACAGGGGCTGACTGGTTTACATTCTCATTGGGGGTGCATGTGAGCTCCCCTGAGCTTGCCAGCACCTGTAGTTACTGATTTCCTTAATGACCAACATTCTGTCTGTCAATGTTTCTGTTTGGGGTGTTTGCCCGTGGTGTGTATGACACCATCACATTGTGGCTTTGCTCCTGTTCCCTCCCAACCAGTGACATTCAGAGTCTCGCTGGCTCACTTGTCACTGATAGATCATCTTGGGGGAAATGGTGGTCCTGCCCTTTGCTTGTCTGTGAATTGGAGCCACTTGTTCTGTCATAGGGGTTCTTTCTACACTATTGATCTTAATCCCTATCACATGTGTGGCTGGCACTTGGTCTTTCTCCACACAGCAGGATTTCCTGCTGTCATCTTGGCTGTACAGACAACTGTTGCACAGCAGAATTTTATGTTTTGTATTCCAGATTTCCCCCTGTCTTAGGGTTTTGCTGCTGGGAACAGACACCATGACCAAGGAAAGTCTTATAAAAGGCAACATTTAATTGGGGCTGGCTCGCAGGTTCTGAGGTTCAGCCCAGTATCAAGGCAGGGACATGGAATCATCTAGGCAGGCATGGTGCAGGAGGAGCTGAGAGGATATGAAGGCTGCTGGTGGAAGACTGGCTTCCAGGCAGTTAGAATAGAGTCTTAAAACCCACACCTACAGTAACACACCTACCCCAACAAGGCCACACCTCTAAATAATGCTACTCCCTTGGCCAAGCATGCTCAAACCATAACTCCCCCCCCAAAAAAAAAAAAACTTTCCTTTATTTATGTGAATCCAAGGTCACTGAGAGTCCTCATTTTCACATAAGAGAAGTTAACTTTTAGCAGTAGGTCTGCCCAGCTGATGGAGGCATGCCTTGGGAGCATGATCACAACCAGAGGAGAACCCTGAAGGCTAGCACACAGCACAGGGCCATATGACGCAGCACTGTCTACATGGGCAGGGCCAGGACATCTTCCCCAAGGAATAGCATATGACTCACCGAGCATCTACAAAGGTGGGCACCTCCCCAGAGCTACAGTTTAACATGTAGTCATGCCTACTTGAGATTAAAAAGATGGCTGGAGAGATGGCTCTTATCTCGGCCTGACCACCTGAGTTTAATCCCCAGGACACAGAATGGAAGCCCAGCCCTTGCCAAGCCTACCTGCCTCCTCACCCCCACTCCAACGCCATGTCCTGCTCCAGTGACTGCTGGGCTAGCCTCCCTACCTCATTCTCCCTCCAGATCTACCTCCACAGTGTAACTGCAGTTGTCATACAAAAAGCCTTGGGTGCCTGCTTGGCCTTGGAAGCCCTTCCAGCTACCATCACTTCCCGGCTCCTTCAGTGCTACAGAGCACAGGACTCTGTCTCTTTAAGATCTGTTTTCACTTGTGTGTATGTGAGTAATTTATCTGCGTGTGTGTAAGTGCACCCTGTGCATGCATAGAGCCCAGAGGAGAGCATCAGATCCCCCAAAACGGGAGATACAGGTAGTTGTAAGCCAACATGTGTGGAATTAAAGCCAGATCCTTTGTAAAGGCAGCAAGTGTTCCTAACCAGAGAGCCATGTCTCCAGCCCCACAATAAGACCTTTCCATGTATCCTAGGGCACGAGTATGACTTCCCTCCCCATAACTTCATGGAGATCATTATGAGCACATGGTCATAATCACAGTGCCGTTGATGCTTTCAGAAAACCCAAGCTTAAAACATGGAGGCACCCTGCCAGCCCATCCAACACACATCACCACGTCAGCCTGTCCACTAAACACATATGACCAGTGCAGCATTTGGGTCCACACAATGTTTGGGGTGTCAGTGGCTGGCTACAGTTGGCAGCTGTCAGGTGACAGACAGTGCTGACATATCTCTCATGGAGCCCAGGAAAGACCCACAAACCATTTTCACAGGAAGAGGACCTGACTACTGTATTGGAAGGTGACAGAGTGGACCTTGAGAACTTTAATGGCTTGTCCAAAGAACCCCAACTAGCCAGTGTTAGCTGTGGAGACCTGCTCTTCCTAATAAAAGGGGCCAGAGCCCACCAGGGAAGAGCTATAGAAGTGCGGTCTTTGATGTGTTCCCGGGTAGAGGGGAAGGTCAATGGGGACTGGCCTGGCTAGGAGGAGCCACCTGGAGGAAGAAGGATTGAGGGCAGGAATGGCTGAGAGCAAATCCATTCCACTCTTACATCCTGGAATCACAGGAGAGGAGGCAGCATGTGTGGCCAAGGGACGAGAGGACTAGAAGACATAAGAGCTGGGGCAGAGGCAGGTCAGACTTAGAGTCTACAGCTGGCATAGCATCAGTTGGCACTAAGGAAAAGCTGTGCTCATAGCCAGCTCATATGTGGCTTAGACAGACAGATGGGGCAGCTTGCAGAGAAACAGGAATGCTTCAAGTACCGGCAGGAAGAGAAAGGCACAGATGGCCACAACCTGTCTTCACAATGGAGATGGCCTGTCTCACAGCTCAAGTGAGTTCAGGTTTTAAACAGCAGAAGGAAGGGGCCAGGTAGAAGGAGCCCCGCATCTTCTCTGGAATAGGCAGTCATGTATTGTGTATGTCAGACACTGTGCAGGTCCCTGCTGCAAACATCTCCTCTGCACATTTCTTCTGAGCTCCTAGTGTGCCTGAGGTGGTGACCAGACATCAGAGTGACATCATTACTACATGGAGCACATATATTAGAAGCTGGGAGCCAGACATGTTCCATGCCAGATAGCAGGGAGACAGTTCTGGTTCATGGCTGTTTCTGCACAGCCTTTATGATAGACAAAGAAAATGCTTATCCACTGGGAAGGGTTGAGACTACTACATTGATGCTGTTTCTGCAGCCTGTTGTCCTACACACATGTGTAAGTCCACATATGTGTCTTCATCCGGTGGGATGGTGCAGTGCCACTGAGCAGCAGGGATTCCTGGCTATGCCTCTGCCTAAGCCAGAGAATGGCTCACACCAGATTAGCCCCTCCCACACCACACTACCTAAGAGGGTTCCCTTCCAGAGGACCAAACCCTTGACTCCAGGAAGGATCATCCTCAGCTGCTTCTCATCTCGATCCATAGATGGGTATGTTATTTGTCCAAATGTGATCTTCTCCTTCCCCACCCTCAGATTCCAGCAACCTCTGTCTTCTGAGCCCCGTGTCTTTGTCCCCTGGCTACAGCCTGCATAGACACTAGGGTGCTTTGGGCAGAGCCTTGGTCCTGCTCTGTCTTGCCTCCTCTAGTCTCTCATATTGAGGATGGAGATGACGCTGGCTCTGGGAGACTGGCTGTGCTCACAGGTAGCAAAAAGTCAATCTCTATGACATGACAAAACATAGCGTTAACCCCTGCCAAAGGATGGGCACCGATTGTTAGGCTTGCTGTAAGATCTCTTCATCCTCTGCTCCCCATTTGCCCCCATGAAGGCACAGTGCTCACCCATCTGGCCTCGTCTCTGAGTCAGTGCCTCCCCATGACTTACATTCTTGTTCAGAGCTGGGGGATTTCGGGGAGGGGGCCACAGTTCTCCAAACAAATGCTCACACCTCAGTCCAGTGTCTTGCTCCCCAACTGGAATAACATCCCCAAAGTCCCTGTTCCTTAATTCCCGGGCTGTGGCAGCTGACTTGATGTGTTGCATAGGATTTACAGTACCTCTGTTAAGGAAGGGTTGTTCTGGAATTCGAGGTGGTCCGGTCACCGGGGCTGCCATTAGAGTCACCCCTGTCACTTTGTGACCTTCCACTGAATTCCCTCCGTATCAAAGAATCCCGTGTGAGAATCCAAAGCAGTCAGGATGTGCGGTGTGGTCAGAGGCCCCAGAAGCACATTGAGCACGGCTAGGTGGTTTACACGGCCCCCTATTCTGGAAAAGTACTGGATGGGAGCTTCATCAGTTGCTCTCAGAACTCTAGATTTTATTATACTTCATTGGAAAGATCTAGAAGCATCTCGGTTTTTCCAGACCAATGATTTAGAATCTGTTCAAAAGGAAGAAAAAAAAAAAAAGCAGAAAGCCCATTTATTCTGTCCTGATATATTTTTTGGTTTTAAATAAATATAGAGCACATTTGTCTCCTTTGAGCCCCAGAAATCTTGCAAAATATAGATTACAAGTTATCTAGGTCAGGAAGAAAAAAAATTGGCTTGTATTTTTTGGTAAGTCTTCTGTTAGAATCAGTCATAAAAATGTGTAAAGTAAAAAGTGCCCAGCACAGATGCCAGGACAGAGGAAAATGCAATGTATATGAGAGGCTTTGGACAGGAAAATGCAAAGGTGAAATATTGTAACTATATTATAATATCAAAATATCTTAAATTAATTTACTTAAGAGAGACCATTGTTTCAGTTCCTTCTAAGAATGGTATCAAAAAATTTTTAAAGATTTATTTTATTTTTATGTTATATGCGTGGATGTTTCACCTGCTTATATAACTGTGTATCACATGCATGAAATGCTGGCAGAGGTCACAGGCAGTTGTTAGAGGCCATATTGATTCTGGGGATAAAACCTGGGTCCTCTGGAACAGCCAGTGTGCTTTAACCACTGAGCCATCTCTCCAACCCCAGTGAAAATATTTCACTACTATAAAAAGAAGGCTTTTCTGTTCTGGACGCTTGATGCATGTTGTCTTTTTAGTTTTAAGGGTAGAAGAATACACAGTGTCTTAGTCATGCGCAGAGCCGTCCGGGTAAAAGCATCTGCAACAGAGCCTGTCCACTCTTACTGAGTTACCCCGTGAAGCATGCTGTCGGGGCACGCTGGAGAACAACTGCAGAAGTCCACCTCACTCCTGGTCATCGGCGGGAGATGAGCTAATGACATTAGCTGAGACACATGTGTCTGGCCTCCAATAACCAAACTCTAAGAGGATCAAAGCAAATCTTATAAAGACACACCAGGGGCATTTTTGCTCCATTTGCTTTAACTTCAAATCGATTCTTTCATTGTAAAAAAATAGTTTTAATATTTTAATACTAATGCTCTTTTAATGTTTATTTCTAGTGAGTGATATTTTTATCTAAAGCTTAAAAAAAAAGGAAACTATATTGCCTTAAAAATGTACTTGGTTCATATGTAGACTTCTCAACCAATAGCCCCTCTGAGAATTAGGCAATAAAGTAAAAGTGGTTGGTATTCATGGACTGACAGCTCACTAGTACCCCCATGGCCATTAAGGGTCCAGCCCATCACACATGGGTCATGCCAGCCATGCTCTCTGGTCTCCTAGCAACAGGGAAAATAATGAACTTTTCCAGGGTAGGGTAGAAAGGAAATTTAAGATGGAAACCTTTCATGTGTGGCTCAGCATAAATGCCAGCCCAGAGCTCAGAGTCCAGAGCCCAGAGCCCAGAGCACAGCCTACCTCTACTTCTGTTATACATCCCTAAAATAAGTGTAAATAACTCCATCAGTTCTAAGACTGTGACTTCAATCTCTATCTGGTGTCACACAGCCATGTGGTCTTGTACAAAAATTACCTAGGCCTTCTGGGGACTCCACTGTGTTCCCTATCCAAGGCTAAAGATTGAAGGTCGCCCCTGAAGACCCCACTGTGTCCCTGCCCACTGTTGCAGCTCATGTGCTTTTCCATTTGCACTTTATTGCCAGAAACTAGAATTCCCTCACCATTTATGTGTCTTTCAGTTTGAGCACCAAAGCCATGGCCAACAGGTCTGCAAATCTTCACCATAATCATTCAACTACACCTTCCCAGTGTCACCAAAAGGGTTTGTTATGGCCGGTTTTCTTTTGTTTTGTTTTTTTTTTTTTTAGGTAGAAGTTCTATTATAAACACACCATAATGAATGATTCTTAGTAGTAGAGATTCAAACAAAGCTTTTGTATTCAGCAAGACCAAGGTGATGTGCACCAGAGCCCAGGGCCAACCATTGCACCATCTCTACCTTTCTACCCAGCAGCTGTGTCTGCATATGAATGTGCCTGTCAGAGTGTGGTCCCACTGATGCTCTGGGAGGCCATAGATAGGAGACTTGCCTGCTCTTGGCATTTCCTAGCACCTGTTCATTCATCCCTCACAAAAGATTCTAGAGTTCTACTGAAGTGTATCTGTGCACTTCAAATAGCTAATTACTCTTAATTCTGGCATTCAAGAAGACATCAGCTTTCTATTCAGGGTCCTTATGTCACTTAATAAATCCATTACTTACTAATTTTGGTTCTCTGCACTTTTCCACCTTTAATTTAATCCCCTGCACTATTCAGGGTTGGCTTCAAGCTGAGGAGAATTCTGACACATCCAGGTATCACCTGGATAAGCTCAGACTCCCTAGACATTTCAAAGTCTTACTTCCAACTTGGATGTTGAGGCACATGAGCACGCTGATGACAGCTGTGACTCCAAAGTCCTTCAAAGCCTGTGCTCAGCAGGGCTCAGGTTCCATAATGTAGCCAAGCACCCTGGCCTTGGACAAGCTGCAGGGTTTTGATCAGTTTCCAGTGTCCGTCCACGGTGGCAGTGTGTGTTGGGAGTGTGTGAGTCATTCTTGACCTACTTTGCCATATTCTTCTAGCAATGTGATTACCCTGGGCCACATCTGTATGGGGTTTGCTGACCTGCTTGGAGGCTGTCCCTGCTCTGACCCCCCAAAGGATACTTCCTTCTTACCCACTAAACTGCAAGGACTCTCAGGCAGGCTGCTGCATGGCTTGGCTATTGTCTGTCACCACAGGCTTCTTTTTTTTTTTTTGTCTGTGACCCTTTATACCTGAGGAATTTTGACATAATCTTAGGCATATAGACATATGAGAAAGGTATACAACTCAAACATTTGCTGGAAATTAATCATAAAAAATGTATTTTCAAACAATTCTTTGGTAGATGTATAAATTACCATTTGTTAAAGACTAAAACAAATTTGCATGCTGGTATTTATTTCTACATAAATAAATAATTCTTGGCTGAATATTTGATACCACAGGGCATGGAGCTTCTTCAGTGTTTCTAGAGTTGGTCAATATTTTGATTTTATAATTGTCAGGGCCAAGAACATTGTTTCTTATAAAAACGTAGTAGAAAAGAACAAAAATATATTTAGGATCTCATCAGGAATTGGAAATGCTATCCTAGTTCCAAGCCAAAAAAAAAAAAAATTTAACAGTTTCATTTGAAAATCAAGTCAGCAACTAAAATAACAATTTTTTAAAATTTTAAACATTCTAGCATAATTCAATCCAAAGATATACTAATTTGATGCCTCCATGCTGAGGAATGACAGGAGGGAAATATTTCAAAAATATGTTTTCTGTAATTAGCCAGCTATTAAGTAAGAGCAGAAAACTGCGTGTAGAATAAAAACGATACACAGAACTGTCTCCAGAATGAGCAGAGCTATGTCAGGCACCGTTCTCTGTCACATGACACTAACATGTTAACACGCACAGTCAGAAATGCCTCCAGTTCCTCAAGCATTTAATTTTGTGTCAGTTCTTGGTTGTGGCACATTCTGAAATCTTTCATCATCGCCAAGTTTTTCTCAAGTGACAGTTATGTGAGCCAATATAGGGCCCAGAGTTTAAGAAGCTGAGTACTGGGGGGTGAAAAGATGACTCAGGAGTTAAGAGCACATGTTCCTACCGCCCACATGGAGAACCAAGCCTCCATATTCTAGTTCCAAATGACCCAGTCTTCTCCCGGCCTCCAGGAGCACCAGGCTCACACATGTACACGCAGACAAAGCACTCATACACACAAAATAAAACTGTTTAGAAAGGAGAATAAGCTTGCCACTAAAAGGCCTAGCAAAATATAAAAACAAGAGCCTGCAGTAAACCAATAAGGTTGAGATCCACAGCCCACTGCCTGTTATGGGAGGTCACCATCACACAGATGGGCTTCATCTACCCAGGATGCAGTTCTCCATGGAGCCTCCTACCATGAACACAACATAGGTGTATTGCTTCGCTTCGCTTTGTTGTGTTGTGTTTTCCTCAGATCTGGGACTTTCAGTTTTAGGAGGCAAGGAATTCTATATTTAAAAGCCAATATGAAACCATAAAAAGATTAACCCAGCCTTTCCGATTTTAAAGAGAAAGTAATCCTAAGTAATCAAGATTGAAGTGTGTGTGTGTGTGTGTGTGTGTGTGTTCCTTTCTCTGATTTCGTGTATCCTTTAAGTTACTACAAAGATAAAAAATAAATAAGGAAAGAAGAGAAAAAACCCCAATAAAGCTCCGCTTCCTAATGGCAATGGCTGTCTGCTACCGAGTATCAGCGCAGGCATCTTCTAGCAATTTTTCAGCCTAGCATTCCTGAATTAATGCTAATGAAAGCTGCCCTGGCCTTATTTTTCTCTATGAACACTGGAATTGCAGCTGCCTGCCAAGCTGCTGAAGGATGAGTGTAATAATTTTCAATTGGCCTCTTTGCCCAAAGGGAGCCCGATAGCAGGAGATTGGCAGATGCAGGGTGGATTATCTTGTGCACTGAGCTCAGCCCAATTTGTGATTTGTTGCAGGTGCTAAAGAGATTGATATCGCAGCAACCCTGGAGCACTTGAGGGACCAGAGACCAGGCATGGTCCAGACAAAGGTACTGTCAATCAATCCTCTGGGACTTTAAATGTATTAAAGGTGCCTCTTTGCGTGATTTTCCTGGGAGCAGAGAAGGGGGTAAAGCGGGACTTAAATAAGCCATGCACAATGGCTCTGGTCCTGGTAAGCACCATCCAAGCCAGTCACCAGTAGGTAAAGGCACAGGGGCTGTTCCCAAGACATTCATTGCTGTGCCCAGAGCCACTCAGATGCTTCCACCATCAAAGATTCGGTTAGATCTGACTAGTTGAAGCCCAGTCTGTCACTCTCCACCAGGTTTAGCAGAGGGGGCATGACATCATGTGACATGTCAAAAATGACAGAACTCAGGGCTCCTTACAGGCTAGAAAGCATTCTACCACTGAGCTATATACCTCAGGCCAAAAGCTATGTCTTTACAAAGTGACAAAACCAGGAACTACTCAGAGGAGCATCTGCAAATACCTGTCTCAGCATCCTCAACCACCATTTTGCTGTGCTGTGACCACCATGACAGGGGTCACCAGAGCAACTGGGTACACAGGGTCTCTGGGCCCCTGAAAAAAAAAAACAAAACTCAGATTTATCACAGCAGGGGTGAAGACAAAAGCTTTGTTTTCAGGTTCCCAGAATTAGATGTGTGGCCAGTGCAATCTCCCATTCCCTAAGGCATTTCAGAAATGCCTGCATCCAATGGCAAAACCCTCAACATCTTATCACAAGCTCTAGGACCTCCTCATGGTCGGGGTGGTTCTGACTCCAGTGCCCAGTGGCATCCACATGCATGTGAAGTTGCCCTTATGAAATTACTTCTGTAACTCAAGAGTATCTCAAGTTATAAAAGCCCTGTGAGGTCAGGCTGGCCAGCACACTCTGGGCCAGGCCTCTGTCCTACAACCTGGGGGTCCCTGTCTCATGACCCAGGTCTACTTAATCCCTCTATGACATATGATAATTACTAAGCCCCCATGTTTTGCTCACATGTTATAATGAGAAGCCGAATGACCTACTGTTCTGTAGAGGAGGTATCAAGCACGATGAGGCTGGACTAGAATATTGTTTCTTCAAAGCACTTCCCAAGTTGTCTGGATGGGTCTCATTGCCAGTGTTAACCAGAACACTGGGGGAGATCAACCTAACTCTCTCTTGTAAATCCACAAAGCAGTAAGAGAGGAATGTCCTTAAGGAACCGGGAGCTTCCCAGTAAAGGCCTCAACTTCAAGGCCCTTCTCCCCTGGATATGTGCTCTGCTGTTTTTATTTCTCCCTCTGTGATCTGAGCTATGGATTCTGTACTGGGCAGCTTCTCTGCTTTCTGTTTTTATTTCCCCCCTGTGATCCGGGCTATTATTCTGAATGAGCCTTGTAAAGTACATTTTCTCCTTTTTCTTTTGAATTTAAAAGCCAGAACTTATTTTAGACTTGTGAAAACGGTGGGGGTGGGGACGTAGCTCAGTGGTTAAGAGCACTTGCTGCTCTTACAGAGGACCTGAGTTTGGTTTCCCAAAGCCACACCAGGCAGCTCACCACAGCCAGTAATTCCAGCTCAAGGGGATCCAACTCCCTCTTCTGGCTTCTGTGAACAGTGGGACATATTACACACATGCCTTCTCACAGATATAATTAATCAACTGAACCTTTAAGAAACAATACAGGTAATCACCAGACCCCCCAACTCAGCTCCTACATGGCCACAATATAGTAATATATAGTAATCAAAAACAGAAGTTGCCTTTAGACCAGCAGACTGATTAGATCACACCCACATCTGTGACCACTGTGACCTCTTGTAGAAACAGTCATTCCAGAATGGCCACGTATGGAGCTTCTCTTATGGTCTATGGTAGGCCAGTGATTCATAAACTCTCTGTTGGCCAAGTTGGTAAGATGTTCCATGGGGATCCGTACAGCTGAGTGTGTCAGGCAAGACCATTGGGAGGTGGTTCTTGCCCAGAGCACACAGCCCCGATGTCCACTACTGCTCAAGTGTGTCTGTAGGCCTCCCCACTGCTGAATGAGCATTTCCCCTCCATCACCACTTAAGGTCCTGTGGGAAACACTTCAGTGTTCCTGGGTCACTGCCTGCTTAGAGCACCTGGAGATGTGAGGCTACCAAGACACCCAGGTCAGGGGACAGTAGTGATCAGGGACAAATTATCCATAGGCTTTGTGCCCATGGAAGGGAGAGCCACCCAGCTGTCAGGTCATGTTGGACACCACCCTGCAGCAGGCAGCTCAGAACAGGGAAAGAGCTGGTAAGACTAGGAAAGTCAGAGACACATTGAGCCAGGAATAGAAAGTAGATCCTGCCCCTGGAGCCACACTCTACTTCAGAGGCTCCACCGGAAATACAAGCCGGGCTCTTCCATCTCTGCCTCTGTGAACCTCAGAGATCTCTTCCCCACTAGAAAGTTTGGAGCGCCCAGAACATCAGCTGGATTTATGAGGATCTGAACCGATCCCAGGGGAAAGCGCTTACCAGAAGCGGGGACGCTGCCCAACACATCACATTTGGCTCTCAGATATCAGTATCTTGTTACCAACCCCCCTTACACACACACACCCTTCCCCTGCCGCCTAATTTCTGAAGTCAGGCCCAGGACACAGTACCGGCCCAAGCTCCCATCCTTTGCAGCCACAAGGATGATTCTATTGATTATTACAGTATTAATCATTACAGTGATTGCCCCTGTGGTGTGTATTCACTTCCACATCACTGTGAACCCACATACCCATCCCTACAGCCAGCTGTGTCACCTGTGACACAGGCTCAGGGACCGAGTCCACCCATGCGGCCTGCTCTCTGGTGAGTGGTGACAAGGATTTGTCCCCTCCCTCAGGCTGGATGTTTAGAGGTGGGAACCTGCTCCTGTGTCCATGGCAACACAAAGGTCAGCCCTCTGACATTTACGGAGCTTTCCCCAGATTCACCTTATGATGCTGAGCTTCCTGCTGCACATTGGCTTCGTGAAAGCAGAAAAATAACCGGGGCCAGACAGAGCCATGTTCCTCCCCCAAGCGGAAGGCAGGCCTGGGCTTTCAACTCATGAGAAGGTACTTGATCAGAACCCATCATCTGGATCTGAGAAAAGATAGCGGCCGCTGATTGACACATGAGCTTGGGTGGGTTGGAGACTCCTGACAGCACAAACTCTTTTGTCTTAGGGCAACAGCTTTTCTTCCAGTCATACACACAGCAAACACCTAACAAATGCTTGCCTGAGCAGCAAGGACCGAGAAGAGACACCGGGACACACAAAGGCTTGATCGACTCCGAGGATTTAGCCAGGATTAAGACAAGAGCCCCAATAAGAAAACCCTTATCACCACCTTAGGCAGCCACCAAGGATTCTGCCAGGTACAAAAGGAGCCAGCCTTGAAGAAGGGAGGCAAGGTGTCAGGAGGAGCTGCAAACAGGGCGTCCGGGAGGAGATCAGGCTAATCTGTACCTCAGCTGTGTCTGCTATGGACACAGCCTCCCCTCCCCAGGGTCTGGAAGAGTTGCCATGGTAACCAGAGGCTTTACTGCTTTCCTTTCTGTGGCTTTGGCTTAATTTGGTTCCGTTATTAGTGTAGTTAACTGTGTGAAGAAAAGGCTTCCTTGGGCAGTTCCTGTACAAAGCATCTGCCTTGAAGTCACCCTGTTCTTGTCCTTTCCCTTCCCCAACCTTAATCAGCTCCTTTTTATTTTGACATTCTTCCCCCCTCCCACCACAAGCCAAAGCACACAATACTTCTTTCTGCCAGACCAGCTTATCTCAATTTATAAGTGGACTCATGATCCTTCTGCCTCAGTCCAGTGCCACCGCACCCTGTGATATTTCCTCTCTTACGTTTATCAGTTCTGGAGAAAAGCCATGACTAGCCTGTCCTACAACACAGAACTAAGCAGGCTGCACTCACCGAGATGGGCGTACCCAAGAGAGTGTGCGAAAGCATGCAACTGAGGAGTCCACAGTGAACTTCCCTCGTTGCACGTGGACGCAGGCAGATGTGAGAGTGAGCTTGTGCAAGTGCACAAGTGAATGGGGGTGGCTGGGGGGGAATGCTGAATGAGTGGTGTGTGCAAATGTGTGTGGGTGTAGGTGTGAATTGTGTGGGCAGAGGGAGTGGGTGTGGGTGAGTGTAAATGTGTGTGTTGTTAACTGTACACAGAAGGGTGTGGGTGGGTAGGTAGGTATATATGAGTAGATGTAAATGTATGTGCGTACGTGGTGCCCAAGACCTGTTCACCTGTAATATCTCATCCCTGCATTCTAACATCCTTCCCATGGCTTCTGCTCCCCAACTCCAATCTCCTTACACCCTACACACTTTCTCACTAGGGAAACCAGATGAAGACTGTAAGTCCCTAGGGCCCTGGGCTCGGTGTCCCGCCTTTCCAGGCTCAGTTAGCTTGGACTAAGATGTGAAGATTCAATCAGGTGTATGTGTCATACCTGGGAGTGACCGACCCACTCTCTCACGCCCCAGATTAGAGAAGTTATCCCCTCCCCCTCCCCCTCTCCCCATGTCTTGTCTGTCTGCCTCCTTTTTTCTCAGTCCCTTATTCCCTCTCTCTCCCTCCACTCCCTCTTTCTGTCTCTCCTCATGTGTCATTCTTCCTGCCTCTCTGCCTGACCCAGTCCCCACCAACCCATTCATGCACACAGTGGCCATCCGCATCTCTCCTGGCTCTGTAATTACAAGAGGCTGATCTAGCACAAGGGGCAGCAAAGGTACCGGGTTTTAAGAGCCTCCAGGGGAAGCACCTCCACTACAGGCTTGACTTGATAGGTTCAGGGTTGTAGGTACAGGAATCACACTAAAGGTCTCAGCAGATGGCATGACAGTTGTCATAGCAACCACTCAAGGGAATGAATTAAAATGCAAGCACAGGTACAACTGAAGAGCCAACACCCTGCCCTTCGGTCTTTACACCACCACAGCCATCAACCTGAACACAGCCCAAGCCACGTGGTATCTCACAGTGTGGCCACTCCATGATAGCAGACTCCTGCCTAAGCAGCTCAGCTGGACTACACGAGTGTCTGGCCATGTCACAGGTCAGCCAGATGAGAGGTGTACAGGCTTTCGCCCTACCCAGCAAGAAAAACGGGTGACACAGACACAGTGACACCTGCTCCAGCAAGGACATGGTGACACACAGACACATGGAGTGACACAGACACATGGGGTGACACACAGACACATGGGGTGACACACAGACACATGGGGTGACACACAGACACATGGGTGACACACAGACACATGGGGTGACATAGACACATGGGGTGACACACAGACACTTGGGGTGACACATAGACACATGGGGTGACACAGACACATGCAGTGAGACACAGACACATGGGGTGACACATAGACACATGGGGTGACACACAGACACATGCAGTGACACACAGACACAGTGACACCTGCTCTGGCTGGGGTGTCTCCAGGTGCAGTCCCCAGCTGGAAGAGACTGTAGGCTCTGCTTTCTGTAAACAGAATTTAGGTGCTTTAGAAAACTATTCCTTGGTTCGGAATGAGTCGGAGTTCTCTCTGTTGTCACGTGCTCAGGCAACACCAGGAGGCTCTCGATCTTTCATGGACCTTGGACCTGCTCTGACAGCTTCCCACCCACTCAGACTACCCGAGGAGAGGCTTGCTCTTCCCTTTCCTGGCACCTCCACTCACCCATCATGGGTTTTATTCCATATTAAAATTTCTGATGAACATAAATTCCATCTACAAATGTACTTCCTTTCTGGGGTCAGGTGATTCCAAGGGTGCTGTATAGATACCACAGAGCCCAGGAGTCAACCCTGTCTTGACATAAAAAGCACAGGCCCATGGGGGTCTGTGTGTGGTGACACCACAGTAGAGCAGGGGCTGGCACCAGACTTAGCTGCAGGCCACTGATGTCCAAATATGAATCCATGGTGATGCGGGGGCTGGTTCTGGCTGCACAGCTATGCTGGCACTGCAGCTTGTAGGGTTATAAAGAGCTGCTCACAGTCTGTGCCACTGCCTAGGGAAGGGCGTGCACAAATCATGGCGTCCCTGTCTTCCACGGTGTGATCAGCCAGTGCCTGACACTTCTGGAGCTTTGAGCCAACAGACTCCGCGAGGGCTCGTGTAGAGGCTGAAAAGGGGAAGATGGCCACCCAACATCTGATCTTAACCACCTGACCTTAAAAGAAGCCAGGCTGGTTTCCTGTCAGCCATTGTCCTCATGATCCTCCCATGGCTGCACATCAGCTAGACAGGGGCCGTGCCCCTCTCTGTTTGCTAGTGAATATGGGTGTCACTGTCCCAAGAGGTCTGTGGATGGCAGGAGGTTCCCTGACAGAGGGGACAAAGTTGAGTTAGAGATAGCCTGTTAATTTTAGTAGCAGCCATTGTACCTGCTTGAGCATGGCTATGGTTCTGAGTGCATTAATGGTGCAGCCAGCTGACATGCGTGACCACTCCCAACACCATCTACGGAGGCACCTGGCTGTGGCGAGATGTTGGAGATCACGCACGCAGAGCCACTGTGGCTATAGAATTCTCCACCATCAATGCAAGCAAAGCTTTCCAATGACACCTGACCAGTCTGTTTCCTGGACGGTTTCTTCCAGGCTTGCACTGGGCTGGGAAGGAGATGTTCCTCACTCAGCATCCTTTTCACCTGTCTTCTCCAGGAGCAGTTTGAGTTTGCGCTGACAGCTGTGGCCGAGGAGGTGAACGCCATCTTGAAGGCCCTTCCCCAGTAGGCGCTGGAGCGGGAGCTGGCGGGACCCTACCACGAGTACTTCCAGAACCACGACAGGATATCATTTCTGCATCTTCTGTGTAGTAACGGGGTCCTCCAGGCTCCAGAGTCAGTGTGGGTGGCTAGTTATGTGTATGTCTGCTTAACCAGATAGCACATGTGTGGAAACACCCAGTTAGGAGGGAAGGAAAGACTTGGCTTACTTATATCACAGTCTTGACAAAAGTCCTTTTCCCCAAAGCACACTTTGACATTGTTGCATCAATGACAAAATTAATTAGAAACCCACTGTGGCCTCCTCCGGAGTGTGCTTATGTCTGTAAGTTGCTGGAGAGGGGGGTAGATTGGCCAGCACAGCCAGCAATACACCTGTTAGGAAACACTGGTCATAGAATCATGCTTGGTGTTTGCCAGTAAGACAATCTCATCATCAGGGGAAGCCTTTAGGGAAAAGATCGGTGTCCTGCACTCCTGGGGCAAATGACAGGCTGTCATCGTGGAACCGATGTGCTCCCACACACTGGCTGACCGTGTCCACCACACATAGATCCCAAGGACAGAAAAGAAAGGCTTTCCCAAGGATAGACACCTTAACCCTCCTGAAGTATGGGTGCTGTATCTGTTCCAGAAGCAAGGACCCAGGTGATAAACTAACCTTTGCAAAGTTAAAGAGGAACCACCCTTCGGGACATTTTAATATTAGGATTCTGATTTCTGTGTGGCAAGAACCAGCACCCATAGTAAACTTTTGCTGGAGCTACAAAAGCAGAGGGACTGTGGTTATTTAGCAAGTTCCAAGGCTCCCCAACATAAGTGTTTCCCATCCAGTATCCCCAGGAAGCACCCTAACAGTACTGAAGAGTCTCTGATGCTCCTACTCCTGAAAAGAAGTCTGGCTGGCCCTTTGGCTCTGCCTCCTGCATCCTCCCAGATAACACTGGTGAAACTGTCCTCACTGGATGATCCAATTTGCCAAAACATTTGGGCATTGTGCTTATGACCTGCCCACATGTAGGAAGCCCATTTCAGTAAGCACAAGGCACTGGTACCCGGAGAGGTAGAGGGCATTGCTGTAAGCCCCAGTTTGTTTGTAGGGTTGAGTATGAAAAGGCCCATCTCCTGTGTCCCAGTAGATCCTTCCCTTTAGCCTCGACATCTCTGGTTGCAGTGTGTGAAGGAAGTGGCCGCGGTGGGAAGTGATGACACATTGTGTCCTGTCTCTAGTTGTGTTGTACACCCGCTTAACATCTGTGACATCCTCTTCCAAGTCATTTCCCCCTCCCCAGAATTTAAACGATAATTAATAGAGATGAATTTATCTGAATATAGGAAGCATATACTTAATTGTAACTTCTTATCTTTAAAGGAAAATCCTCCGTGTGATATACATATATATTTAATTGTGTCATATTAAACCTTCTGATTTCATATCTGATGGTCTTTATTTGAGAAAGTGAGAGCAGTTTTGTCCCACTGAGTGCCTTCTTATTTCCTAAAGATGTAAATCCAAGCATGGCCCCTTCTCCAGAGCCTGAGAGGCACCACTGACTTGTCTTCCTCTGCACTGGGCTCATACCTGGGGCTCTACATCACTGGGATTTCACTATTTAATCGTTACTGAGCGAATGATCGTTGAAGGCCACAGAACTCCACAGGATGGGTGCCCCCCCCCGCTCTCCTGGGAGCCGCCCCCAGCTCTCATCAAAGACTGATCCTCCTGCCCATCCATATTGTCTATATCAGCCTTTCATACAACAGGAAAACACTCTTGCACAGTTCAAACTGTGACAGGAACAGATGTGATTGGAGACAAGGCTTCCTGGGTTCTCCTTCTTTCCTAAGAATGGTACATCTTTTTAAAAATTAACTCTTTGGTTAATGTACAAAATAATGAAATAATGAATTTCACCACACACACACACACACACACACACACACACACACAGAGGCAAATCTAGATTTCTTGTATTGGAAATAATGTATTGTCTTTCTGATTCTGGTTTACTTTGCTCAATGTGATCTCCTATTCTGTTCATTTTTCTGAAAACTGCGTAATTATGTTAAGATGAGTGAAATGCCATCTCTTTAATCAGTTGCTGACCACTGAGGCTGGATCACATCCAGCTGTTGTAAAACCTGTGACAATAAACATGAATATTTATGTCACTCTGACTTAAAGCCCTTGGGGTAAGTGCCAAGGAGTGGCCTTGTTAGATATTAAGATAGTTCTAATTTTAATTTTTTTGGAAGAAACTATACAGATTTCCATGGTGGCCACACTATTTAATACTCCCACCCTCGGTATGTAAGATGTGTTCTCTGAGACTTGGCCAGCGTTTGTTCTCTTTTAAAAGGTGCATTTATTTTATGAGTATATGTGTTTGCCTGCATGGTGTCTAGGCAGGAGTCTGTGGAATTCTGGGAATGGAAGGCTGGTCCTCTGCAAGAGCGGTGAGCATTTAAAACCCTCAGCCATCTCTCCAGGCCCCATTTGCTTTCCCAATGAGCCATTCTGACCAGACTGAGAAGGAAACTGTCATTTTAACAGGCCTCTCCTGATAGCTAAAGACTTTGAATATTTTTTTAACGTGTTTATGGGCCATTTTCATATTTTTGGAGGACCTCTGCTTTCTCATTTATTAGTTAGGTAATTTGGGTTTATGGGTATTTAATTATATGAGGCCATTATAGGTTCTAGCTATTAATCCCCTGTGAGATATGTAGTTGGCAAAGGTGTCCCTTTCTGTGGGCTGTTCCTTCACTATGCTAACAGCTTCCTTTACTGCACAGAAACCTTTTAGATTCACACGATCTGTTTTTTAAAGATATTTGGAATTCCTTTTCATCTTATTCAAATAGTCTTTGCCTATGCTTGTATCTTGAACTGTTTTCTCCTAGAAGTTTCATCATTTAAGGCTTGTATCAAAGTCATGAGTCTGTTTTGAATTGATTTCCCACATGGAGATCTCTGGTCTGACTATGTGCATGAGTTCAGGTGAAGGGGAGAGGGCTCAGGCAGGGAAGGGGAAACCAGTTCTGTAGCCTCCGCTGGTGCTGCCCAGTCTCTGGCAGAGTCCGCCAGGGGACTCTGGTGGCATGGGGTGGGGCACAGGGGAGCTTCAGAGCAGATGACAGAAGCTCTCAGATGATTCCTGTACACCTCCAATTTCCCACAGGCCTCATATATACAGTTTGAGGATGGTTCTGAGTCTGACAACAGGTGCTTCCAACTGGTTTGGCCTGAGGGCTTGGCAATATCTCATCTACATATTTGGGGGTGTGGGCCTGTTTTTGTCTTGAGCCTAACCTACACAGAAGGAACTTGGGGTGTGATCTGCACAGGGGACTGTGGGGGGTGTAGCTTTGTGAGAGGGGCCTGATCTCCTGGGAAACTAGAAAGCTTGGGGTCCCTTAGGGTCCCTGGAGCTTTGAGAATCAGAGCACCTACCCTTCACCTCCAATTGCCCCACAGGGTAGGTGCTATGGAATCTGTTTCATCCTCTCTCCCATGAAACTAGTGGCAATTTTTAAAGAGACTGGTTTCAGTACATATGTGACAGCTTTGTCATTAATCATCTGTAGATGTAAGTTTATCTCTGGCTCCCTATCCTTTCCAGTGGTCTGAGTGTCTGCTTGTGTGTCCATACCATATTCCTTTTGCTGCCATGGCTTGTGTGTGTGTGTGTGTGTGTGTGTGTGTGTGTGTTTTCTGGGTCTGCAGTCCATTTTCTTTTTTAAGATTTAGTGTATGTCTGTGTGTGTGTGTTTTCTGGGTCTGCAGTTAATTTTTCTTTTTTAGATTTAGTGTGTGTCTCTCTCTCTCTCTGTGTGTGTGTGTGTGTGTGTGTGTGTGTGTGTGTGTGTGTTTTCTGGGTCTGCAGCTCATTTTCCTTTTTAAGATTTAGTGTGTGTGCCTGTGTGTCTCTCTGTGTGTGTTTGTGTGTGTGTATGTGTGTGTGTGTTAGTCAAAGGCCAAAAAAGCATTGGATCCCCTGGAGTTATCGGTATGTGTGAGCCACTCTACATGGGTGCTGAGAACTGAGCTCTGGAGCAACAAGCATTCTGATGACTGAGGTATTTATTTCTCTAACCCCAGATCGCCTTAAGTCAGGTACTGACACACCTCTGTCAGTTTGCTCTGCTTAGGGCTACTTTGACTATTGTGGGAGTTTGGTGCTTTCCTCTGAACTCTTGGGTTGTTTCTCTAGTTCTGAGGAGGAAGCAAAGCTCTGAGAACCGCATTGCACTGATAAGTTGCTGTTAGCAAGTAGCCGTCAGCACAGTGTATGTTCTGTTCATCGTGACCAAAAGATGCCTTTCCATCCTCCAATGTTTTCAACATTTTCTTAACTGTTTACAAGTACTTTATGTTCTTAGTTAGGTTTGTTCCCAGGAATATTTTGGATTTTTCAGAGCAATTTGAATTTTCCCTAGTTTTTTATTGGCAAATTTATTATTACTATATAGGAAAGTTACTAGAATTTATCAATATATTAATTTTGAGATCTGCTACTTTGCTGAAAATGCTTACAAGAGTTTGCTGGTGGAGGTCCTTTAACTATGGGATCATGTCATCTGCAAGTAGCTATGACTGTAACATTTTATTTTCTATTTGTAGCCCCTTCATTTCTCTTTGCCTTAATGCTCTAAATAAGGTTTTAAGTTCTGTACTGAGTAAGAGCAAGAAGATGCTCTCAGTGCATATTTTTTTCTACTGAAAATAAGATATAATGAAGATATAATGCTAGCTACAGGTTTTGTTTTAGTTTCCTTTGCTGTTTTTGCAGTATAATACTCAGAGAAAAGTGACTCCAGGACAAAAGGGTTTCTTTTGACTCAATGTTTAAGGTTCATCACAGCAGAGAAGTTGGAGTGGTTGGTACTTAAGTGCTTACTCACATTACATCCACAAGGAAGAAAAAGATGAACTCGTGCTGCTATCCAGTGGCCCTTCCCCTGCCTTATGCAATGAAGAGCTCAACCAAGGGAATTGTACCACCCACAGTGGACAGATATTCCCATTTCGTTAATGCAATAAAGCTAACTTCACAGGCAGAGACCCATCCCTCAGATGATTATAGATTCTGTCAAGTTGAAATAAGATAATAGATGATAGATAGATAGATATAGATAGATAGATAGATAGATAGATAGATAGATAGATAAGAGATGGGTAGATATATAGATGATAGATGGATGATAGATTGATAGATAATAGAATGATAGATGATAGATTAATAGATATATGATAGATTAGATAGATAGATAGATAGATAGATAGATAGATAGATAGATAGATGGATAGATAGATAGATAGGGATAGATAGATAGATAGATAGATGGATAGATAATATACTTTTTATTATTAGTTTCTTATGGGATTTTTTATCATGATAGAATATTCAATATTGTCAAAGAACACTTTTGCATCCACTGAGAATTCGCTGTAGCTTATATTCTTAAGTCTACGTATTATATTAAAATTATTGACTTGCAACTGTTGGGCCATCCTTGTAGTCCTGGAAAAAGTCAGCTTGCTGATAGCATGTGATCATCTTCAGTACTGTTGAATTCACTATGCAAGTGTTTTACTGAGAATGTGTGTGTGTGTGTGTGTGTTTTCAGGGAAATTGGTCTCTTGAGTTTTGTTGGTTTGGCAGGGATCCTTATCCAGTTTTGCTACCAGGGTGATGTTGGTTTCTCTGAGGGGATTTGTTAACATTCTTTCTCTTTCTATTTTTATGGAGCAACTTGAGGGTCATACATTAGTTCTTTGAAGGTTTGGGAGAATTCCGTAGAACTCTGTCTAGGGCTCTCTCTGAGGCTGCTGCTCTTTGCTTCAACCACATTGCTAGTTATGGATCCACTAGATTGTTCCTACCCTCTGGATTTCATTTTCTCGGCATATCTAAGTCTTTGTCCATGGATTAATCTGTTCTATGAATTCCAGTTTTTAGAATATACATTTTCAAAATATCTCTTAATAGGTAAGGGGGTTCTTTCCTGAAGCCCAAGACACAAGTTGACACTACAGATATTTTATTCAGATAGCACGAAGGGATCCAGGCACTGTGCGTGGAGGCTTCAATTTTGTCTTACAGATTTAATTCTTTTTATTCCTTTCTGTTGTTTTTGAGATTTTAACGTACCATTCCTTTCTCCCCTTTCTTTCCACCCTCCAACCCCTCCCATAGGCTTCTCTCTTTAGAATTCTTAAAGACTGACTGGTGTCCCCTCCCCCTCTAACCTTCTTGTTCTCATGGCTTCTCTTGTTTAGCATTTAAACGCATGCAGAAAACCACCCGGGTGCTCCCCATGGGGACTGAGAATAATATTATAGGTAATCTGTGTTTTGTGCTTTATTAATCAAGTAGAACACTAATATAAAAAAAACTCTTCATAATTAGTGGAATAGAAACTAATTCAAAGATGTTTATTGGAATAGAAAATTAGAGTTTGATTATACCTTTGCTCCTGAACAATGACAGGTTTTCATTTACCTTGATGTTTGAGGGTCGGTCTTAGCTGTTTATGTTGCTCCATTTATTAAACAAACCAGATGGTTTGTGTCATCTATTTTTAGTTGGATGCAGTTGATAAAAATGTTATAAAGGTTTCTTTGGACATGTGGCAATTTCCCCACATGCTGGCCTCTGCTTTCTTCCTGGAATGATTTTGAGAAGATGTAATCCTGTCATATCTGAGCCAGGAACATGTGTCTTTCAAGTCCACACAGGGACATGTTACCTGTAGTGAAGAACCAGGCAGAGGTGGGGACATTCTGACTCTTCCTCCACCTCAGCTATGCTGGGGCTTGGGTGCAGGGTCTGCAGCTCCTGGTGCCGTCACTGCTGGTGGCATCTGGTGGTTTAGGGAAGTGATGGCTGACAGCTGGTCACAAAAGATTTACTGGAAAGATGCTCCCAGGATGCAGCCATCACAGGGACTGGGACATGGGAAAAGGTGGGGACCTCAGAGGGCCAGCCTGCCTGAATGTCTGACATTCTGCTTCTGAGAAAGAGCTTGGCAGGAAAGCCCAGCAGGGGGAACCAAGGCTAGGTCTCAGAATCCAAGGAAACAGGGTGGGCACGTAGGAGCAAGTCTATCACTTTGATCTACCTGATCTACGTTCACAGCCCTGCCATGTGACCTCTCTGGTTCTTCTGCTTCATTTTAAGCAATAGTCTTTTAGCCCACAGTTTCTCCCCTTTCTCACACCACCACCATTATCTGTCCCCTGCCCCCCCCCCCCACCAATAAGATGTCAGTGTCTTCCTTGTCACCTTATGTTGAAGGAAGTCATTTACACAACAAAGTCTAGTTTGATGTTGTGTTTGGAGGCATAGTGATCCATGCATGGCGTAATAGATTAGGAATTCAAAGCCACATGAATAGTGTGTGTGTGTGTGTGTGTGCTCTTGTAACAGTGGTCAGAAATCACAGATTCTTGCATTGGCCTACAAAGACCCACTGAGGCTGAAGCTCTGGTCACCAGCCAAGGTAGAAAGAACTTCTTGCTCAAAGTGACACTCCTTGGGGGCAGCCCGAGCCATATGATGGGTACATATGTGGTACTGGTCCTTCCCACTGTCCTCCTGAGGGCTACTTGCTGGATCTGTCCAGTGCTGCACTTCCTGTGGCTCAGTGAGATGGCCCCACTCTTCACTATTCCCATCGCATTATCGGTTGCTCCCACTGTTGGTCTAAGTGCATGTCCCCATATACTGCCACAACCTGACCTGAGAAACTTGAGCCCTTAGCCCCAGTTAGTCCATTTCTCCAATAGCTTGACCGTGGAGGGCAGTGGATAATTCAGTGAAAGAGAAAGAAGGGTGCCTCCCTGTGAGCTCTGGTCCACTTGGAACTGTACCAGCACCTGCTGGGGCTCCGGAGGCCTCAAGAAAAGCAGTACATGGAGGAAAACCCCGAGAGTGGATCCTAACTTCTGCTACCCTCCATGGTTTGCCATGACTCCCCTCACTTAATAGCACTCAGAGCCTCCAGCACACAACATTCCTATTCCAACAACCTGCAGAGCTGGGGGGAGGGCCTTTCCTCCTTCTCCCTTCCTTCCCCCACTCCCTTCCTCAGCACTCAGCTCTCACACAGCACAACGACTTTGTCATGGGCTGGGGGCTGTGCAACTCAGGCCAGATGAACAACTCCACACAGCCACCTGCAGCAGCCTGTGCATTCTTCAGAGACCTCCTCTCCAGGGAGGCTGGGATGAGATCCTTGCCTACACTGCAGAAAAGATTTTCAAGGCAACCTAGCCTGGAGTGGAGCTGGAGTTCCTGAAAGGGAGATTGTGGGACAAATAGAAAAGATAAGACAGCACGTGAGTCTTAGGAGTGTCACTGTGCTGGGCTCATGGTAGCCACAGGCACGATTTCAGTGGCTTTCAAGTTACAGCTCAAAGGGTTGGAATAGGGAGTTGTTTTGTATTAATGAGACTATAGTGTGGTTCTGGAGATCTGATGGATGGGGTCAAACTCTGATAAAGTAAAACCCTGGTCATAAAGGCAGGGAGACAGAGTAGGGGGCAGGGAGGCAGAGGCTTGACAGACACCAGGCACTAGTGTTTGCTTTTATGTTTACTTCAGGATGAACTGATGTCACCAGTAAAGGTTACACAAAGACAAACTGTGTCTTCTCTGTAGCATTTGCTATTGGTCCCTATCTTCCCGGCCCTTATCTTAGCAGCTGGAGCTGACCATGGTCTTGTGCACCTAGTTCCCTGCCTCCCAACACACACACACACACACACACGCACACGCACACGCACACGCACACGCACATACACATGCACACTCAGGAGTAGTGCCAGGGAAGAGGAATGTTGGAAAGATGGTATTGGCTAGAACTGGTCCTGGTAACTCTGCTCCCTGTGAGACATGGCAGCAGGGCTTGGAGAGGGGCTGGAATGACCCACATTTCCACCATGCCCCAGCTGCCTATGAGCAGACTCAGACAATAACAACCTCAGCCCAGGAGCCCATGGTAGGATTTCAACCCTGTAGTGTCTTGAAACCCAGAACGCCACATCCCCTTTCTGGACACTCACCAAGTATCTGCTGCGTGCACACCCTCCTTCACCTGCACCAGTAAAACTGTGGCTTTTTGGAGACCACTGTGACCCCTGGGGAAGCACCCTGTGTCCCTTCAGTAGCCTCTGACCTATGCTTTCCAGCTGACTTCCCGGTTTGTACCTAATCAAGGCCTTCAAACCTCAGGTAGGTTTGCTTCTAAAGGCATGTGGAGGTATGTGCACAAACACGAACATTCATCTGAACATGCTCACCTGTGTGTGGCTATCCATGTCACCCTGACGATGTGAGCATGCAAGTGTATACATGTGCACACATGCATAGTGACTAAAACTACAAAAACAACAACAACAACAACAACAACAACAACAATGCTCCTCTGTGCACTGTATACTTCTAACTAATGAATATGGACTTAGAAATTTTCGGAGTCTAAATCTCCTTGGGCTTTATGGGATAAGATGCTTGCTGCCAAGCCTGACAGCCTGGGTTTGATCCCTGGAAGATTTCCATGAATTATCCACTGACTTCCTCATATATGAGGTACCATGGTACACACACACACACACACACACACACACACACACACACACAAATAAATGTATTTTTTAAATTATTTTGGAAGAGCCATCCAGGGGCTGGGAGATGGCTCAGCGGCTAAGAGTAACTGTTGTCTTACAGAGGACTTGGGTTTGGGTCCTAGCATTACACAGTAGCTCATTGCTACCTATAACTCCAGTTCCAGGGGATTCATACCCTTCTCAAAATATGATCCCTGCAGACACCAGCCAGGTATGCACATGGTACACATATGTACAAACATACAAAACAGCCATAAAATAAAGTAAATCTAAAAACAGTATTTAAAGAGCCATTTTTGGTGGTACCCACCTTTAATTCCAGATCTCAGGAGGCAGAGGCAGGCATATTTCTGTGAGTTTAAGCCCAACTCGGTCTACATAGAGAGTTTCAGATCATAAAGGACTTTACAGTGAGACCTTGTCTAAAAAAAAAAAAAACCAAGAAAAAAAGAAAAAAAGGGAAAAAAGGAAGGAAGAAAGAAAAGAAAGGAGGAAGGCAGGAAGGAAGGAGAAGAAGAAGCCACACCCAGAGCCACAGTGAGGCTGTTCGGGGATCCAGCTCCCAGAGCCTGTGCTGTGTCTCAGACCATGCTCCACACAAGGACAGCCTTCAGAAAGGAACTATGAAGTGTGCAACACGTCATTTTTAATTCAGACTCCCGCCTTCCCACTCGGTGACCAGGTCATTCACCAGTTAGCCTATATTCCTGAGCAGGAGTATCAACTGAGTAATGGGCTCTCTGAAGGCCTTCTCCCACAGACTCACTGACAGCTAGAGCTCAGATGGAAGGAGAGGTATTCAAGCACCAGTATCCATGAAACCACTAAGGTGCCTGGAACACAAAGCAGCCATTAGAAATGGAGCTCAAGGGATGTCCAGGATCATATCATTCCTGGACATTTCACTACCAGGTACCATGAGATAGTCAGTGATTGTTGTTATGTCCAAAGAGTCCTCACACAAAATGAAGGGCAATGACATTTTCTTGATGGCAGAAGAATGCTGATGTAGTACCAAACAGAGGCCCAAGATGATCCATGCACTACACCCTTAGCACAGTTGATTTCAACACAAGAACCACCCGGGGTCCCTAAAGGTCAAACTATGAAAGGCAGGTTTACCAAAAACAAAAAGTCAAAGGCATTGGCCTATGATCTGGATGTGAGGCTAATTCATGAAGCCTCCAACTGTGGTTAGAAACAGTCACTTCACCATCTATAACATTTCTGTTTCCTGATCCTTATGCCCTTTCCATCCTAGAATTTACAGGTCACAATGGGGAGATACTGGAAGACACAGGTCACTTCAGGGAGACACAGCTTAATGTGGGAAGACAAAGCTTATGGCAGACAGGAATGGGGCAGGGGGCAGAGAAGGAGAAATATAATGTCAGACATATCCCAGTGGCCATAAGAGTCACAGGATGCTTCAGGGAGATACAGGTCACTTCACAGGTTTCCTCAGGGTGATATAGATCATCTCAGAGTTATCTCACAGGTCACCCCAAAGAGACATAGGACACCATCTGATGAGGAGGGTCCTAGTGGGCCAATGTAATGACCCTCTGTAAGTTCTACACATTTTAGGGATGAACAAAAGTCTACCACAAAATCCCATCAGAACTCATGGTCTCTTGCACACCCATCATAGTCCTATACAAAGAGATGATCAGCAACCCTCCATGAACAGGCTGATGTTCACCTGAGCACATCAAAGCCTAGATCATGGTAGATCTGACCATAGACCACCTGAGCTGACCCACTAAGCTTCCCCTGTTCACTATCAAGCCCACCAGGGTCGATGGATACCAAAGCTACTGTTCCTTAAGAGTCTAGTCATTGCTGCAGTGACAGCAGTTGTGGAAATCTCAGGTTTTATACAAAAACCAATGGTTCGTATAGTAGAGGAGACCAGTGTGACAACCCACAGCCTGTGAATGACAACAGCCTGCCGAGAAAGGTTAGAAGGGTGTCACTTACAGTCAACAAACACTTGTGAAACAAGGAGAGAATATCAAAACCAAGCAGAAAAACAACCCAGATACTGTCAGAACCCTAATATCTGTGGAATCAAAAAGCATGCAAGACCCGGAAGAGTTCTGCCTGGTTAGCCTGAGTTTTTATATCAGTGTCTACAATGTACTGCCATGTACAATTAGTCTCTACCATGCCCAGTTTTAGAGAAGTGACTGTACACGCTCATGTGTGCACATATGTGTGGTTCCAGCAGTCGGTGTTGGGTGTCGAGGATTCTCCAATGAGATCCAGGAGAATCTCCTCCAGTTACAGATGTGTACCCCTCCCGGCCTTTTACCTGGCTGCTGGAATCTGAATTTAGGTTCACAGGCTTGCATGGCAGGTAGTTTTATAAATGGAGACATCTCACTTTTACCCCACACACTTTTCATGCCCCTGCCTCTGTATCTCAAATGCTAGGAATAAAAGCATGTACCACTTCTTGCTTGAGGACAAAATAGAGACTGAATAGTAACTTTGCTGTTTCACAGTTTTACAGATAAGAAAACCTCAAGATTTGTGTCAATGGGAACAGGGGGGGAAATTACCTTCCTTTCTTTTTGTTCCATTTTTTTATTGTTTATATTATTTATTTACATTTCAAATGTTATCCCCCTTCCCAGTTTTCCCTCTACAAAACCCCTATTCCATGCCCCCTCCCCAGTCTCTGTGAAGATGCTCACCCTCCCACCCACCCACTCCTGTCTTAGCACCCTAGCATTCCCCTACACTGGGTCATCAAGCCTCAACAGCACCAAGGGGTTCCCCTCCCAGTGATGCCAGATAAGGCCATCCTCTGCTACATATGCAGCTGGAGCCATATGCACTCTCTGGTTGGTGGTTTAGTTCTTGGGGGTTCTGGGGGGGGGAGTCTGTTTGGTTGATGTTGTTCTTCCTGTGGGGTTGCAAAACCCTTCAGTTCCTACAATCCTTGCCATAATTTCTTCATTGGGGTCCCCGCACTCAGTCCAATGTTTGGCTGTGTATATCCACATCTGAATCAGTCCTGCTCTGGCAGAGCCTCTCAGAGGACAGCTGTACTGGGCTCCTGTCAGGAAGCACTTCTTGGCATCAGCAATAGTATCTGGATTTGGTATCAGCAGATGAGATGGATCCTGAGGCGGGGCAGTCTCTGGATGGCCTTTCCTTCAGTTTTTGCCTTACTCTTTGTCCCTGCATTTCCTTTTGACAGGAGGAATTCTGAATTAATATTTTTAAGGTGGGTGGGTGGCCCTATCCCTCAACTGCAGCTGTGCCTATCTCCTGGACATGGTCTCTACAGGTTCTATCTCCCTTTGTTGGGTATTTTGGCTAAAGTCCTCCCTGTTGGGTCACTGGCATCTGGACTTCTAGTGCCTGCCCCCAAATTCCCCTCCCCCACTGCTACACCTCTACTTTCAAATTCCTGACCCTTTGTACTTCTCCCCCATCTCCTCCCATATCTGAACTGGCCACTTTTTCTCGCTCCCCCTCCTCTCTCCCTCCCAGATTCCTCTCTCCCTTTTCTTCCCATAGATTATTCTCTTCCCCCTAATAAGTAGGACAGTAGCATCCACACTTTGGTGTGATTTTCTTTCAAAAAAAAAAATTTAAGTAGGTATGAGAAAGAAGGGGAAAAGATACTAGTAACCCAAGAGCCCAGGGTTTCACCTGCTAATGTCACAATGTCACAATGCTGTGGCACCTAGGACAAAACATATACTAAAGAGAAAATCTCTCTCACCCTCACCTTGCTTTCCCCCCCTCTTACTGCTCCTCCTCCTGTCCTCCCTGTGCTGGCCCCATGCCTGGCTCTTTTTTTTTTCCTTTCATTTGCAATATTCAACCAGGTTCCATCATGAAGCTCTTCAGAAGGAAATGAAGTTTTCACATTAGCTAAGTCTCCAATGTGGCTGCCTCTATATCTGTACTGGCTGGTTTTATGTGTCAACTTGACACAAGCTGGAGTTATCACAGAAAAGGGAGCCTCAGTTAAGGAAATGCCTCCGTGAGATCCAGCTGTAAGTAATTTTCTCAACTAGTGATCAAGGTGAAAGGGCCCATCCATTGTGGTGGTCCTGGATTCTAAAAGAAAGCAGGCTGAGCAAGCCAGGGAAAGCAAGCCAGTGAGTAACATCCCTCCATGGCTTCTGCATCAGCTCCTGCTTCCTGACCTGCTTGAGTTCCAGTCCTGACTTCCTTTGGTGATGAACAGCAGTGTGGAAGTGTAAACTGAATAAACCCTTTCCTTCCCAACTTGCTTCTTGGTCATGATGTTTGTGCAGAAATAGAAACCCTAAGACACATATCTTCTCGGGTAAGGCACCAGACAGAAAATGAAAGAACAACAACCTCAGTAAGCCATCTCTGCAAACCAGCCCCCACCAGCTTCAGCATTAAATAGAACACAGGATGATGGCCCCTTGGAACAGCACATTGTGAGCCTGAAGGAGTGAGCAGTTGTCACAAATCATCTCACTTAGCTAGGCTACGAACTGCCAGTGAGTGTGTGCCTTTAGTCTCCTGCCTTTCCTGATGGTGATGGGTCAGGATTTGTGGACAGTGGAGACGTCAGGCTGGATGTTCCTGCCATTGTCCTCAGGGCCTTAGGTGCTCACAGGATGCCGGTGCCATACGCCCTTACTGCAGGTAGCCCCAGTCAGTGGCCATGAAGTAAGTAACTGTCCACTCCAGCGAGACAGTGTCTGAGAACAATTACTCATGAAGCCTCTTCCCCCTCTGTCTGAGAGAGTGAGGGCGTCTTTTGAAGTGGGAATTAAAAGTTGCCTTTTGTAAGTACTTGTTTTAGAATCATTAGCTAAAATTAAGCCCTTGCTCACCAGCCCTTTTTAGACTGAGTAATTTTTAACTCTACCATGTGATAAGTTGGAGTAATTTAAAAAGTGTTACCTCCTCGCAGAGATGAGACCCACGGAAGCATGAGGCATGTTGCTTATGCTTGACAACTGAGCAGGTTCTCTGGGTAGGAAGGAGGGTCAGGACAGTGTGGCTGAGGAGTGAGGCTTGCATGCTGACCAGCAGACATTGGTGAGACCACCCAACAGGGCAGAGAAGCTTCTCCAGGACACACACAGTTTGTAGTGCACCACCAGACAACTTGACCTAGCCAGTAACCATGGGACAAGTGTGTTCAGCAAGGCAGACCCGGCGCTGGATCCAAGATCAGTCTTGGTGAAGTTAGAAGTATTTTCAGGAGAGTTGTGAGCTTGGTGGGTTTAAACACCTATGATGTCAGGTTTAATATGAAGTAGGTGGCTGAAGTGTGGAATAGCTCCAAGGAGACACAGCCCCTGACACCCAGGACTGCTGAGGTTAGAAGATGGAAGTGTTTGGAAGATGATGAGCCAGAGCCACCTAAAAGGGTCTCCCCTGCGGCTCTGTGGTGTTGCTCAGCATGTTACACCAGCTACCTTGAAAGGCAAAAGGTGTTATTTCTGCTCCAGTGTAGAGAAAGTACTCAGGAGGCTGACTCCTCCACTAACGGTTATAGTTGGCACCTTTGTTATTGTGATAAACACTGATCATAAGAACTAACTTTGGAGGAAGAAATTAAGGATGGCCATAGTGTGTAAACTGATCTCAATGCAAGAGCAGGCTTCAGCTACCTGAGAGGTGACATCTCCAGAGAGCCACCGGGGCCAGGGCAACCACACCTACCACCCACATACACCCACCACACACACCACTCACATACACCCACCACACACACCACCCACATACACCCACCACACACACCACCCACATACACCCACTACACACACCACCCACATACACCCACCACACACACCACCCACATATACCCACTACACACACCACCCACATACACCCACTACACACACCACCCACATATACCCACCACACACACCACCCACATACACCCACCACACACACCACCCACATACACCCACTACACACACCACCCACATACACCCACTACACACACCACCCACGTACATCCACTACACACACCACCCACATACACCCACCACACACACCACCCACATACACCCACCACACACACCACCCACATACACCCACTACACACACTACCCACATACACCCACCACACACACCACCCACATACACCCACCACACATACCACATACACCCACCACACATACCACATACACCATGACCATCACA
Source organism: Micromys minutus (assembly GCF_963924665.1). Lineage (NCBI taxonomy): Eukaryota > Metazoa > Chordata > Mammalia > Rodentia > Muridae > Micromys > Micromys minutus. Next base: position 258,871,523 of record NC_137969.1, read on the forward strand.
CCCACCATGGCCACTACAGCCACCATGGCCAGGGCATGGGACCCAGAAACACAGTAACCAGAGTTCGATGGAACACAGATTGTACCTGCTTTACACCAGGGTTTTTATAGCTAATGGTGGAGACAGGAAAAGGGGATCTCGCTGGGAATGGAATGTGGGTATTAGCTGTTTCCCTTAGATAATCTAGTTCTGAACATGTAAGGTCTGTTGCCCTTCCGCAACCACTGGGTGTCCAGTATCCAGGTTGGCTGCTTTTCCTTCTCAGTCCCCAAATATCTGTCGCTCTGGAACTTATAGTTCACTTTAGGCCTTGGCTTTTGGGGAGCTTGGCGGGGCAGATCCTTTACTGACCAAAAGCAACTTGGAGGGGGAAGGGTTTTATTTGTCTTATGGATCATGGCCAGCCCATCATGTAAGGAAGTCGGGGTAGGAGCTCAAGACAGGGACACAGAGGCAGGAACCGAAGCCATGAAGGAGCACTGCTTACTGGCTTGCTCCCAGGTCTTATAACATAGATTTGCTATACAAGCCGGGGCCTTCAGCACAGAGGTAGCACCACACACAGTGAGCTGAACCTCCCTGCTTCAGTAATCAATCAAGAGAACATCCCATAGGCATGCCCACAGGTCAGTCTGATAGAGGCAATCCCTCACCAGAGTTTACCTCTACTGGGCAATCCTAGTTTGGCTGACAAAAACTAACCAGCACACAAGTCCTCTGTGGTAGACTCACACCAGGCTTCCATGCCTGTTATCCGGGGCTCAGATGATAAACCACAGTTTATATTTTATATTACAGTAACTTAGATTTACAGAACAAACCCCTAGGTAGGTTGTCAGATGCCCTAAGTTGATAAGAGAGGATTTACTAAGCACAGTTGCCTGATTATCTTGGAGCTGTCTGACAAGCATGTTCAGTGATGCAACCCTACGAGTCACTCAAAAAAGGGCCAGAGGCAGGGGCATTATTTCAATAGCCAAGTGCATACACAAGGCCCTGGGTTTGAGCCTAGCACTATGTACACAATAGAGGCTTAAATTAACAAGATGTGTGCAATCTCAACAGTGTCACTGGAACTGACACCCAACCCACACGGGCTAAATGAATGGTTACATACAGTGCATTTTAATAGAAGGTTTCCAACCTAAAACCCATATCTAAAGCCAAATATGAGTAACCATGTCCCTGGAATGCTGATTCAGGTTGCCCAAATACCATGTCCCAATGGGATAACCATTTCATTAAATATTTACAGCAACAGAACAGAGACTTTCAAATGCAGTTAATAGAAACATCAGGCACACACACACACATACACACACACACATACAAACACACACACACATGCACAGAGGTTACAGTGAACCAGGGAGTCCCCAAAACAGTCTTCAGATGCTACCTGGCTGCCTTTGGCTTGATAGGAGGTATTGTTCTGATAGTATTTCTGCCCTGGTTACTTTTCTACCCACCATGATAAATCACCATGACCAGGCAATGTATAAAAGAAAGCATTCAATTGTAGGCTTCCTTACAGTTTCAGAGGGTAAGTCTATGACCTTCATAGCAGGTATCACAGCAGCCCACACCCAGGCTTGATGCTGGAGCAGTATCTTAGAACTTATAGGCTAAGGCAGAACCACAAGGCAGATGAGGGTTGCGGGTACAAGGGACTTGTAACCAGGAAGAGCATGAGCATTTTTAAACCTCAAAGCTCACCTCCACCTCCTCTACCAAGGCCACACCTTCTAATCCTTTCCAAAAGATTCCACCCTCTGGGGAATAAACATTCAAATACATGAGCCTATGGGTTCATGCTCATTCAAACCACCACAACATCCCCAAAAGTTTAACCGGATAGCTACATAGGAAGATGTTGGGTTAGATGCAGAGATGGATGTTAGAAGTACCAAAGGTAGCCACATGTGATTTGTGCTGTGCATCTACCACATTCCAATTCTCCACAATGAATGAAAGCAGTAAATAAAACTGGCAAAAGCAATAGCCCTAGAGATGCCTTTGATTGCTAACCAGAGAGGCCAGAAGGGAGCTCTGGTTTCTTTTTTTATTATTATTCCCAATTTTTTTATTGGAAATTTTTTGCATTTACATTTCAGATGTTATTTCTTTCCCTCAATCCCATCCCCTCACCCCCTCCCATTGCCTCCATGAATGTGTTCCCTCTCCCAACCACCCTCTCCCACCTCAGCATCTTGGCATTCTCCTACACTGGGAAAACAAGCCTTTGCTGGACCAAAGGCCTCTCCTCCCACTGATGCCAGAAAATGCTATTCTCTGCTATATATGCAACTGGGGTCATACATAGGTCTTTCCATGAGAACTCTTTCGTTGGTGTTTTAGTCCCTGATAGCTGTGGTGGGTTTGGTTAGTTGATAATTTTGTTCTTCCCACGGGGTTGCAAACCCTTTCAGCTCCTTCAGTCCTTTCTCTAGCTCCTTCATTGGGGTCCTTGTGTTCAGTTTGATGCTTAGCTGTAAGCATCCTCCTCTGTATCAGTATGGCTCTGACAGAGCCTCTGAGGAGGCATCAGGTTCTGGTCAGTAAGGACAACTAGGCATCAGCAATAGTGTTGGGTTTAGTGGCTGCATATGGGGTGGATTCCCAGGTGAGGCAGTCTCTGGTTGATCTTTTCTCCAGTCCCTGCTCCTCTATTTGTCCCTTTATTCCCTCCCATGAACATTTTGTTCTTCCTTCTAAGAAAGACTGAGGTATCTACTTTCTGTCCTTCCTTCTTTTGAACTTCATAAGTTCTGTGGATGGTTCCTTGGGTATTCCGAGCTTTTGGGGTCAGTATTCACTTATAAGTGAGTATGTACTATGAGTGTTCTTTTGTGGCTGGGTTACTTCACTCAGGATGATAGCTTCAAGTTCCATCAATTTGCCTAGAAATTTCATAAAGTCATTGTTTTTGATAGCTGAGTAGTACCATTGTATATATAGGTACCATAATTTCTGTATCCATTCCTCTGTTGAATGACATCTGGGTTCTTTCCAGGTTCTGGCTATTATAAATAAGGCTGCTATGAACATAGTTGAACATGTGTCTTGTTAGATGTTGAAGGTTCTTTTGAGTTATAGAAAGCCAAAAACTATGTGGCTCAAAGAGCCCCTTTATGCAGCTGTGAAGAGGCACCCTGTGAACTGCACACGTGTATCTTTGTACAGCAGTGGTCTGTGTCTCACCCATGACTCACTCCGCAGGAGGTGAGCTGATCTTGGAGCCAGGCCCAGATGTAGCTTCTGTACTTCCAACCACTTTCAAATGCCAAGAGATGAACCAGGACAGCTCCAGTAAGTTCCAAAGAGGTCCTCTGTGGACAGGAGTGAGGCCAAGCTGATAAGAGCTCAAATTTCCTTCCCTAGAGGCTTCAGCTCCTCCCCACAAACTCACTCAACCTCCTGCCTCAGCCCAGGGCTTCAGTAAGCTTGCTTTTACCCTACATTCCGCCCACTTGCGCTTTCCCTGACTTATAAACTTAAAAGTTCTTCAACCAGTGCTACAAAGTCTAAGAAAATCAATGTTATGATTTACAAAACAATCCCATAGCATAGTTCACAAGGTACAACTAAACTAGACATTCACAGGGATACATCTGGGCTCCAGAAGGCCCACCTCAGGCACCAAATTTGTTTTTCTTTAGGACCAAAGTCTTTTATCTGACCTCAAGTTTTAAAGTCTTTTCATCTGGGGCTGTAGGGATGGCTTAGTGATTAATTAGAGAACTGCCTCCTCCCACAAAGGACCCAGGTGCCACTCCCAGTGCCCACACCAGGTGGCTTTGACCTGTGACTCCAAGTCCAGGTTATCTGACGCCCTGTGGGTACCCAAATACATATGGTAGTGCACATAAACTCACACAGACAGACACAAAATGGTTTTGTTTTTGTGGGCTTTGTCTTTTTTTTAAGCCCCCTCCATTTTTTTTTTAAGACAAGGGCTTTTCTGGAAAGGTTGTAAAGACCAGTTCAAACGGAAGATACCAAAGAAGCCAGGGCTTCTGGACACAACGGGAAAGATGCACATATGGAAGCACACACTGGGAGTGGACTCCAACAGTCTCACTGGACACACAAACCAGACTTAAGAGCAGGCTCCAGGCTGGAGAGATGATGGCTCAGTGGTTAAGGGCACTGACTACTCTTCCAGAGGTCCTGAGTTCAAATCCCAGCAACCACATGGTGGCTCACAACCATCTGTAATGGGATCTGATGTCCTCTACTGGTGTCTGAAGACAGCTACAGTGTACTCATGTACATGAAATAAATAAATAAGTCTAAAAAAAAAAAAGAGCAGACTCCATGCCTAGCAGTAGATGAGAAACAAAACAATCTCAATAGTTGTTTTGAATTTTTTAATTTTTTGTTTATTTGTTTGTTGGGGTTTTGGTCTCATAATTCTTTATCTGGGATTTTTTTTAACCTTACACATCTTTTGGTTATACATTGTTGCTTATATATTTCCAGTTTTGTGTTTTTATGGTATTTCTCTGTGTGTGAATGTGTGTATGTATTTGTCTATATGTTCTTTCCCTTTTTTCTTTGTTGAAGGGATAATTACCTTCTTAAAATTTATTTATTTTGTACTTATTCACTTTGGACCCTGCTCACTGCCCCTTCCTGGTCACCCCATCCTACATAATATGTGTTTCTTGTGCTTTTTCTTTGTCTCTTTTTTCTGTTTGTTTTTAATCTTATTTTATATTATTTATTTAATTTTTTTAGAAGCCTGTTTGTTTTTTAATGGGAAAGAGAAGGAAAGGTTGTGTGTTTGGACTGGCAGGATGTGGGGGAGATCTGATATGATCTGGGGAAGGGGAAACTCCAGTTTCCAGAATATATTGTGTGTAAAAAAAAGTAATTTTTCAATGTTAAGAATTTTTAAAAAGTACAATCAGGGGCCTGTGTACCTCACCTTTACAAAAGGGTAGTGTGTCTGTGGGGGCTTGTCTATACCTGCATTCCGCTGTCTGGTTGCTGGTCACTTGGCCACCTTGTTTTCATTTGTTGAAGGTTCTCCCAAGGCAGCCTAGGGATCAGAGCATAATTTGTGACATTGTCTCCCTAGGAAACACACCTAGGGTTTCAAATAACTAGCCAATCAATACACTTCCTTTGGGGGAAATGAGGTGTCCACTAAGTTTTAATTCTTCAGACACATCAGCACTTTAGACATTTTAATATCTTTAGAAAGGTATATGTGACAATTCCCTAAACTCTTCTATACTATAGAATGTCTTAGATCCCTCAAGGTAGTAGTACATGCTAGTAGAGATGGGAGAGATTCTATTAAGCCAACTGAGTTAGTCCTGCCCACCTGTTCCACCTGCTCCACCTGCCCACCTGCCCACCTGTTTCTCCTACCCACCTGCTCCATCTGGTCCTCCTGCCCACTTGCTCTACCTGCTCCACCTGCTCCACCTGCCTACCTGCTTCACCTATCCCACCCCTGCCCACCTGCTCTACCTGCTCCTCCTCCACCTGCCCACCTGCTCCACCTGCTCCACCTGGTCCTCCTGCCCACCTGCTCCACCTGCTGCTCCTGCCCACCTGTTCCACCTGCCCACCTGCTCCACCTATTCCACCCCTGCCCACCTGCTCCGCTTGCCCCAGCATCACTCACTCTCCCCAGATAACTATCCCTACACAGCTGAGCTCCTGAGACAAGAGATCTCCTCCTACCAATGAGTTACTAAAATACCTCTGGAAACAAACCATGCTAGAATTAAACTTGGACAAGTGAGTACCCCTCTCCCTTCAGAAAGTCCCTATAGAGGTCATGTCCTCTTAGTTAAGGTTTTTACTATCTTATATAAAGGAAAATGGGCTGGATGATAGTTTAGAGGTTTAATCCATAATCATTGTGGTGGGAAGTATTATGGCACACAAGCAGACATGGTACTAGAGAGGAACTGAGAGTTCTACATCTGGATCCACAGGCAACATCGAGCCTCTGGGCCTGGCTTGAGCTTTTGAAACCTCAAAGCCCACTCCCAGTGACACAGTTCCTCCAACAATGCCACTCCCTGTGTGTCTGTGGGGGCAGTATGCATTCAAAACATCACAGGCCACAAGGTAAGTTTCCCAAGTGTCCTCAAAATATAGCAGGGACCTGCAGAGCACACACACTGCCATGGGCAGCAGGAACCCAGGAAAGGGGATATCAGTGTGGATACTGAGTCAGGAAAATGGGTGTTGAGCTGAGAGAAAGGAGCATGGTAGGGGAATTCGTGAGTAGACAGATCCTCGCACAGTTCAAGAGTTCCCCTGATGCTACTCTTCCTCACCACAGTAGACCACTCTGTACCCTGTTTATCATTACAGCCTCTGACCCGTACACATGAACCACTGCCAGAATGTGCCTCCAGACTGAGCTACACCATCTGCCTCGATTCCCACGGAGCCTCTCCCCCACCCCAGCCTTTCTTTCAGTATAAATCTACACCCCACCTTGGATACCTGAACTTTCTCTCTCTGGTTCCCTATCTTCCCACTCTCCAAGTCTTGGGTCCTGGTTGTCCCCACCCCATGCTCCTCTCCAGGGCTCATAGGGAGAATTCTGGGGCTTAAACTGGTCTTCTGAAATCACCTCCCTTTCTGCCACTCAAAATCCTCACCCTCAGTCAACAGTTCCAGTCTGATGTCACCTCAACCACCAGCAGCTTCTGCTACTGCCATACGAAGGTGAGGGTCTTATCTGCTTGGCCAACCAACCACCTTTGAATTGAACTCATCCCCAGCTCCTCTGGGAGCTAAAGGGGACTGTTCTGATGACAGCTGAGTTCTTTCTGATCTCAGCCAAGCCTGGACGATCCCACACTCAGGTGTGGCAGCCTCCACCTCCTGGCCAGCATGTTACAACCGCCAAGGTCACTGTGAAAATCTCCTGAGCACCCATTTCCCACCTCCTCTCCTCTCTGCACGAGGGGTGCTAGAGTGGAATGTGCTTCTGCCGGCTGATGTCTTCCCACTCCTAAAAACCAGGGCAGTGACTTGGCAGAACTGAGGACCAGCGGTCCCCTCCCTTCCCAATATGGGCTTTCCACCTTTGTATCATTATTTATATCCCTCCTTGTTCTAGAAGGATCTGAGGCAGCTTTGATCAAAACTTCACAGATTTGCTTCCAGGGACTCTCGCATTAGCTAGGAGAGCCAGAGGCTTAAAATTATAAATTCATTCTTTCCAGCAACAAATATTCATTCTGCTCCAAGTGCAGGACAGAAGATTCCACAGCCAAAGGCCTCTCCACGCTCAGGAAACCCTGATTACTGCAGGATCAGACTGCAGCCAGAGCACATGTTGGGTATGCCACCAGAGAGTCCCTTCCTGGAGAGCTGCTGAAAAGGTCACATGCAGGTTATGATGTCCTGTCACTGGCCTGTGGCAATCCTAACAATGACTTTTGTGGAAGGTATTCCATCCCTACTTCTAAGTTCTGTGGCTTTTAAAGAAAAGCAAGCCCACTAAGGGATGGCTGAGAAGGTTTATATCCTCCGGAGCTCTGGGATGCTGGGCAAGTGAAGCCACCTGTCTGGGACTCAGCCTTGTCATCCACTAATTCTGCCTCTTTCTTTAATCATCAATGGCTCTGATGCTCCAGCTCCATGTCCCACCCCTCTTGGGATGCTTGTCACCCCTAAAGAAGATATGGAAACATCCAGAAGCATGACTCCCTAGGTATGATCCCAGCAGATATCCCTAGTATGACACACAGACTTTAACACTAATATAGAAACATCACCTCGCCTCAAGGGCTGGGACAAAGGGAGCTAAAGCAAGCCCTGCCTTGGAGTCAGAAAAGCCTGGGCCTATTCCCTACACCCATGGTGCCATTGCTGACAGATGTCACCTATGAGCCACTGCCCACTGAGTTCCCTCATAAGCAACATTTCCCTACTCATCTGCTGCCCCGGGTCCTCTGGGTGGAGACCCCCGACACTGCAAGGTGAGCTAACTGCATGTTGATCCTTTGCAAAGTCTAAAGCATTTCTTGGGCTCCGAGAGTGGACATTAGTTTGAGAGTAGATGGTTGGGTTCAGATTGGTTTGGCTTGGTTAGAGTACACAGACAGCATCATGGGAGTCCAGGGTGATTAAGGATCACCATAGGCAAAGACATTACAAGGAAGGAAAGTTATAGAGAAAGTCCTTCCATGAGACTTGGGCAAAACTTCTTCTCAACAGCACACTGGCAGAATGAAGCTTGCAATGTAGAGTTGTGATCAGGACAAAAAGGGTTTATTCGGGATCAGGTGATCAAATCAACAGAGTGAAAACAAAACTCACAGAGTCATTTCAATACACATGGGGAAAAATCTCAACATCTTTTTCATGATTAAAAATATGGAACAACAGCCAGGAGTGTTGGTGTCACACTTGGTCCCAACACCCAGAAGGTTGAGGTGAGAGGGTCGTGGCAACTTCAGGGCCAGCATGGTCTATTTAGCATGTCTTTGGCTACATAGTGAAATTCTATCTCAAACAATCAAAAGCACCTCAAATATACTAACAGGGCGGGATACCCTCTGCCTCCCTTACTAATGGAAAGAGATCTGTGAAAAGTCTCAATAATGAAGACTGCATTCCCCATCTTTCTGAAAGAAGACCAGGGTACCTATGTCACCTGTCACGTCAATCAAGGTTCTATCTGGCAATTAAGAAAGGGAAAGAAGTGGAAAAGAAAACACAAAACCATGTCAGTCTGAAGATGGTGAGAACTCACATAGTGTCTGAGCCCAGCAAGAGAACAAGGTATGAGAATACAAATCAGCGATGTCTGTACACACTTGCTCAGGGATCCAAAGACTAAGTACATTCACTACAGTGTTGAGGGGGATGGAATACTTGGAAATGGAGGACTCGGACTTTGAAGATCTGCACAGAGATTTGTGGCTTGTCCATAGACTTGGAGACAACACCTTGGAGGCAAAGCTTTCTGAGCAGGGCTATGGTTTCAATGCACTCCAGGCTCAAATCCTGAGGAACATCCTGTAGTAATGGAAAAGACAGTTCTTTCTAGAAGGCATGTGAAGTAGACATTTCTGGTTTCTTTAGAGACTCGGTTGTGTCATGTGATACTTTTCTGGAAACTCTCTTATGAGAGGACGTTTTGCTGAAGCAGACACTTGAGAGGGCTCACGTTTGGAAAGGGAATAAGCGGAATCCAACAGACAATGAATGGCTCTCTTGAATTGCTTCACCTTGCAATGCTTTGCTGGTCTTTGTTGATCTCCACTTGCCAACAATTCAGAGAGATAATGAACTTCTGGTGTTATTCCAGCTGTTTCTTGTTGCTTCCACAAACTCAGGCCAGTTCAGCGGAGCCTGGCGATTTCTCCTGGATCGAGCCACTAGTACTGATTTGTGTTTGGTGTTTTCGACTGGTCTGCTGGTATCCTAACAATGAAGATTGGAATCACTCCCAAAGAACTACTTCTAAACAGATCCACATGCCCCTTGTCCTACTAACCATCTTTCTCCCCTACCAGAGGGGAGGCTAATGTGTTTAAGAACTCTTATTAAAGCAGGTTTTGAAAACTCTAAGTTTACAAGCATGGGAGGTAGCAAGAATTCAGAATAGCCAAAGGGGTTAGTTTGGGGTTTGGGTCATAAAAATCTCCTCTCAAATCCCTGGGAGGTAGGCAGCCTAAAGTCAGGAGCAGGGAGGCTCATATCTACACATGACCATTTCCACCCGGTGACCTCCCCTGTCCGTCTGTACGCCTGTGTCTTCCCACAGCCTTAAAATAAACACCTCAGCCATCAGGTCAGAGGTCATCCTCATAGCCTCACCTTATCTTCATCAGATCTGCAAAGACCACATTTCTACGTAACACATTAATAGGCCTTGAGGCTTGGTTTTTTTTGGGGGGGGGGGGAGGGTGGTAGGGTCAAACATAGCTTTCAGGGAACATGAACAGCTAGCAGGTCACAGAAACTTCACCTGACAGGGATCCTTTAGGGCTAGAGAGATGTCTTCAAACTTAAGAGCTCCTGTAGCTCTTCCAGAGGACCCAACTTCAGTTCCCAGCACTGACAGCGCATGCAACTCCAGATCAAAGGGATCCTACACCGTCTTCTGGTCTCTAGGAGTAGAGAACTTGCACAGAAACACAAACCTACACACACACACACACAGAGAGAGAGAGAGAGAGAGAGAGAGAGAGAGAGAGAGAGAGAGAGAGAGAGAGAAAGCAAGGATGCCTCTAAAAGTGACTTGGTGTAGAACGGGACCATTGTGCTCAGACAGAGCCTCAGGGTGTCAGGCCAGGCTGGAGCAGACCTCCTGAGGAGTATGCTGGCTGGCAGACACACAGCCCCAACAATCCATGTCTTGTTTCTGAACTCATCAACGTATATGCAACTCTGAGTCTTTCGTTTGTGCTAAAGCTTCCTTTACAAAAACACTGAGTGTTCTGCACCCATTTTAAAAAGCTTTGTTGCAAGGACTTGGAGCACACACACATGTATACACACATGCACACACATACATACATACCACTCACACACACACACACACACACACACACACACACACCACTGGACTGGCCACATACACACAGCTATGTTCCACATTGCTAGACCGGCTGAGTCAGCATGAACCAAGCCCCTCTGAGCCGACCCTTGCCACAGCCAACCACTGCTTTCACGTACCCATCTCCCCTGAGCCCTACATTTGCTCCTCTCGTGTCTGTCACCTGACATATCGTCATGCTCCCCAGCACAGGACAGGAACCTTTCTGATGGTCACTCACAGTGTCTGTGAGAGAAAGCTCAGCTCACAAAGTCACAACACACCCTCACTGCCCTGCCTAAACCACACAATACTTTCCTAATGACTCCCCAGGCCCACCACTTATGCCGAAGGACTTCTGTCTTCCTCCGGAGAATGAGTTCTTCTGGGACTTTGACAAGTTCTGCTCTGTCCTTGGGCACCCAGGAACCTACATGCTCCCTACTGGGGCTCTAGGATGGGCCTCCCAACTTTCTCTCCCCAGGCCTCAAATCTAGACAACACTGAATCAGGCACTGAGAGCAACCGTGAGCTTGCCCCTCCTGAAGGGGCAGGTGACCCAGTCCCAGGGCAAAGAGACGAATGTGACTGAGGATGAGACACATCACCTCACTTCACCATCCACCCACATGGCCTCATGCTGAAGGACCTGTGAGTGAAGGGACATAAAGGACAGAGCAGGGCAAGGCCAGAGGAGACACACGCCAGGCTTGACTCCAGGGCTGGGAACAATGGGGTGTCAACAGCCAGAGGTCTGAGAAGGTCGCTCCACATCTCTCGGTAAAAGAGCAATGTGAATTTCTAAGCAGCGACATCTGGAAGATCAAAACCATCACACTTCAATCACCAGGACGCTCTCTGCTCGTTACACGCAATCAGACTTAGTTATTAATAGACGCAGGCTCGGCACCGGCATTCCGCTCGCTCATCCTGAGGTGCGCAAGGGACTCTGCTGGCATTTAGTTAGTCATTTTCATCAGCGTCTTCCACGGATTGACCGATCCGACCCCAAAACCTCACACTGTCACTCATCATAAGTGAATTTATCAACATGTACGTAATCAGAATACACAGGAGAGTCTGAGCTGCTTGCATATGGAATTACTCCTCTCTCCACGCTTCAGAAAAATTCAATTTTGCATAATAAATAATGATAAGGGCCAGTTGACAATTATCTAGATGGGAATATTACATGGAAATGATTGGAATTTCAATGGGCTAGGGGATCTGTCTGGAGGCTCCCTGTAATCAGCCTCCAAGGCTCACCCCCTCCATTGTCGGGCACACAAAGCGCCAGCCCTCCTGATGCAGCCTGCAGTCCGCACCCTGCAAATTGGCACGTACCCTATTAGTAACTTCCTCCTGTCATATAGGTTTAAATGCACAGTCAGGCGGATACGAAAATTAATTAGGCTATTATTTTAATGTAGAAGAAAGAAGCTTATCTGAAAAAACAATCCATGCTCACACAAACATACTCCTCACACCAACATATACTCACACAGACACAGACGCTTACACAAACACACACAGAGAAACATGCATACTTCTCCCACAAACACACATGCTCACTGAAACATACACACCCCTCATACCAACACACACACACACAAACACACATGCTTACACAAACCACACACTTCTCACATCAATACACACTCATAAAAACACACATGCTCACATAAACACAAACATTCCTCACACCAATACACACTCATGCAAGTACACATGTTAACACAAACACATATACTCCTCACACCAATACATACTCACAGAAACATGCACACTCCTCACATAAACACGCATGCTCACCTGCTACCAAACACATCGTGCGTAGCCAGGTCTGCCTTCCCCAGAAGACCCTGTCACTTACGATAGGCCTGCTCCAAGGCTCAGCATCTCCCTCAGCTTCTGAATAATCACATCAAAGAAAGAAATGACAACAAAGCTCGTTCTGATTTTTTCCAGGAGAGCACAGTGCAATTCGGCTTGCTGGGGTATTGTGACTTTCACTAATTACATATCTGCTGCATTTCCTAGCCCAGTCATTATGTCCAGGAAAGAATGCTGGAAGATAGCGCCTGTCCCTGCTACTTTTTACCTGTCACGGTGTAAAGTCACACAGGAGAGGTGCACCTGCCTCACAGGTGCTCATTTTGACCAAGCCTCAGCTGATGGCCCTGTGACCCAGGTGCCTCCCTTAGCATCACCATTACTTTAAAGAGTTGATGGTCAGAGGGCTTTGTTAATTACGAACCAAGTGAAATTGGGCCCAGGGCAGGAGAACAGCAAGTTCAAGGCTAACCTGGGCTATGCACCAAGACCCTGTCTCAAAAGCAACAAAATGAATAAACACAGGCAGGCAAGATGGCTCACTGGGCAGGGAAGCTTGCCATGAAAACTAACAGCCAGTTCTAGATCCCTCGGACCCACATGGCAGGAAGAGAAAATCAACTCCAGCTAGTTGTCCTCTGACTGCCACATGTGTGCACGAGTGCTCCTACATGTGTGTGCCCACACATATACATGCACATGCACACATAAAATAAATAAATCTTAAAAGCTAGCAAGTAGAGGTATCAAACATTCAAACCAAAACACCCATAAATTTGCTGGCAAGAATGTGCTGCCCTTGCATACTCCTTGGCCAGCATGTGACTCTCAGGAGCCACACTCTAGAATTGCATCACACAGGTCCTATGAGAGTTCCCAAGGCCATGTTCTTTGATGGCGCCTGTCCTCCTACTGTTGTAGGTGAGGACATCAGGAGTCTAAGTCTTCAGCTTATGATTGACAGGTTGTCTGGCCCCACCCCTAGCATGTCCTGCCTTCTTTACCTTCCTAGCTCAGGGTTCCAATCAGGATTCAGGCAAAACACCAAAAGGGGACAGGGCCAACAGCACAAAGTGCATGGCCATTTTAGCTGTGATGGGGACTGGGGCAATGAACATTCCAATTGGCTTGATGGAAACTCTTTCCAAAAGAGTAAGAAAACACCCGCCTTCTGCTCTCATTCAACAAAGAGAGAAGCGCACAGTGTGACTTCAAAGACTGAGTGGGGTATGAGGAGCACCCAGTGTGACTTCAGAGACTGAGTGGAGTGTGAGAGGAGCACACAGTGTGACTTCAGAGACTGAGTGGAGTGTGAGAGAAGCACACAGTGTGACTTCAGAGACTGAGTGGAGTGTGAGAGGAGCACACAGTGTGACTTCAGAGACTGAGTGGAGTGTGAGAGGAACACACAGTAATTTCAGAGACTGAGTGGGGTATGAAAGGAGCAAACAGTGTGATTTCAGAGACTGAATGGGGTATGAGAGGAGCACACAGTGTGACTTCAGAGACTGAGTGGGGTATGAGAGGAGCACACAGTGTGATTTCAGAGACTGAGTGGGGTATGAAAGGAGCAAACAGTGTGATTTCAGAGACTGAGTGGGGTATGAAAGGAGCACACAGTGTGATTTCAGAGACTGAGTGGAGTGCGAGAGGAGCACACAGTGTGACTTCAGAGACTGAATGGGGTGTGAGCACAAAAGGGCCACAGTCAAGCAAGGACACTGTGAAAGCAAACTGAGGACACACTCAGGTGTGACACAGCTGTCAAGGACCCAACACTTGAGACAAGCAACAGGCCTAGTTGTGAAAAGCTCTAGATCTTGGAGCACATTCCCGAGGGCCATGAGGACCGGGGCTCTACCACGCTCCCTGGCTAGGAAAGTATCTCGACTCTCAAAGGGCGCGGGTGCCTAAGATAGCACAGGGCACACATTTGTGAGAAGGAGAGGGCAGCTTAAGATACCACGTCAGCGGGCAGCCAACCATCTTGGCAGCCCTCAGCACAAACGTCTCTTCACCCTCTGTGTCAGGGAGATACCCCCTTCTTCACCCTGCTCTTGTCCCTCAAGTACAGGACACAGCCTCCTGCACTTCCTGCAGACGACGTAGCAGCTCCAGCCAAGGATGGTGCTAAGGAGGCTCCCAGAGTGCAGTAACCACCAGGAGAGGCTCCGTAAAGATGGCTACTTAGACGCAGAAGTCTGTAGTGGGACCATCCCGTACCCCATCTCCCCTCATGGATTCTGACTACACATTATGAGAACCAGTGTACAAGAGTTGCAGCTACTACCACTTCCTCTTCTGTGTTTATCCATCATTACCTCCCTACCCCATATTTGTGCATCTGAGAGAGGGCTGATAGGGAGCAGGCCATAACCTGGATTCCAGAGTTCGTGGTCCCTCCGTTCCATTCTGCTCCATTCATGTACCCTGCCAGCCATAGGCAGAGCCGTTCATACATCCTCTCCCTGATGCTAACCCTGCACTCGTACCTGTCTCAAACTCTCATGTGGGAAGGGAGCTAATGGTCCCGTTAATGTCCTCATCACTCGTGAGAGGCTATGGTTAAGAGTCTTGCAGCAGAAGGCATACTTCCTATGCATGGAAACCATACCCACACAGCCATAGGGAGGGAGGGGCCAGAGATCACATGACTCCCTGTGATGGCAGAGGGCCTCAGGGATGAAGGGCAGGTAGCACTAGGCTCTGGGGTGTCCTGAGGACTTGTCCTCCTTCCTTCTTCTCAGCTTCTTCTCATTGGTCCGAGGTTGGTGGATGGGACTCCTGGGAGACTGGAAAAAAGCATCACAATGTGGCCAGGGAGGAAGGGCAAAGTACAAGGAGCTCCCTCCAGCAAGACAACCTGTGTATCTCAGTGCTGAATCCCATGTCTGCCCCATACCTTCTAGCTGTCTGCTTGCTGCTCTTTCATCTGTACCTGGGTGACCATGGTAGCTTCTGGCTGCGGATACTTAAAGAAGGACTCAGCTCCTCTATCTGATATCATTTATTTTACATGAGGCATCTAGAACCTCCAGGCTGACTCCCGGGCCAGGCAGCCAGCTTGTCCTGGCTTGGAATGGGACCCAGAGGTCTCGGCTTTCATTCATTCATAATAGGGGCACAGGAGCAAGTTTTGAACATCGAATTAAATTCTATACTTCAAGTTCCGTGGTAAAATGGTGATGGTTTAGAGAGGCTGACTGCCAACAAATGCCAGTTGGTATGTTTAAAATAAAGAGGCTCCTCTACAAATGTTCTGCTGAGATATAGACAGGGAGAGACTTTCCCAGGAGTAAAGAAGAAAGGAATGGGAAACAGAGAGACTGAGAGAAAAAAAGAGGAAGAGGCAACAAAAAATAAAAGCAGATAAAGAAAGGGAGACAGACAGACAGAAAAACAGAGACATAAAAAAGTAGAGAAATCAACAAAGAAAAAAAGAAAGAGAAACACACACACACACACACACACACACGGGGAGGTTGAAAAGTGACACAGAGACAGAGACACAGAAAGAAAGACTGGGGGAAAAATGGAAAGGAAGAGAAAGACTAAAACCAAAGAGGCAGCTGGCAGTCCCAGCACCTACTAAATGGAGTCTATCCCTGGTGACCTCACCCAGAAAACAAGGCCACATGGTAAAACCAAGCTGAACACGGCCGGGTCAAACACTCTTTAGAACAGTGACAGCACCAGGACTCTCTGCAGAACAAAGCAGGTAGCTCAGCCTGTTCACAATGTCAATGTCACAAAAGGCAGGGGAAAAAAAACATTTTGAATTTTAATCTAGACGAAGGACAAAGGGGAGCCATGGAGGTTGTACAAAAGGCATCTTCAATTTTGCAAAGAGCCACAAAGGAAACAATCAAGCTGCAGCCTTTGGTGTGAGTTGCATTGTCACTATGCTAAAACTGGACATCCACCAGGTTACAGAGAAAGTTGTTCTTAGGAGAGACCAACAAAGGTGTTCAGACCTGTCACCCTGCTTGCAACCCATTCCTAGACCCACCAATGAAGAGAGCGCCCCATGCATCCCTACTTTGATGCTACACACCTTTAATTCCACTAATCAGGAGGCAGAGACAGGCAGATCTCTGTGACTTCAAGGTCAACCTGGTCTACATACTGAGTTTTAGGTCCTCCAGGTTTAAACTGTGACACCAGATCCCCGCCCCCACAGAGGTGACTGTACATTCTCAGTCACATCACACACATCGCACTCAACAATGTATCAGAGAAAGAATGAGTGAAGCAACTATGACTTGGGAGTGGGAGGATGTGGCCTTGTTGAGGTTTGGTCTGCTGCTATGTATTGCAATGCTAAATTTTATACCTGAAGGTCTAGCCCTATGAGTAACCTTTGCTTGTAGGAATGTTTGTTGTGCAAACCTGTTTTTGTTGTTGTTTTGCTTTGTTTTTTATTTAAAACCATTGGTTAAATAAAATTGGCTACAGCAAATTACTGGAGAGATTCGAGGTAGGTGGGTTTGATGTGAACTGGTTGAAGGAGAGAGATGGAGGGCAGAAAGAAGAAGAATGAGGGGAGAGGGAAGGAGAGGGACAAAGCCACCATGAGGGAAGATAGACGATAAACACACGGCCAGGAGAAACAGCAAGTATCTGGAGTGTACTGCTGGGGAGGTAGCCAGGTCATCAGTTAGAAGAGTAGATTAGGGGTAACCTCCTAGATGTTATCAAAGCCAAATAAAAGAAGCATAGTCTGAGTCTCAATTATTTGTAAGATAGTGGTGGATAAGCTTAAATTAGTTGTGTTAATTTTGGTGCCCAGAGTGGGGCACCACCTGTCGGCCTATATTTTTCAAATTTTATTTTAATGCATGTACTTAAATGCTTTAACCTCCCTTCTAGCCAACCACCTGCCAGAGGTAGTGGAAAGGAAAGGTTAATAGGGTAAGGGAGGATGTGGACCTGTTTGGAGATGGTTCTCTGGGGCAAATCCAACCTGTGTTGCCAGGATATCAGCAGATCAGTTCACACAAATCAGCAGTGGTAGCTCGACCCACTTACAAACACCATTCATGAATCAGCAATAATAATTCGATCAAAAAAAAATCTTTAAGGTTCTACCAATTGTCCCTAGTCCTTAAAGTGGCAAGAAGCTACTAGAACACCACCAGAAATTCTTTGGTGCATTTCTATCTGTGAAATTATGATAAACAATGACCAGCAAAGAGTGGTAAGGCATACTAATACCACAGATCATCGTCTACTGTCTGTTGAGTTATGTTTATATCCTTTCCAAACATCACATGTTCACTCAAATGTGTCTGCTCTAACAAAACATTGCACCCCCTTTTCCCAGTTGGCCTCCAAAACACCCTCCCATGTGTCTGCTATGCTCTTATAAGACAGTTTCTAGAAAAATATCAAATGATACAACTGAGTTTCCAAAGAAACCAGGTTTCCATTTTCAGGCCTGTACTATGAGGTCATAAGAGAGAGGGAGAACAGGAGCTGACAGGTATGTGTTGTGTATCTGCACACAATCTATGTCCTGGTGATAGTGGGGGGAGGGGTATGTGTGTATGTATGTATGTACATTTGTACGAATACATGGTTGTAACTATATGCAGTGTGCACCCATGCATCTTCGTGTGTGTCCACTGTGCTTGAGTACATTCACAAGTACATTATGGACAGAGCAATGGCCACTCATACCCTGAAGTGTGAAAGGCTACATGACAACCCAGGTGACACCTGACAGGACATAGTCAAAAGACTGTCTCCCAAGTTAAGATTCAAACCTCAAGGTTCCCTCTGACCTGAACACAGATACCTGGATTTCACTGGGCCCTGCCTCCTCCTGCTAATGCTTTCAAGTCTCATCACACCCAAGTCACACTATGCTGACGCCAGATTCTGAGGCACCCTCATCCACAAGGCCACAGGGTTCCCCCACTGCTTCCTGTCACCTATTCAGGTGGTGGATACTGGCCTGAGATGAGTCTCCCAGATGCCACCACTGCTGAGTCCTGCTGTCTATGAGCCACAGGTTCCAGCCTCAGACCCTTTCTGCCCGCCTGGCATCAAGTAACCCCACTGTGCACGCTCCTTTCTAATATGCTCAAAATCCAGCAGCACATAAAACTGCCTTTGACCAAGCAACTGGGCTCTGCATCCACGCTTCATTGACCCATGCTTGTAGCTTTCTTCATGAGCAGCTGTTCCACAGAAAATGTGCCAAATTAGAGCCTAGCAGCTTCTTCTCCAGTTATTCTCTGAATAAAGCAAGGTACTCAAAATGATGGAGGCTGATGAAGAAATTCACCCATTGTCAGCAAGTGCACCAGCTTCACAGACTCCTGGTGTGATGGAGTGAGTAACACCCATGATGACCTCTGCTGATGCCGGTGCAATGAGAAACATGGGAAGCCCTAGAGTGGCAGGCATGGTGGGCTACTGTGAAGACATTTCCTTTGCCTGGTACCAAGACTGCCGTCCTGTTGTGGCACCTGAAACAGCCTTCAATCAATAACCTAATGATGTGATGAAATTGTGCTGGGCCCAGGACCATGTGTAACCATAGACCACCCCAGGCAGCCTCTAGAAGCTTGGAGGCAACCTCCAAGACTCCTCCCACCAGGCTGCAGGTCTGCCTCTAAAAGCTTTCACATCCTCTGTTACCCTTGCCTCAACCAGGAAGCATCAGTTCAGGATCAAGGCTGAGACCCTGCCCCACCAACTCTCTGGGGTGGTGAAGGATGGGAAACTGGGTTATAGGGAAATCGCAGTGACCCAATCAAGTCCCAATGGCTTGAAGTGTTTTGCTGGAACATAGATATGAGGACCAGACATTGCGATCCTGCCCATTCCACAACTCTCCTGCCATGAAACGGCAATAGGGAAGAAGATTGGAGAGAAGACTCAGCATCAATGCTCTTGCCTTGGAAGTTCAGGGGCCTGAGTTTGACTTAGAACCCGTGCCGGCCATACTTGTACATTTGTAATCCTAGTCCTGAGGAGGGAGAGGTGGGTGGACTCCTAGAACTTTCTGGCCAGCAATCCGACCTAACTGGTAGATAGAATTCCTCAGGATGACACCTAAGGTTATCCTGCAACCTCCACATGAACATACCTTCATGCATATGAACATATACTCCCACAGATGTGTGTGTGTGTGTGTGTGTGTGTGTGTGTGTGTGCTTGCAAATTATATTTGGACAACTCTGACCAGTCCCACGGTGCTCTAGCTTTATGGGATGCTGGAGTGTCCTCCTAAGCGGGCTGCACCCCCAGTGGATTTCACCTGGTCCATTTACCTACTTCCTTCACCTATAGTTGCAGCCCCGATGAAGGAAGTAAGTCGCTGATGGCGGACTTTGAGATCAATGAGCCTGTGTTTATAGAGTTTCTTTTCTCTGCTTCATGCCTGAATTTTTAAATGAAAGCTCTCAGTTTTCCGCTCCTGCCTCCATTGTCCCTTCACAAGCAGTGCTATCACCTGGGCACCAAGGATTCAAACATGGGAGACTGTGGTGACATTTTATTTTCCATCCACAACAGCCCCTGTGCTCAGCATAAGACACTGCAGACTTTGCTGTGGGAAACACATCCATAGGCAGCAACAGCCCCTCTTGCGTCTGGATGCTTGGCCCTTCCATGAGTGCTCAGGGTCAGGAAGCACGTGGAGAAGACAGTATGTTATGCGGCACTAAGGCTGGGGTTCCACAGACGGTAAAAGAAGAGAAGGAACCAGAGAGGGAGAAAGAGTAGGGTTGTGTACTCAAGTTGCCCCTGTAGGCAAGGCCAGCAGCCTGGACTGATGTTCTCTTTCTAGTGTGGGAGTTATGCCAATGGTATGAGCATCTCACTCCCCCAAATACCTGTTCCTATTTGGCTCAGGATTCAGGAAAAGAAATCATCATGTTACATATTATGATTACCTTGTCCAGTTACTGCCACAGCTCTATCACAGGGAAATTTTACAGATGGGACCAGGGTAGAATACAGAAGCTGCTGGGCTAGGCAACAGATAGGCTTCCTGCCCTGGGAGGGAGGCAGAGTATCCTGTGGCCATGGTACGAATGCACCTATTATCATCCAGACAGAATCATCTAGACCAAAAACCTTTGGGCATGTCTGGGAGGTAGGCGTCATACATTGGGTCAGGGGTAGGGAGACCCAACCTGAATGGGGGGCAGCACCGTCTTATGGACTGGGGTCCCAGACTGAATAAAAAGCAAGCTGGTCACCAGTATTCTTCTCTCTCTGCTTCCTGGCTATGGAAGCCATGTGACCAGCCAGCTGCCTCACACTTCTGCCAACGTGCCCTTCCTGCCTCAATGAATACATCCTCAAGTGACAAGCCAGATGAACTTTTCCTTCAAGTATTTTGTCACAACAACAAGGGAAGAATCCATATAAAAACTGATTTTGGTAGACCTTGTAGGACAATGAGTCCCCCATTGCACCCCACCCGTCAAGTGCATGTGCCTGAGAATTACGAGGCAACAGTTGCTTGGGAGTCCGCCCTGTGTGGGTTTGACCATGCACTACACAGTGACTGGGCTGCTTTTGGATTCATTGTTTGTTGTAGTTCAGAAGTGATGAGGATGCGTGACTTACTGAGGAATAATGCTGTACCTGTCCGCAGACACTGCCACCACGGACACCATTACCACAGACTCACCCTCCCAGTTGTTCAGACTCCATGATATTCCTGGACAGCCTCCACAGAAGACAGCTTGCCTGCTGCACGCAAGCACAAAACACTCCAAGCCCCATCCCCCAGCCCAACATAGTATAACATTCACCTCCTAATTGGCAGCCTGACAGGAATTTGTCCTTCCACTGAGACCATCGAGTGGAGGCTTGAAGGGCCAGATCTCACGTGGTCGCAGCTGAGAACCACTGGGGCTTGACCTGGTCCTGCTCAGTATTCATGAAATAACACAGTTCCTCTCTGCTCCTTGGAGGCTCTGAAAGCAGAGGGCCTTTGTCCTTGGATTTAGAGTGAAGGAGGAGAGAAGGCGTGGATGCAACACAGGGGTGTGAGGAAGCTGCTAAGGCAGCTGGGGAGGGAGGAGGGGGACGCGGTGAGGAGTAATCCAGCATCCAGGTAAGTGCAGGTAGTGTGCAAAGCTGCAGCCCCACCCAACCTCCCCCACATGTATGGATCTGGGGATTTCTGGGGACACTACAGAGATTTCATTTTCCTATTTCATGGTTGGTGCCTCAGGGGGGTGAGAAGAGGGGAAAAAGACAGACTGCCAGTCAGGTGGGAAATGGTAGAAAGGGGAAACCCTGTGGAAAAATCCCCAGGCTCAGGGCCAGAAGAACCCTTGAAAAGAGCTTGCTGTGAGGAAGCCCTTGTGCCCACAGAGGAAGAGACAGACTGCTGGTACAGCCCTACTGCCCCTGCCCCCTCCCCCCAAGTCAAACTGGGAAATCACTCCTTCCTCAGAGACAGCCAAGGACAGAAAGCCCCCAGGAAGATCCCACAGGGCAAGACCTGGACAGGCAAGCCCAGAGCACAAGGCCTCTGAACAGCAGACACCAGAGGTGGATCACAGGCACAGGCTCCTGAGGTGTCACCGCCTTCAGCCAGCTCAGGTACAGCATCCAGCAAAGGCTGGAAAATGTCTCTCCTGCCACAGCAGACGAAACTGGAGGGTGTAATAGTAGACTAAGGTGGTTTTGCAACACGGTCCTGAGACTGGCATACCTGGTGACCATGGCATCCCAATGGTGAGCAAGGCTGCCACATCTATGGGGGGGATCTGGGGTATTGACCCAGAGGCCTACAAGCACACATGCACAGATGTAAACACGGGAATGTCCACACAGACACATTCCTGATGTGCACAGACACAGCAGATTTGTGGCAGGATTAGAAGGCAAGAGTGCACTAAGCCACCCTCTCCTCACTTGGGTGCTTGCTGGGATGAACGCCAGGGTACACAACTGGACTGCTTAGAGACAGGTATCAAAAAAAAAAAAAAAAAAAAACCAAGCAGACGGAATGAGAGAATGCAGACCCATGAAGAAGTCAGGGTTGGGAGGGGGGGTGTCCAACAAAGGCACCAAGAAAGAATTAAAGAAATCCTAACTTTCTCCATCTCACCCCCCACTACCAAAAAAGACAAGATATCAAATTAAGTTCAATGTTTCAGACTCCAGCTCTTTGGAGATTACAGAAGAAAACTAGCCAGCCCAGACCAAGACCCAGAGTACAGGCTGGTTGCAAAAAGAGACCCCTGCAGTTTCATAAATAACTTATCTAAGGAAATCAGCTCATTTCCCCATTCTGCCCCAATGAGATGCTTTCCCTCTTCCCTATCCTTAACTACAAAAAAATCCCCCAGCACTCAGAAATGGAGGCAGGAAGATCCCTTAAGGTCAAGGCCAACCTGGTCTACAGAGTGAGCTCCAGGACAGCCAGGACTACACTGAGAAACTCTGTCTTAAAACAAACAAACAAACACAAAACTGTTAAAAATGTAACATTTACCAAAGGAAACAAATATTAAAATAGATTAATTAAAATAAAAACCATGAGGTAAGGCAAAATTTGCAATAAATATTACAATAAATGATTGATTATATTGCAATCTAACAAAAAAAGTTAAATGCATTTCTTTCTGTTTTTGTTTGCTTGTCTCTTTTCATCTCTAGGGAACTTAAGGCCTTTGTGAGAACTTCATGCATGTAGCACACATACGTGCATGCATGTAAAGCACTGGAACACATAAAACAATGTTTGAGTATGTTTTAAAGTGTCTAAGTGGCATGCATCAGGTAATGTCATCCTGTCCCAATGTTATGTTGTACCTGCCTGGTCCCTTTGCAGTCTTCCACCCTCACCGTGGAGACACTCTGGGATGGTACATGGCCTCCAGCATGATCCAAACATGTCATGTGCCTGGAAGATACGGCTGAGCCTTGTAAAGAAAGTGGATGCTCTTAGGTAACCCTAAGTCCCTCACTCATGTGACACACACATCCCAGCACTGGGCTGATTAGGAGTTTGTCTTTTAAAACAGTGTACTCTTGAGTTGGACACCAAGAGACTTTGAGAGATGTGAGCCTACTCTCAGTCTTAAAACTTTTAACTGCCTTGACCAGTGTGGCTGCTAGTAACTCTCTCTCATAGATCATTTCATTTGGAGGCCCAGTGAGATTTCCCCACACTCCATGGGACTCAACTTGGGTCTGGCCATCCAGGCCAGGGAGAAGTTGCAGGGCAGGCTCACGTTGACAAATCTTCTAGGGGTTCACTCCTCTCACTAAGTCCAGAGAGCTCTGGAACTGCAGGCAACAGAGTCCTTCTTACTGGGATGTAAGTCTACGTCTGAATTAAGTTCTGAATAAGAGGGATAGTCTTCTTCTGGATAAAGGAGGTATTGAGAGCCCTCTACCTGGTTTGGAAAGAGAAAATTCTCACAAGAAACTCTTCCCCAGTCCTCCACAGGAAGTTGGCTACCAATAGAAGCCAGGACCCCGGACCTGGATTTGCCCTTATAAGAGAGATAGTTTCACTTTTGCTTGAATGAATGGCCGACCCTGTGTAAGCAATTTTACATGTAATGGGCACGTTTGTCCCAGGGAGTTTTGTTTTGTTTTGGTTTGTTTTTGCTGGTGTTTCTGTTTTGTCTAAATCCCACAAAGAGGAGTTGACTGGTTGACAATTGAAATTCTGCTGTTTATGTTTACGTTTTGGATTCTGCCAAGAGGTGTCACCCCACTGTTGTTAGCTGTTTGTCTTACTGTCTAACCCCACCCTGTCCCGCTCTACTGTGAAAGCTCCACAGTGGGGGGTTGTTCTTCCATCTTGTCTGAGGCCCCAGCCTGGGCCTGGCTTCACCAGGCAAGGTCCCTGCAGCCCGAGCAGGCTGCCCTCTCCTTGGAAATAAGGATCAGGGAGAAAGAAGGGAGCTGCTCTCAGCTCTCTACCCTACCTGGGCCGGGGCAGGCTGCCTTGCACTCCCATGTGGCAGACTTCACTCCCCCAGCATCCTTAGAAGGCATCTTCCACTTCCTGCTTGAGGGCTCACCACCCACCATACCCAGCTCAGGAATCCAGTCATAGGAAACATCACTGCCTCCTGGGGCAGAGAGCAATGATTTAGAGATCTCTCATTTCTGTTCCCTTTTCTATCTCAAATCTGTATAACTGAATGACCCAGAACCCTGACCCCATAAGCCCCATGCCATAAAACCCCCCTGGTGTTTGTTGCCTCCTCCCTGCCCCCATCACCGCACCCCTTCCTCCCTTTGCTTCAGAGGAACAGGAATGTACTGGCAGAGAGACAAGGAAGTTGCCTTTTTGTTTTTTGTTTGTTTGCTTTTTTGTTTGTTTTGTTTTGTTTTGTTTGTCTCAGCCATTGCTAAGGATGCTGAAAAGTTACTCACTTTGAGATAGCTTTCAGTCTAACTACCCAGACTAGGACCCCAGTACAGTATGCATACAGTTCCCAGGTCCTGAACACTTTTTACCCATACTTTAAGTCCTGGGGCAGGGTCCCTGGATCTGGATTTGTTTTGGATATGGATCTGGGAGAGCTAGAAGATGTTCTTCAAACTAGGGTGGGGGGCAGTTCAGCTGAGTCGTTAGGCAGGTGCAAAGAGGTTTTAGTTCCTTGAGAAGTGAAGGTGATGGTGGTGCCTAATTTCTAGAAAGATTTTTGGGTGCTGTTCAAAAACCCACTACTTTGTCTAAGACTACTGAGATTCTTCGGGGCTCAGAAGAGTCTCCTGGTAGGGGTACGTCTCAAGCCATCACAAAAAGAAAGTTTATGGAGTTGACACCCGCTTTGATCCACTGGCTCTGGAAAATATAGGGCATTAAATTTGGTTTTCATCACTCCCAACCCCAAAACTTCAAAGGCTGTAGGTTGCAGGGATAAATATCTCTCAGCTCATCCAGGAGTCCCAGAAAGTTTATGATAGCCAGAACACTGAAGGGCAGAGGCAAGGTGCTGTGGTGGGCAGGCGGGCAGGCGGGCAGGCGGGCGGGCGGGCAGGCGGGCAGGCGGGAAGGCGGGCAGGCGGGCTGATGCTTTCCTATCAACTATCTTTGCGCTGCCTACTGCGCTTACTGCTCACATCTGAGTGAGATCCTCACAAACAAACATACATGGGGTCAGTGACCCATTAAAGATGCCAGTTTAGGGAGCCACAGGTTCTATTAAGGGGGGTCACCTCAAGGTAAAAGAACAGCCAGCCGGGGCCTCAAGTGGGTGGCGCCCTCCTTCGTGGTGGCCCTTTCAGCGTAGAAATCTTTCTAGAAATTAGGCACCACCATCACCTTCACTTCTCAAGGAACTAAAACCTCTTTGCACCTGCCTAACGACTCAGCTGAACTGCCCCCCAACCACCATTTGAAGAACGTCTTCTAGCTCTCCCAGATCCATATCCAAAACAAATCCAGATCCAGGGACCCTGCCCCAGGACTTAGAACAGTGGTTTCCTAAGGTATGGGCGGAAACAAGTCATCCAAGCTTGGCAGTGCACCGCCCACCAGTTGTAGTAAGTCTCTTGGCTATAACCACACTAATCAGGATCCTGTAATATCCCAGGGACAAAATGGCTAGACTGAAAACACTCCTTGTGCTAAATACTACTAGATGCTAACGTCTCCACTGCATGCTAAGCGGTGTAGAACAGTCATTTCCAGATTCCAACTCTGTACACTTAGCTCAGTTTCCTCCTACCAGGCCACCAGATCTATACAGTCCTGGGCCTTAAGACTGCCCTCTTCTCTATCCCCTGGTGCTGTTGACCAGCGCATGTTTGCCTTTGATTAGACTGATCCAGTGTCCCATGAGGCTAGACAGCTAACCTAGAGATGACTGCCTCCAAAAATTCCTCTAGACCATATGGGAAGGCATTACCAAAACCCCTACGAGGATTTGGGGTATCACATCCTAATTCAACTCTATTCTAATATGCAGATAATCTGCTATTGGCAACAGCTCTCTCCCCCCTCTCCCCCCTCCCTTTCTCCCTCTCTCTCCCACCCCCCCTCTCTCTCACACACACACACACACACACACACACTCACTCACTCACCTTACTACAGCTGCCCCAGACATTGGAATATTGTGTCTCCTTAAAGAAAGCTCAGAGGTGCCAAACAAAAAAGCTTACTCATGGTAGAAGAACTCTCAGAAATGCTTGGAAAGAAGCCATGCAGATCCCTGCTCTGGGTGGTGGTGCATACATTTAATCCCAAAAGAGGCAAGCAGAGCCATGAGTTTGAGACCCGAGCAAGTTCCAGGACAGCCAGGGCTATACAGAGAAATCCTGCCTGCCACAAAAACAATAATAACAACAACAAATATCGAACAAACAACAACAACAACAACAAAAGGGGGTACAAGAATTTCTAGAGGTGGGGATTGTTATAAAAAAGATGAAGAGAGTGGAGGAGATACGCACCATGAAGTGTGGTGAGGAATGGAGGCAAGAGAAATGCCTCTGGGGGACCCACATTGGGAATCCCTTTCCTCTGAGGGAACAGCCACATGCTGGTATAATACAGAATAGAGTTTATTCAGGGCATGGTGAGGGGAGTTAGTGGGTAGTAAAGAGAGAGAGGGAGAAAGAGAGAGAGGGAGAGAGAGAGAGAGAGAGAAAGAGAGAGAGAGAGAGAGAGAGAGAGAGAGGGAGAGAGGGAAGGAGGGAGGGAGGAGCAAAGAAATAGAGGCCAGCCATGAGCACATGGAGAGAGGGGGGGAATGGGAGGGGGAAGAGGAGGGGTAAGTGGGGGGAACAAGGACAAGAGACCAAGAGCAAAGGAGTAAGGGGGGCAAGCAGTCCCTTTATAGTGTCAGCTAACTGGGGCGGAGCATACCTGGTTGTTTACAGGTAACTGTAGAGTGGGGTATACCTGGCTGTTATCAGGCAACTGTGGGGTGGGGTTTAGAATCCCCTAACAGAGATTCTACAGGTTTGGGATTCCAGCTTTCACAGAAATGGCTGAGCCCCAGCGTTCTACCATGGCAGGAGTCCAGTCTTTGAAGGGAACTGAAACAGAAGAGGAAGCTTTCCAGGACAGATTCTAACCTACCCTGAGCCCCAGCTTTGGCATTGCCAGACACCTCTCTTAATAGTTCCACCTCTTCATCCATGAGACTTGGGGCATTGCAAAGGGCCTTTTGACTCAGATGCTAAGACCCAGACAGAGGCCTGTAAGCACGTCTGCCTGAGTGTCTGACCATCTTATCTGCATGCTGTAGCCACTACAGCTACCAGAGTAAGGGAAGCTGACAAGCCCACCCTAGGTCAGGACCTGTCTTTAACAGTTCCCCATGGTGTGGAAACCCTCCCAACAAAGGCAAATGGTATCACTTAATATCAGTCTGTTGCTTGATCAGACCCATATCACCTTTAGTGTGGTAGAGTCTCAACCCCGCAATGCTGGATGACAACCCCGAGGTCCTCCTTCGTGGCTGTGCAGACGTGTCTCAGGCCAGTCACCCAGACCTCCAGACTACTCCCCTGACTGAGGCAGAGGTTGTTGCCTGCTAAAGGGAAACCAGTTGTTAAACACAAAGGAGATTGCTGTCCTTGAAGAGATATGGCTTCCCAAGGAGGTCTATATTCATTGCAAGGGACGTCAAATCATCAAAACAGCAGAAATGGCTGTCTCAACCATTGCTTCTCCTGATCCCCAGCTCCCTTCCCAACCCATCTATTCCTAGGAAGAAGAAAAGGTCCCCCCACCACGCATACAAAATAGGATGTAACTGGATGGTAAATATTTCCAGGTTCAAGAATTATCCTCCCTGTACCCTTCAGGTGCCTTTCATGCGTAAACCACACCAGACCACTCGTCTGGGCACCACCAGACTGACTGAGTTACCATCTCCCAGGTACCAGATTCTTCGTCTCTGTGAGATGGTTACCCAGGCTGCCTCTTAATGCTGTCCTACATGCACAGGTCAAACTGAAGGCAAGAGACAGAAGGAGTCCTCCCCCATAAAGCCTTCTTGCTGGCTCTAAGTATCTGTTAGTGTCTGTGGGCACCCTCCCCAGAGAGAGAATACTCTTATAGCAGTCCAGACTAGGTCTAACATGTAACACAGAAGCCCCACTGAGCCCACCAACCAACAGAGTTCCAGGCAGGCTGAACACGTCAACTAGATTACTAAGTCCACCCTCTCTAAATTAAGTTTGGAAGCTGATAAAAAAATAGTGGCCCAACCCTTACTATTTACCCCTGGCCTTTTTTAGGACAAGATATGCCCCTTACAAGATTCAACCCTTCCCTCCCTTGAGGTCATGTTTGGAAGGCAACCTCTTTGCTGCCCATTTAAGAGACCCTATCGTTGAGGAAACTACTAATCAGACTCTTCTAAAGTATGTCCAGTCTTTCCAAAAAGTCCAGACTGCAGCCTGTTTTAGGATCCAAGTCGCCCAACAAGTTCCCTCCTCAGTGCTCTCTCAGTGTGCTGGGACCAAGCACACATCAAGAAGTTTCGAAAGAACAGACAGCTGTCTGGGAAGAACCTTACACAGTGGTCCTGACAGCGCCAGCTGCTGTCAAGGTTGACGGGATCTCTGTGGACATTCATCACTCTCCTGCCAAGCTACTCCAGACCAGGGCTGGAAAGGACTGTCTCACCTGGCCCAGATCCACTCATGCTCAGTCTCTCATAGATAAGATTCCTGGTTGGTTATGTACCATATGTCTTTTCTGCTTCTTGAAGTACTGGTCTCACAGTTATTCAGACAGGAACTTGGTTGGCCTTACCACCAGTCTCACCTGCTGTATGATCAGAACATTCAGCTTTCTGTGTAGTCCCACATACACTCTCCCAAGTGTATTCAGGACCAGAGAGCACCAGCTTCTCATTCCCCTGTGAGCTTCCCCCTGGCGGTACAGAAGAGCTGGTCCTCGCCTCATTCCACTGATGATAGGAATGGGGGTGGCAGGGACTGCTGCCTTGATTACTGTAGTTTCCAGTCAGAGGAGAAATGGGCCTATGGCAGATAGATAAGTCATCAGATACAGACATTAGACACCTTCATTTCTGCCTCAGGATGCTCATGCCGTGGTAGTCTCTAACCAAAGTAGCCCTCTGAAACCTAATTTTCCCATTCAGAAAGACTTTGTATGACACTGGGAGAGGCTTCTTCTGTGCTAACAAATTAGGAGTTATCGAAGAGACTTTACAGAAAGTTAGAAATAATCTAAATTGAAAAGTATATAAAAAAAATGAATGAACCAAAAAGCCCAAGAGGAGTTGGACTGAAGCAATGGCTGGGTGATTAAGAGCATCTGCTAATTCTTCCAGAGGACCCACATTCTATCCCCAGCACCTACATGGCAGCTCACAACTGTCTGTAACCCCTGTTCCAGGGGATCTGACACCCTCACACAGACACATAAATTATCAAAAATAAAATTAGAGCACACATCAAATACTTTCTGGTACCATAAAATGTTCAATTAAAACCCAAGGCTCACAACTCTGCTCACTGGCGTGGCTGACCTCTGATTCCTCCTTCTTTTAGGACTTGCCGTGGAGACTTGTATAATAAATTCTCTCTTAATGTTCATCAGACAAAGATTTGCCTTCATTAAGCTAAAGATCCCAAGTCCTAGTATTTACCCCTTAGCCAAAATCAAAGATTTGAACGTAACTAAAGTAATGGGGAAATGCCTAAGGTAACAGCATCCTTTTCCAATGTTATTTTGTGCCTGCCTGGTCCAGAAGTGAAAATTTAAGGATTCTTTGAAAAGTCAGTTGGATGGTGTTTTTCTGGGATAAACACATGAAGGAGCTTTTTGTTAAAGTGGCCACAGATGTGAAAGGCTAAGGCCAACTTGTGAAGGACTGTTTTGCTAAAGCAAACACAGAGGAGAAGATGCTCTGCTAATAAAGCATGTGAAAGGACACATGATTAAGGATTCTTTGGTAACAAAACACGCGTATTGGTTCAACTTACACTGCGCAGTTGAGCTGCATGTGTCAGGACTCCACAGAGAGAAACACACCAAATCACTTCTGGTGGTGTGCTGCAGTTTCTTGTCGCTTCCTCAGACACAGGCTGATTAGATGCACCGCTGAAGTAAGAGGTCCTGAGGCACGGCACATGAAGGAGGTATAAATAGCATTCAGTGACACAGAGAGAGCTAAGTCTGATAAAGCGAGCTGTACAGTGCTTGTGGGTCTCAAGTCCTCGCTGATCTTTGCTTTTGAGAGAGGCACAGCTGAGAACTTCTCCTGGTATTCCTGCTGGTCCCTCCTGCTGACTAGTGCCAAGGCTGAGGCCTGGCTGTCTCTGCTAGGTAGTGTCACTAATGTTGCTACCTGACCTCTAATGAACTGGACTGCTGGTGTATCCAGAAAGTGTTTGTGAGTGGATCGAGCTACCACTGCCTGCTGACCTGTGAACTGAACTGCTGGTTTCCAGACAACAGACGAGAATTGCTCCAAAGAAACTCTCTAAACAGGTCCATTCAAACAGGTCCATTTTCCCTGTGTCCTTTCTTCCCCACTACCTCTGGTAGGTGGTGGGCTATAAGAAAGCTTAAAACATTTTTAAAAAATCATTAAAAATAAGATTTTTAAAAGTTAAGGTTACATGGTCCCATCTCAGTCTTCCACCCCCCAACAACCACATTGATCTTGAGGACACTGTGGAAAAGTCTGTGACCTTGACAATGTTTCAAATGTGTTATGTTGTATCTGGAAGATGCTACTGAGCCTTTTAAGGAAGCAGATGTCTTTAGGCAACTCTAAATCCTTCACTAATATATCACACACAACCCAGCACTGAGGTGCTTTGGGTTTTGTTTTTAAAACACTATAGCCCAGAGCTAGGGTATGAAGATACTTTCCAGAGACATGAGGCTGGTCTGGCCATTAATAAAGGATTCAAAACTTTTAATTGGCTTCATCAATATGATTATCATGAACTATCTCCCATGGGATGTTTCATAAGGACAAATGACATTAATAAATAGTTAACACAAACCACAGACACTGAAAACCTTCCAACCTTTGTTTCACTCTGAGGGTGCAAGGAAGGCTTGATATCCACAGCACGATTATCTCAGTAGATACAAAAAGGTGTCTGTCCAAGTCCAGCACTATGTCATGATGGAGAGCCCCCAAAAGACTTAAGACCAGAAGGATCGCACCTCAGCATAACAGAGGCTGCATGTAAGAAACCCAGAGCAAACGTGACCCCCGTTGGAGAAAACCTAAAAGGATTTCTTTTATGATCAGACATAAGGCAAGGGTACCAGCTCTCTCCACTCTCACCCAAGACACTACTTGGATTCTGTATTAGAGCAGTAAGATGTAAGGAATAGGACAGATACAAATTGAGGGACTGGGGAGGTGGCTCAGTAATTAAGGGCACTGACTATTTCAGAGGACAGAGGCCACATTCCCAGCACCAACATGCTGGCTCACAATAGTCTGTAACTCTAGTTCTAGGGGATTCAACATCTGCCCTCCTCATACACATGGTCTACATAAATACATGCAGGAAAATACTCATATTACAAACACATATTTTTAAAAACTCTCTTAAGGAGACACACAAATAGGAAAGAAAGGCAGCTACCCTTATCTTTACACTACCAACAGAGGTTACAAATTGGAAATGAAATATCAAATGAGCCCTGTAGAAGAAGTGATCTGTACTTAAAATGCCTGGAAGACTCCAATGAAAACTTGTAGATCTGAGAAACAGTCAACAAAGTAGCAGGACACAAAATTATTTTTTAAAGTAGCTTTTTTATTCACTAGTAACAAATTCACAGAGAAAGGAATACATTATGTTCACAAAAACCCCGAAACTACTAAATAAAATATCTAGGAAAATACCTAGCCATTTCCTGTTAATTAGAACATTCCATCCAGGAGGAAAAAAGCTCCTTAATGATCAGCAAGGAAACAAAACTGATGAACTCAGAATTAACAACTCACAAATCTCAGGAAGCTCCTGAAATGTATGAGTAACAAGCCACTCTCAACTCATATAAATTGTGATAGCTACTGAGAAGAGGCTCATCTGCTGTCCTGCTGCCTGGAAATCTATTTTGGGATTCCAGTTATGGAGCTCTCAAGAGGTGTTACTGGTGGTGGAGTGGGCCCTTCCTTAATGAGTCATTATTGGTACTAGAGTGGGCCCTTCCTTGGTGCAACTGCCTTTGAGTCCTTTGGACTCTTGTAAGTGAAACAATTTCATGAGACTGTCAGTTCCCCTGCCTCCCAACATTCTTCAAGAATGAAATTGGGTAGATAGTAATGAATGTTCCACACAAGAGATATTTCTAATTCAAGATTAACAATGTTGAAAAGAAAAAAATAAGTCATGATATGGAAGTGGCAGCTCATGAAACAGAACATTTGAACACTGCTAAGAGGACACTAGCCAAGGAACGTTAGAAGTGTTACCCCAAGAAGCTTTACATCATTGAAGGGCTTGACTCCCATCTGACAAATCACAGAGGAAAGATTTAAAAAAAATTAATCATATGTTCAGGTGAGAATGACTCTGAACCATCAGGGCAGTTTCCCTGTTACTGAAACCACACCGGAGCAGGCTGTGTGGCGTGGGAAGAGAAATGCCACCAGGGCCCAAGTCCAGCAGCTCTGCACACACCGGTCACATCCTGCCAGTTCCTCACAAAGGTGCAGGGCACAGCAGGTGACATGGTTATTAGAGCTAGAGAGAGCTGGAAATATTAACCAGGAAAACACAAGTCACTGTTACAACTGTGGGCAAAGAGATGACCTGTCATTCACCACTGTCCTTGGCATCCTCTGATGTGACACTTGTACTGAACAGTCACTTGAGCAGTGACTGCTGGATACAAGCCTCCCACTCAGTGAAACTACCAAGGGGACAGGAAAAGGGCTGTCATCCTCTCACCTGCAACTCCAAGTTCACCTCAGTTAATTTGAGCATAAAGTAAGACTCACCAACTTACTTCTGTCTGCATGTATGCAAGTGTTCTTGTGTGTGCACACAAATGTTCACATATGAGAGAAAACAAATGGGTGTGTGTGCGAGCATACATGTGAGTGTATAAGAACACAGGTGCATTGTGTGACATGTGTGTTTGTGCATGCAAGTACTCATTGTGAGCATTCGAGTGCATGCATGAGTGTGAGCAGTGTGTGAAGTGTATGTACATGTGTAAGTATCTGTATGTGAGCATGAGCATGTGAGCACTGGTAATTATGTGTGCACACACACATGCATTGACCTGCACAGTTGTTTTCTTTTGTGGAGGCTCCCTCTTGTGACCACTGAAAAGGTTGCAGCTTAAAACTGCTCTGGGTAGAGATTATGTTTTTATTTGTGAAGCACTTAGATTCTCAGTGTAGGATAAAAGTTGTCACTAGCCTCATAGACAAATATGGGATTTCTCCTAAAACGATTTTATCTGTGTCTGGATAGCTGGTGTGGAGGTTAAGACTACTCACTGTTCTATCAGAGCAATGGGTACAGAGACCAGCACCATGTTAGTCAGCTCCCATTGGTAGCCTCTCCAGCTCCAGACCTGATGCTCCCCTTCTGACACATGTGGGCCCCTGTGCGAGCGTGCGCACACACACACACACACAAACACATGCACACACATGCAAAAACACAGACATGGACATTATAAATAATAATACAGCAAGTTTGAGGCCAGTACAATCAACACAAAGTCCCACTTTAAAAAGTAAAGCATCCATTCAGGGCCAGTGCCGGTAAGATCTCTCAGCAGGTGAAGAGCCTTTTGTGCCACACAGGCCTGACAACATGAATTTG
This sequence comes from Micromys minutus, assembly GCF_963924665.1. Taxonomy (NCBI): domain Eukaryota; kingdom Metazoa; phylum Chordata; class Mammalia; order Rodentia; family Muridae; genus Micromys; species Micromys minutus. Next base: position 258,905,631 of record NC_137969.1, read on the forward strand.
ATCCCCAGAACTGACACGAATGTGGAGGGCAGCTCAGGCTGGTCTCAGGGTCACCATCCTCGGGCTCAGGAACCTGAGGCACACTGCCTGGCTCCTCATATTAGAAATTAGAAAGCACTTTAGAATGTTTAGCTTCTCTAAGCTTGTTTCATGCCTTCATCCCAGCTCTCAGAAAGCAGAGACAGGCCTGTCTTTCATGTCTAAATATACTATATATGGAGATTCAGGCCAGACAGGAATACACAGTGAGACCTTGTCTCAAAAAGAACCAAGAGGAGGAGAAAGAGGAAGAATAGAAGGACGAGGAAGAGGAGAAGGAAAAGGCGGAGGAGAAAAAGAAATACTCTGCTCTTCACACATCAGTTACCCGACAGTAACACATCTCATAATGTGTTTGTAAGCTGTAATTTCATGTTTAAATGTAGATGAAGTAGTTTATCTTTAAAATGTCTAATTATAGATACCACTGAGAAAACTGGGATAGCTGTGATGTTCTTACAGCGCTCTAAGTCTCTGAATAATGGAAGTACTACATTCAATGTAGAGAACTTGGCTTTGAAATCTTCCTTGGGGTCCAGCTGGATATGCTCTTCCCCTCGCTGAACTATGCCTTAATGGTGGGGAGTTCGTGTGTATATATACATGAGATCAGATTGGGTATTTGTTCAGCATTGGTAGCCAAGGTTTGTGACTCACCACTGAGTTTCCTCAGAGTCTGTCTTAACTCTTGATTCTCTAGCAGCCTTTGCAAGCTGGGAAGGTAGTTCAGTGGCTGCTGTGCAAACATAAGGACCTGAGTTTGCATTTCTGAGAACTAAGTTAAAGGGAAAATGCAGCCGTGATACCAGGTGCCTGTAACCCTAGCACTGAGGGACAGAGATGGGCAGCTCCACCGGCCTTGCTGGTCAGCCCGTTTCTCCAATGTTTCACCCAAAGTTCAGTGAGAGATTCTGTCTCAAACAGTAAGATGGAGATAAGTAAGGGAGGAAGATACCCAATGTCAGCCTCTGCTTCTGCTGAGGAGAGCACAGGTGCACATATATGCACACACAGGTGCACACACAGGTGCACATACAGGTGCACATACAGGTTCACATGTATTCACACAAAGAGAGATAAACACACAGGCATACACACACATGCACACACAGGTGAATACACAGGTGCACACACAGGAGTACACACAGGTGCATACAAAGGTGCACATACAGGTGCATACACAGGTGCACAGGAGGTGCATACACAGGTGCACATGAGGTATATACACAGGTGCA
>NC_137969.1:258912481-258943701 GCF_963924665.1 Micromys minutus
CGTGACCAAAGCAACTCTTGTTAAGGACAACATTTAATTGGGGCTGGTTTACAGGTTCAGAGGTTCAGTACATTATCATCTAGGTGGGAGCATGGCAGCATCCAGGCAGGCATGGTACAGGAGGAGCTGAGAGTTCTACATCTTCATCTGAAGGCTGCTAGCAGAATACTGACTTCCAGGCAGCTAGGATGAAGGCCTTAAAGCCCACATTCACAGTAACATAACTACTCCAACAGGGCCACACCTCCCAAAAGTGCCACTCCCTGGGCCAACCATATACAAATCATGACAACCTCCATACTTCAAACTCTTTTTCTCTTTCATATCAGAAATTATACCCTGGTTTTCCAGTTTACCCAGTTCACATTCTGGATTTATTTATTACCTTAAGTGCTTAACTGTTTTGCCTATATGTATCTATGTGCACCACACATGTCCCTGGTCCCTACAAAGGTCAGAAATTGGTGTCAGATCCCTGATGTTGTCTGTGCCCTGGACAGCCCTCAACCCAACCCTATTTGTCCTTGGGGGTTGGAGGTGAGGTGGAGCAGAGTAGGTGAGAATGTCGAAGCAAGCTCGTTAGAATGCTGCTGTAAGCTCTTTTAATACCCTCCACACAAGCCTCACTGGTCCCAAGAAAACATCTCTTTTCCAAACAGCAAGTTGAGAAGTCTTCAATTAGGTCCTCTGGCAGGAGTTTCCTCTGCATCTGCACACACCTCCATCCCCCACCCCCAGTGTTTATGTAGAGGTGGCCACTACTGTACCTCCTAACCTAGGATTGGAGTTACAGGCAGTTGTGACCTACATTGTGGGTGCTGGGAATTGAACTTGAGTCCCAAGAAGAGCAGCCAATGTTCTTAAGCACTCAGTCCATCTCTCAAGCCCCCAGTTCACACTCTCAAATTCCTTACTAGGCTGGGGAGGATACCACTTGGCTGAACCTATACAAGGGGCAGGATATATAGTCATTCACTCAGAATTCACAGGATGCCTTAGTTAAGGTTTCTATTTCTATTTTAAAAAAAAGAAAGAAAGAAAGAAAAGAAAAGAAAAGAAAAAACAAACAAACCAAAACCACCAGAGTCAAAAGGCAAACTTGGGAGGAAAGGGTTTGTTCTGCTCACACTTCCACATCACAGTCCAACATCAAAGGAAGTCAGGGCAGGAACTCAGGGCAGGAATCTGGAAACAGGAACTGAAACAGAGGCCAAGGAGGAGCTTGAATTACTGGCTTGCAAACCATGACTTGTGCGGCTTATTCAGGCTGCTTTCTTACACCATCAGAACGACAAGCCCATGGGTGATAAATCTCTCCTTCTGGGGGGGGGGGGATGGACCCTCCCATATCAAACTTCAATCAATAAAATGTCCTCCAGACTTAGCACAGGCCAATCCCGTGAGAACATTTTCTCTGTCTCATAATTCTAGCTTGTGTTAAGTTCACAAAAATACAAATCAAAACAAACAAACAAACAAACAAACAAAAAAAAACCCAACCTACTAGGGCTGTAGAATTGGGATGTCAGAGTTAGTATGGCTTCCCAGGGAGCAGTCACTCCACCATTGACAGTAGCACAGAGATTAATAATAGCACAGGCCTGGTTCTGGCTGTACCAGGGAACCAACACCCAATAGAAATCCCCACCCGCACATATAGTTTCACAGCCCAGGTTACAGCTTGAGCCATTAAACATGTTTCACAGAGGCAGAAGTGCCAAGGACTGGTCATTTGGACAAATAAAGATAAACTACTCTCGTAATTTTCAGGAGACAGATCAGGCAGCTGTTAACCATGCCTGGCAGAAACATGCTCTTCCTGATAAGAGCTAGCTAAATTCTTTGTGTAACTTCATATTTCCTAAGCAACTTTAGTGCATCCCTTATTACAATCAATTCATTATTCTTTCGGTTTTTAATATCAGTTAGATTATTAATCACCATTGGCGCTGGGCCATAATTAGGTTCAGTCAGTAAAGAACTTACCACAGAAACATGAATATCTGGGTTTGATCCCCATCATACACAGAAAAGCTAGGCATGGTTGTACACACCTGTAATCCCAACACTGAGGGGTAGAGCCAAGCTTCGGATCCCTGAAGCACATTGGTCGGCCATCCTAGCCAATCAGAGAACTACAGCATTAGTGAGAGACCCTGCATCAAAGAATAAGGTGAAGAAGCAGGAGAGTGCAGCAGGTAAGAATACATATTCCTCTCGCAAAGGACCCATCTATAGCTCCAGTTCTAAGGGTCCATTTCCCTCTTCTGACCTCCATGAACACCAGGAATGCAAGTGTATACACATACATACGGATAGGCAAAACACACAAAATAAGAATGAGTTCTGGTAATAAGTAAAAGCATAAACAAATACATACATGCATACATACATATATACATACATACATGCATGCATATATACATACATGCATGCATACATACATACATACATGCATGCATACATACATACATACATGCATACATGCATGCATGCATACATACATGCATGCATACATACATACACACATACATACATACATGCATGCATACACACATGCATATATACATGCATGCATACATACATACACACATACATACATACATGCATGCATACATACATGCATGCATACATACATACATGCATACATACATACATGCATACATGCATACACACACATACATACATGCATACATACATACATGCATGCATACATGCATACATACATACATACATACATACATGCATACATACATACATGCATACATACATACATGCATACATGCATACACACACATACATACATGCATACATACATACATGCATGCATACATACATGCATACATATATACATGCATGCATACATACATGCATGCATACGTACATGCATGCATACATACATACATACATAAAGGTAGAGAGCAATTGAGAAGGACATTCAGCATTGACCTCTGCCCTTCATACACACGTATACAAACCTATAAGGTACATGTGGGCAAGTGGACATGTCACCAAACAGAACCGGTGAAGCTGAGCGAGCTCAGACTTGTGAATCTCTGAGTGGGGAACAGGAGTGGAGCCATTCCCTACCTCCCTCTACCTGCTCTGAAACAGAGGTAACCACCACACCCCACTGAGGTCCATGACCATCGGTCACACAGCATAAAACCCTGGAGTTCTCCATGATAATGAGGTATCTGGACAGGCCCCAGTGTTCAGCCAATGAGCTTCCCTTCCTGGGCATTCCTTTCTGCAAAAGGTATTGTATCCCTGTTCACTGGAGTAAAGTGTAGGCTCTCACCCATCAAATGAAGCAGTTTAAACAAGCAAGGACAGTCTCTACACCAAGAATCATCATGGGGTAGGGGTGGCGCTATATCTCCTAGAGGTTTTTCTTATCCAGCTCCTCCATACTCTCAGTGCCTACTAGGAATCAAGCTGGCCTACTAGGAATTCACCCTGAGCACAACCTTTCGTGCCTGTCCTGTGGACACCCAGGACCCCCATCCCTGACTTCCAGTATTACACCAGTAATGCCCTTCCTTCATCCCTTCCCCCCATCCCCCACCTCCATCCCCACCCATGTCCCCCACCCCTGGGTACATAAAGAACCACAGCATTTGTCCCAGACTCTGTTTCCCACTCCAGTGAAAACATGAACTGTGGACCCCCATTATTGACTTTCTTCTGCCTCCCCCCAGAAGCATGCTGGCCACAATTCAGGCACCTAAGCAGTGAGACAGGTACACACATGGACATGTACAAATACATACACACACACACACACCTACAGACACGCACAGGAACATGTCACTGGGAAGAGGGTAGGAATGCATGCTCTAGGTATCTGGCACTCATCATTGTGACCTGTGCTGGCACAGGTCAGGAGATGAACACAGCCAGACACACTGGGCACTCTACGCGCCCCTGGGGAGCAGCACACAGTGCTCTCTAGTGTCCCCCACACAGATGCACTGTGGTTCACAGAACATAGACCAGCCTGCAGCTAGCTCCTTGCTGTGGAGATCCCCCACAGATCAGTCTCCTGGGGGAAAGCAAGCTTGCAATTAAGTTTGCAGGTGGGCAAGAGAAAAACCAGTGTCTCTTGGGGGTATGGGGGGACCAGCTGCTTATAGAAGGCCAGCAGGCAGAATGGGTCCATGAGGCAAAGCCACACCCCTTTGCCCCAGCAGAGGTTCAGTGTGAAGTAGCACACAGCGATTCGTTCACAATTCACAGGACCTCTGCAGCGGTGGGATTATTAATGGCCACCTTCACTGAGTGTAATTAAGCAGGCCACCAGTACTTTCTCCAAGCAAATATTTTGACTTTCCTTCTCCTCTTTGTCACAATAAAATTCTCATCTGAGCTCTCTCTCATCGGGAAGCTGCTCCTGAGAGGATGCTCCTGGGAGAATGAATCTTTTTAATCAGCAGATCCAAGCTGCCTCCCCACCTTGGTCTTCTCGCCTGAGAGAACCTGAGGGTTCCCCCTGTGTCCTCAGACCTCCGAGGAGGAGAAGGGGCAACAGGGTCAGGACAGAGCTGGCACACACCGTCCCCTGTGAGAAGAACTGAATCACTCTCTGCAGTAGTCTCCTAGAAACCACTGGAACCAACTCTACCAGTGAGGCAGCCTCCTCAGCAACTCGGTGGCTTAGGAGATCACATCACCCTTTGCTTCCTGATAAAGCCAGGACAGGTTCCAGCTCCCTACTTCCATGCAGGGATCCTCCCACCAATCTCAGAAAGTGACCAACTTCCCCGACATCAGTAAAATGTCCCAGAGGCACCATCCCTGTGGAATTAGCATCTGTAATCTCATAAAGGGATGCTCAGCCCCTAGGAAGTACCTGGCCTTTGCTGTGGTGTGCATAAATGTAACAGTCAATAACTCACAGTGTCTAGAAAAATCCAGGCATTCCATTTGAGCAGCTGAAGAAAATATAAAGCAAGTAAGCTAGCAGCGTGGCCTCTCTGGACTCCAGGTCTGTGATCTCTGATCTTCTTTCTTTCCAGATGGGGTTTCCGTCTCTGGGACCTATATGAAGAGACTGCTAAGGCATGTGTAGGCATGCCTAACAATTCCTGGGGGGACTTCATCAACTAGATTGGCTGTGGCACCCCACCACCACCACAACCACACAAAGTCTCAGGTCACCAATGCTGGCCCCATAGATGCTATACCCCTGCCCCCACAAGTCTCCTGATTGTCCCAAAGAGTTGGATTGTCAGGCACATTTCTGGAAGCCCAAACAAGTATGAGTGTCAACTTTCCCATGGCACCCCACAAAGTCTTCAAGAAATTTGGAGTTAGAAAGTAATCCCCATGTCCAGAACTTGAGCAACTCCACCCCCAAGAGAACAGCTCAGTTCATGATGAACAGGACCAACTCCCAAGTGGAATTCTAACTCTTAGGAAGGTAATCAGGGCCAAACCTTACCTGGCCCATGTAGGCAGCAATCTAGCAGAAAAGGGTTGGAGAGGTTGTGGAACCCTGGTTTTAGCATCCAGGATAAAACTAGGAGAAAATCCTTGCAAGGAGAGAGCTCAGACCCCAGAGCAGAAATGACAGAGTGCTTGTCGGAGTCTCCCTCCTCCCACTGAGGCTCCTGAACAACAGCCTGGATCCACTCTGCTCCTCAGACCCCCTGTTACTTACTGTTTCCCTGTCAATCACCGCCCAGTGCTTTTGTAGAATGCAGAGACGGTTACTTCCTAGTCACCATGCCTTTGCATGTCACCGCTCTGCCTTCTAGGGATGGCTCCATGTTCAGCAGTGCTTGTGGCTATGTGGTCTGAGGCTCAGTGTTGCCTGGGTCAATTCTCAGATCCTTGGGGCAGGATGGCTTAGAACTTCCCTGTGTACAGTGACAATTGGAAAACACACTCATGGGGATTCCAAACATGGATTTTACTGAGTCTGTTGATTGTTGCAAACTTAGCAATGTTCCCCTAGCCTCACAAAAATGGCGTTGAGTAGGCTGAGATTGAAACATGCTTCGGAAGGCGGGAGATGCTCCAAAGTCATGTGGACCTAAGTTCGAATCCTCAGCACCCCATGAGAAGTCAGGCAGAGCTGTACACACCTGTCATCCAAGTGCTGGATGCAGAGACAGGAAGATTCCTACGGCCGGCTGGCCAGCCTCAGCAACTAGTGAAGTCTATGTTCATTACAGGTCTGTCCCTGGCTAGTGTTTGTTAACTTGATACAAGCTAGAATCCTCTAACAGGAGAGAACACCAGCTGAGAAAATGTTCCCATAAGATTGGAGACAGGTGGGCCTGTAGGATATTTTCTTAATTAGTTATTGATGTGAGAGGGCCCAGCTCACACATCCCTGGGCTGGTGGTCCAGGGTATTCTAGGAAATCAGGCCACGTAATGAATGAAGAATGAAGAAAGCCAGTAAGAAGAGCTCTTCCATGGTCTCTGCATCAGTTCCTGCCTCCGGATTCCTGTCTGAAGTTCCTGCTCTGACTTCCCTGGATAATGGGATATAAGCTGTAAAACGAAGAAAGTCTTTTCATCCCAGCAACAGAGAAGAAACTAAGACAGAGACCAGGCCTCCAAAACCAAGGGAAAAGCCTGGAGGGGGAGGGGATTGTGCAGTGGGTAAGGTGCCTACCATGCATCCATGAGAACTGGAGTTCAGATCCCCAGACCCTCATAAAAGCAGAGCGCTGTGGTACAAGCTCATAATCCAGTTCTGAAAAGCAAAGGATCCTGGGAGGCTAGGCATCATTTGAGCTGGAATGGCAAGCCTGAGTCCAGTGAGAGATCTGGCTTGTCTCAAAAACAAGGTAGAAAATAATAGAAGAGGATACTTGGAGTCAACCTCTGGTCTCCAAGGGAGCATGCCTGCACACACATGAGTAAGACACACAGGCTACACACACACACACACACACAACACACACATACATACAACACACACTACATAAACATGCATACAACACACATACACTACAAACATATGTACAACACATACATGCATGCTACACTCATACATACAGCACACACATGCATACAACACATACACATGCACACACTACACACATGCATACAACACATACACATGCACATGCATACAACACATACACATGCACACACACTACACACACATGCATATAATACTCACACTACACACACTATATACACATGTATACAACACACACACTACACACACATCCATTCAACACACACATGCATACGACACACTACACACACATGCATACAGCACACACTACACATACGCATACGACACACACACTATACACACATCCGTGTACGTGTGTACAAGCTCACTATACTTTGACTCAAAGAGAGAAAAGGAAAGCATGATCCTGTCCCTGAGATGTCCTCAGCCATAATGTCCCAGGAGCCCCATTCTTCATGGTAACCAGCTCTGCTTTCGTTAATCCTCGCACATCATGAACCTGCTTTTCTAAGCGTGGATCCAGGTTGGCTCAGGAGACAGGAGGAGACATAAGGAAGATTCTGAGAAAGGACCTGAGTCATAGCTGCTTCAGGATGTGATTATTCACTGAAGGTTCCCAGGAGACCTCAGAGATGCTGCCAGCAAAGCCTTCGCATACATCACTCTGTTACTATGTTTCTCAGCCCTGCTACTAGAAAAAAATTCTCCCTCAACCAAACACCAGCCCACCAGCGGGAACACTGGAAGCTGCTAACAGCCCATTTTCAAGACAGGAAGACTGTGACAGGGGAATGCGACGTCAGGAGCAGGGAACACAGGTGGCTCTGAGATGCTGGGCAATGTTCCAGAGTTTAAGTGACAGCTGGACACAGGTTGTTCTGTGCAGCCTGTTTTGAGGCAAGCCATGGTACCAGGAAGAGCAGGGCCAGGTGGATCTCTGCAGCCCAACCTCAGAGTGAGGCCCTTAGCAGCCTTTACAAAAGAGCACCAGTTGGTCTTACCGCTGCCTTGTCCCTGGCACTCCTGAAGAGGCTTTGGCATTGAAATGGTCTACTGTGGTGAGAATTTTGGTTTCTTTAAAAATACAGGTGCGTTACGGGAATGTGTTTTTGTTTTTGATCCCAGGTGTAGGATACAGGGCTGCTTTAGATGTCCACAGCATTTGTCATGCTCTGGCAGGGGTGTGATTTTGCCATCCGAAGGCAGTTCACGATTCAAATTCTGGGGACTTCTCAGAAAGTATAAAAATGACAGAGCCCCAAGAAAGGCAGAGGCTGCTGTTTCCCCTGTTGGTCCCTGTTGCTGTGGTTTGTCAGGTGGTCATGAGCAAAGAGACATTGTATATCCTGAAGACTGAACTTGTCCCAAGGAGCTCAACACCCCTAATCAACAGGAAGTAGTCTAATGAGATCAGTCCCCCTTTTCCCTTCTAACCTTCTTTCTTTCCTACCTAGTGTTGGGAGATTTGAAGGGATTGGGGTGGAGAAGGGTGGTAGGTAAAAGAACCCAGTAAAATACCCAAAAATATGGTTACAGTTCACGTATTGGAACTCCTGTGACTCCAGTATGTAGAAGGCTGAGGTAAGGTTCAGGATAGCATGGGCTGTAAGGTAAGATTCTGTCTCAAAACAAAACAACGACAACAACAAACTCACCGGCTTCCTACACCCCACTAGGAATCCACCAGCTCAGAGACTCCTGAAGAACACCCCACAGCAAAAATAGTTAAGCTTTTACTTGATGTTCACCTTCGAAAATGTCTGCAATGTGGTCCACTGAGCAAATGATGCAGCAGCCAGTCCATTTCCCCTAACTGCGGCCGAAGCTAGCTACGCGTGGCCACATTGGCCCTATGTACACACGCGCTGACCTGCACAGCCTCCTTCACCCACCCTCAGTATCCTTCTGAGCTTCCTCCCTGCATCTAGACTGGGATGTGCCACAGTTCTCTCCGCTCTCCTCTCTCAACAGTTTCTCCCCTGCCCAGAGCGTCTGGCGAATGGTCGCACGTGCAACCATTAATAATGCCTGAATAATCACGGCAATCTGGTCAGCAAGGCTGTGTTTTGATAACAGAATCTGCCCCTTGCATGATGCTTTATTTATCTTACCACACGGAGTGCAAGTGACAGCATCCATACCCAGGCAGAGGGGCTGAGGCAGGTCCTGGTGGCTTCTATTTGTTTGTGTGTTTTCCTCAATGATTTATTAAAAGAAACTATAGGCAAAAACATCTTTTAAAAAGATATATATCATTTTCCTACAGGCCCTGTTGGTGTTGGGTGTTCCTGAATGGAACATGTTCACAATAATCTAACACCTCAAACTGTCAGCCTGTCTATCTGCTGCAATGCGAGCTGCCCACTCCCAAGTGGGTCCTCCACCCCAGAGCCTCCATCACACATAGGGAAGAGAACGGAGAAAGCTGTCTCAATTCCTTACCCCAGGAAAGGGGGCCACCCTGCAGCTCTACCCTCCCACCCCCCACCCCTACAGCACAGTCATTGTCATCTGACTGATAAGCTCAGCTCTCTGGACCCAGACTCAAGAGAAAAGCCCAGGCCCTAAGGGCATTTCCCTCTCTGTTTTGCTATTTTTCACATTAGAAGGCAATCATAGCTGCCCATTATGGGACCCAGTACTCTAAATCTAAACACAAAATGTACGAATATCACTACAAGAAAGAAGAAAGAAAAATGAAAAAGAGAAGAGAGAGTCAAACTGTAAACAAATGTATGCTATTCTGGAAGAAATTGTGAGAGCTGTCCCACTAATCCATTACTTGGGACCTGGTGTCTCTGACTCTGTGCACTGACCCAGCTGCTGTTCAATAAACACTCCCAGATGGGGGCAACAAATGTAATTCTCACCTCAAGTGCTTCTCCGTCATTCTAACATGAGGACTCGGCCTCTGAAATAAGGTCCTTTCTCTCCCCTTGCTCCTCCTGATGGCTGTGAGCCTGGGGTGCTGAGAGGGCCTGCTGTGAGGCAGGCAGTAACCAGTATGCCCCATCTCTGCCTGTGCTGGCCCGGCACCTTTTCAGCAAATTGGCTTGTTTTTCAAGCTTGGCAGGTCTCCAAGAGTCTCACTTGCTTCCCTCCTAAGGCAGAGCCTGCCCGTGCCTGAGTCTCCTGGGCTCTGGTCAGAGTCTGAATTACGGGAGCAAGGGCAAGTGTCCTGGCTGGCTAGGTCAGGGTTGGATCTGGCAGAGTCTGAATTACAGAAGCAAGGGCAACTGGGCGTGGTGTGTGCACTAGAGCCTGTGTCCTTGGCACCTTGTTCTGAGTTGGAGGCTGCAGAAGGGGCTATCTTCAGTCTCTTGGGGGTCCCAAGTCTCCCTGCACTCAGTCTGCCTGAGGTTCTTCTCGTCACCAGTGTAAACTCGCTATACAAAGGGTTGATTTCAGAATGACATCTCCTTTTTCTGCATGACATCATTGTACAAGCACTCACTCTTGAACACATCTCACTCATGTCCCTGACTTTGGCTATGCCCTTCTTCTACCTAAATGGTCTCCCTTCTAGATTCATGGTGTGTGTGTGTGTAAAACCTAGACTTCATATGTGAGAAAAAAAGTGATATTTGTCATTCTGAGTCTGGCATTCCATTTAGCAAGATAATCTCCAGTTCCACCCATTTTCTTGCAAATGGTATAATCCTTTATGTTTGAGTATAATGTCATACAGCATTGGCTTTCACACATACATATGCGCACATACAGGTGGTTATGGGTGCACGCAGAGGTCACAGGTCAGATCTGAGTGTCTTCTTCAAACATTCTCTGTCCTTTGTGGAAACAACCCACTCGGCAGCTCACTGGTTCTGATAAGCTAGCCAGGGAGTTTCAGGGATGCTTGCACTGGATTTATAGACTTACTCCCATAAGCACAGCTCTTACGTAGGTCCTGGGGTCTATACCCAGGTTTTCATGCTGGCATGGCTGACATTTGCCAACTAAGCCATCTCCCCAGCCTCAGTACCATACTTTCTTCATCTATTTGTCTGCTGATGGGGAGCCAGACTGAGCCTGTTACTTGGCTGGTGTGAGCTATGCAGGCGTCTCTAGTCTGTGCTAGAGGTTCTTTTGATATGTATTTCCACGAATGGTACAGCTGAATCCTATGAAGTTTGGGGTTTTGTTTTACACTCCTACCAGCTGTGGATTTGGATGCGCTCCCATCCTGTTGTTAGGGCGATGACCATTCTGATAGATAGGAGATGAGATCTCTGTGTGTCTCAGTCAGGGTTTCTATTCCTGCACAAACATCATGACCAAGAAGCAAGTTGGGGGGGGGGAAGGGTTTATTCAGCTTACACTTCCATATCACTGTTCATCACCAAAGGAAGTCAAGACTGGAACTCAAGCAGGTCAGGAAGCAGGAGCTGATACAGAGGCATGGAGGGATGTCACTTATTGGCTTGCTCCCCCTGGCTTGCTCGGCCTGCTTTCTTATAGAACCCAGGTCTACCAGCCTTGGGATGGCTCCACCCACAATGGGCTGGGCCCTCCCCCCTTGATCACTAGTTGAGAAAATGCCTTACAGTTGAATCTCATGAAAACATTTTCTCAACAGAGGCTCCTTTCTCTGTGATAATTCCAGCTTGTGTCAACTTGACACAAAACCAGCCAGTACACTGTGTTCACTTGATTTGTATTTCCCTGATGGATACTGAGTCTGTGAACATTTGGTTTTTCATATACCTATTAGTCATTTGTGCTTCTTAAGAATTGTCTATTCAATTCATTCACCTATTTAGACTGAATAATTTAGGGGAAAATATTGGCATTTAATTTTTTAAAGTTGTTTATATAGTTTAAATATTTAATCCCTGGTCCTGTGAATAATTAGAAAGGGCTTTTTTTAAAAAAAAAAAAAAAAAAAAAAAAGGTTTGTTTGTTAAATAAATGAATAATTTATTTTTACGTTGTTCTGGTGTTTTGCCTGCATGTATGTCTGTGCACGGCCCGTAAGTGCCTGGTCCTGTGGATGTCAGAAGGTCCCCTAAAACTGGAGCTACAGACAGTGGAGCGCTACCAGGAACTGAAGGCAGGACCTCTGCCAGCACAGCCAACGCCCCGACTGCTGAGCCATCTCTCCAGCTCTTTTCAGTTCTGATGTTCTCCCACACCCTCTCAGGCAAGTGCACATGTGGAGTCCAGAGGATGAGTCTCCGGGCTTCCTCGGTAACTTACCTTTTTCAGACATGGTCTCTCACTGACCCCAGAGGTCACTGTTTTGGAGGACGCACTGGCCAGTGAGCCCCTGGGATCCACCCCAGCACCGGGGTTACAGTCTCACGTCCCATATCCAGACCCTGTGTGCACTTTGCCCGCAGAACATTTCTCCAGAACAAACCGAAGACTTTCCCAAATTCTGTTGGCGGCCTCTTCACGGTGCAAAACCCTTCCAGTAGTTTGTGAGCAAACTGTTTCCCAGCAATACTGCTGCCCATATGGGCACGTGGAATGGTCACTCGGTGTTCAGACTTCCTCCTCACATCCGCTCTCATGGACATAGACGCTAGATGCTGGGAAGGAAAAGGATAGGGGACAGAACCTGTGTCCTCTGACCTGTGATGGCAGGGCAGTGAGAAGGCCACCTTGCTCACGGGGACCCTGCAGTGCAGGCTCTCTCTTACCCTCAGCTGCAAGTGTAACTGCAAGGCTTCTGGGGGGGGGGGAGAGAGAGAGAGAGAGAGAGAGAGAGAGAGAGAGAGAGAGAGAGAGAGAATGAGACCTGGCCTTCAGTGTGCCCACGGGAGGAGGCCATGCACGTAGAAAATGTCACGTCTACTGTTTATATAAAATGTCATGTCTAGTGTTTATATTCTATTTCTCCTCTCAACACAAAAGGAGAGAGAAAAGCGAGCAAGTCCCACAGGGTCACAGGCCCAGGGAAAATCCTGCAGGGCCCTCAGCGCAAAGAGCAGAGCTTGGCCGAGCCCTTTGCATGAGAATCGGAGCCCCCCTCCGTAGAAGCCACTGCCAGGGGCAACTGGGGCTCGGACAGTTGCTGAAGCACTTCTTCAGATTTAAAACTGATTTTTTTCCCCTTAAGAAACCAGAAGAAAAGGGGGTGCTTTGAGCTCATCTGCATTACAGATCAGGTCTCTCCGAGAGAATCAGCCATCCATAATTCATTACATGTTTCCTGCCGGGGATGGAGACAGCCTGATCCTAGCAACAGAGTCATGGCAACAGGAGCGGAAGCAGAGCTGCTCCGCCCACCAGGGGGAGGAGAGGAAGGGGAGAGGTGGGCTCCTTGCTCCTCTGGAGGGTTGGCAAAGTTCATGGGGTTATAAAGGAGGCTGGAGGCTGAAGGTGGAGGTGGGTTTGAGAAAACTGGGAAAGGCGTGGGTGGGAGATGGAAGGGAAAAGCATGTGAATTTGAGCTGCGTAAACTCTAGCTAAGGCAAGAGGCCAATAGTGTGTGGAAAGAGCCCTGCCAACTGCCACACTGCCTGTCGCCCATCGACTTGGTATACAGGCAGGGTCACTAAAAGACCATGTCCCTGTCAGTTGTTACAAGAACTGCAGAACTCTGAAGAGCACCTGAATTCTAGTATGAGGGAGTCCGTGGCACTGGGGGACCGCAGTGGCACCGCAGTCCTCTCTTGGTTCACCAGAAGAGTCTCCATCTGGAATGAGACTTAGGGTGCGCTCTAGACGTGCCTGCTGTTTGCCCCCTCGCTGTCAAATGTAAATTCCCCCAAACTCTGACCACTTGATCCCGGGATCTGTGGCTCTCTGAGGCGAATGTGTTTCTTCTACATTTGACACAGCCAAGGATGCTGGAAGAGCCACTCTGGAAACTTGCAAAGCGATACGGAAAATACCATTGACAGTGTATATGGAGGGCATCATCAGAGCCACTGAGACCAGAGAAGCCACATAAGGGACAACTCTGGAGCTAAAGAAACCCTCAAAGCTTGATCAGTTATCCACCCTGTTCTCTAGGAAGTTATGATTGCCCACAATGCAACAGTGCCCTCCAGGGAGACCAGCATAGAGGTCTCAGGCATAGCACACACCACACGCACCTTTAGCCTGAGGGTGATTAGGTGACATATGTCAACTGCAGACACACTACTGGTGACCTGGTATCTATGCCATGTGAAGAGAATGCCACCCGACTTTACATTCCTCCATTGTCTTCACAGTACACACCCTCCAGAGCATCATGCTGGCTGCGATTTGTGGAAATGCAGCACTGGTGTAGGAGGAGCCCATGGTTTTCACCGTGTCTGCCCAGATCCTGAGTGAATGCCATCGGGCTTTTGTGCTGCCTCCACAACCACACAAAGATGAGTCTGTCTTAGGTACCCTGGAACCCATGCCAAACTGCTGAACTGAAGGTTATCAGGACCCTGGAAAGTTCCCGGGATAGTTGGAAAACTGATACCCTGAAACTCCTCCTCCCCTTGTACCCTAAATCCAAGAGGGATTCTCAGCAATGCAATGGGCCCAGTGAGCCTCAGACCAGTGTAGGAGAGGTTTCTCCCCCTCAACATCCTCAAAACTATGTCAACTGAAACTCTAGTGGGATTTTCTTCTGTTTGAAATGATGTTTACCCTGAGGTCTAGTGGAAAAGCTATCTTCAGACACAGGTCGATTTGGAACCTCTCCTAGTCTACAGAATTCATGTGGTCTGTTCAAAGCTTCCCAGTCTCGGTGCACAGGCACTGCTGTGACCACTACTGACCCCTGTAGCTGCTGGTGGCGGTGGGTAATTAAGAACATCGTCAAGGTGAGAGCAGGGTGACCTGTGACCTTGTATTAGAATGACACAGTGGCTCCTCCTGTAGGTGTGGTGATTCTGTGCCTCAAAGAATGGACTTGTGGCCACCCAAAACAGAGACTCCAAAGCGGCAAGGTCACCTTGGCAGAGAGATCTCCAACACACTTCTTTTAGGTTACAAAAACTGTAACCAATCCAAAAACAGCTAGGACACTGGATGCTTAAACTACTCGTGGTATAGCAAGATAGTTCTCAGCAGGGTAAATCACTTGCTCTATGAGCCCAAAGTCATGAGTTCAATTCCTGGAACCCACAGTAGAAGGAGAGAACCAACTCATCCTTTTCCATGAGCTTCTTGTCCAACTCCAGTCTCATGGCTATCTCTGAGATTTTGTCTGTCTGTCTGTGTGTCTGTCTGTCTGATGTGTCTATTTGTCTCTGTCTCTCTATTTCTCTGTCTCTCTATCTCTCTGTCTCTCTATCTTTCTGTCTCTGTCTGTCTGTCTGTCTATCTGTCTCTCTCTCTCTCTCTCTCTCTCTCTCTCTCTCTCTCTCTGTGTGTGTGTGTGTGTGTGTGTGTGTGTGTGTGTGTGTGTGTCTTGTTTGGGTGGATTCTGTTTATGTTCCAATCGAGTAAGGACTGCTTCCTTATCTTTGCCATGTGACCTGGTTTTAGGGTGCCTTTTCACTAGCTGTTTTATCCTTAGCAGCATCTAACTGTCGTAACAATAGCAATTGTCTTTCCCCGCATCTCTGGTGGTTGACCTATATGCATTCCTTCTGGAACCTAGAGATCTGTTTCACGTCATGACCCAAAAAGTGGGCTCTTGGCCACAGAAGGGCTCAACAGCAGCTATGTGGGTGTGGGTGGAGTGACTCTGGAGGCTCTGCACCTGCCCACCAGCTCTCCCGATCTTCCTCAATGGCTGTTTCTCCAAACCATGGATGTGACCACAAGCAAAGAGGAAACAGTGGTAGTGAGTGAGAACCATGGTTCTAAGAGTTGGGCATGACAGACTGGGGTGTGAGACAGATGCTGAAGGAAGCCTGCTATTCTTCAGCCCAGGAAGTAAATGTTTTATTCATACTCAATAGGAAGTAGAGCTTCCTCCTCCTGCTGCTGCTGCTTCCTCTTCCTTTTCCTGCTTCTTCTCCTCTTCCTCCTCCTCTTCCTTCTCTCCTTCCTCTTCCTCTTCCTCTTCCTGCTTCTTCTCCTCTTCCTCCTCTTCTTCTTCCTCCTCCTCCTCCTCTTCCCCATCCTGCTTCTTCTCCTCTTCCTTCTCCCCTTCCTCCTCTTTCTCTTCCTCCTCCTGCTTCTTCTCCTCTTCCTGCTTCTTCTCCTCTTCCTCCTCCTCTTCCTCCTCTTCTTCCTCCTTCTCTTCCTCCTCCTCTTCCTCATCCTGCTTCTGCTCTTCCTCTTCCTCTTGCTTCCACTTCTGAGAGATAAGGTCTCACTATATAGCTGTGACTGGCCTGAAACTCAATATAGAGAAAAGATCAGCCTTGATAAATTTAACAGAGATGAACCTGCCTCTGCCCAGTCCTGGGATTAAAAAACATGTGTCACCCCCATCCCAGGTGCCATCTTTGAAAGGCATCCTCTTAGAAGTAGCAGATCTGCATGGTACTACGGAACAAACTGAACACTTGAAAATTTCAAAAAAAATAAAAATAAATAAAAGACTTAAATTCCTGGGTTAGTTTTCTCTACTGTGTTTGGAAGTTTTTCTTGGAAACCATCAATACTATTTTTCTTTTTTAATTTGGGAAACTCACTGTGAGTTAAGTAGGATACCTCTTGGCATGATGTTCTGGTCCCAATGCATTTCCTTCTTTCTGGTTAAAATGCACACTGTCATGGCCATCAGAGGACTGAAGATCCCACCTCCAGCAGGAAGTCCTCTGAGATTGTCAGCTTCAGATAAGGGTGTAAGAGGAGAAGCAATGAAAGTGATGAGGGCCTGTTATTGCTTTTTATTATATGTATTGTACATATATTATGTTTATCTGTTATTATTTCATGTGGGAGGGGACACATGTGTGGATGCCAGAGAACGTCTCTGGGGAACCAGCTCTCTCCTGCCAGCACGAGGTTTCCAGGGTTTGAATTCAGGTTGTCAGGCTTTCTAGAGCCTTTACCCGCTCAGCCTTCTCACCTCCCCTGGCCTGATGCTTTCAAAGTATTAAAACGCTGTGGTGGCATATTCTCCCTCAGAGGGCTCCATGCTCACGGGCGGCATACACTGGGGTACAAAAAAGAATCTCCCGGCAGTGCTTGGCATATTTGTGTGAATCTGAAGATTGTTCAAAACAGGGAGGGAGGGGGGAGGAGAAGAATATGGGGGTTTCAAGAACTGGGGCTGCTGTCCACAGCTGCCAAACACGTCTGGCCATGGCTTTCCCTTGACACCAACTGTTATTAAAATCGGACATTGTAACAATAGAAACTGCTTCTACTGCGTAAAACTGCTCTGGCACAGTCTCTAAGCTACTCCCACACAGGTAGGGAGGCAGAAAGTGCAGGCTTCCTTGGCTCTGTCTCTCAGCTATGACCCACTGCTATTGCAAGCAAACCCCCAGGCCCCATAGCTGACACCAGCCTCGGCTCCAGGAGAAACGCTTAGATAACCTCCGATGATGAAAGCGGAGCTCAGAGGCAAAGTAAACCCTGCTGGACCCCAGCCATCCCGTATGCCTGTCCACCGGAGGTCGCAGCTCCGTATTGGCCTCACATAGGCACATTGCATATAGTCACACATGAGACATACATCCCTACATGGGGTTCATTTCTCTACCTTCTGAATTTGGTGCCCAAAGATGGCCGCCTCTATGAAATAGAGGCGGGCCACAAAGGTACCTGTCCCTCATCAGTTTTTGTGAACCAGTCATAAACAGCTTCATGTCTTAGCAGTTTGCTTATATAAGACATGATGTACTTGTCCACGTGCTCTGTGGAACTGCAGACATGGCTCCGTGGTTAAGAGCACTGTCTGCCCCTGCAGAGGAGCAGTATGCACATAGATATGTTCTCATGTAGCATGGGCTGGCCTCAAATTCAATATGGATCCACGAATGACCTTGAACCCCTAACCTTTCTACCTCCAACTCCTAAGGGCCAGGATGACAGATGTGTGCCACCATACCTAGAAAAATAGGGGTTTGTCTATTTGTTTGTTTTGGTAGTAGGGACTTCACATGTGGCCTCAAGTTCGCTAGGAGAACACTCTGTGATTAACCTAAATCCCTAGTTCTCAGGAAAATTCTTAGAGGTGATTCATGACCTGAAAAATGTCCACGCATGCACAGAAAGGTAGGTTGCAAAGACATGTACCTTCAAGGATTCAGCTTTTGCCCTTCTTGAAACATGTTCCTGTGCAATGTGTGTTAGGGGCAGAAAGGGGGACTCCCCAGAGCTGCAGAGGTGCCTGGGGCCCAGCAGTTTTAGTGGTTCTAAGATTTTTTCAGCTCTTTTTTTTTTTTTTTAAGATTTATTTATTATATATATATATGAGCACAGTGTTGCAATTCTCAGACACACCAGAAGAGGGCATCGAATCTCATTACAGATGTGGATCACCATGTGGTTGCTGCAAATTGAACTCAGGACCTCTGGAAGAGCAGTCAGTTTTCTTAACTGCTGAGTCATCTCTCCAGCCCTTTTTTCAGCTCTTTTAAGAGGGAAATGTGAATGTTAGAGGAGCTGTAATTTAGGAAACCCACCTCTACTGGAAGGTTCTAGAAAACAGCAAAGACCAATGCAAAAGCTTCTATAGGGTTTTGGGAGAAGCAGAAACTGGGCAGAGGTAAGCATTGTCACTTCCTGAGGACACCTGGCTTCCGTGTCACCATCATTGAAGAAGAGGGCAGCGGTCACTGACATAGTCTCTTTCATAGAGGGACTTGAGGAGGCAAAACAAAAAGAACTTGGCTTGGTGTCCCTCAGCAGGGCCTGGCAGCAACACCAGGACAGCCTCTTTCTGAAAGGACATGGAGCTAAAGGAAGTGATGTGACATCTTCAAGCACAAGAGTGACCAATACCCAAAGCATTTCTTTATTGTGCCTCCTTCCTTTCTCCTCTTACTCTTTTCTCTCTGTCCTTTCTTGTCTTCCCAATTCAAAGCTGACATTGAACGGGGATAAGCCCCTCATCTCTGGGCAGGTGACCCGGTCAGTCTCTCCTGAAAGACAGGCAGACACTGTGAGTCTAGAGACTGTTTCCAGCCAATCACAGGCCAGTCAGCTCAAAGCGGGCCGTGAGTGGGTCAGCGACCCTTCCCATGGAGAGCTTTCAGGGGTGCACAAAAGAGGAAGGCAGCCTTTAGTTTTCTCCTGTCAGGGAAGCTGAGAAAATGACCTTTGACTCTTGGCTCTGCAGGGGGTGCGGTTCAAGAGAGGTCATGAAGAAAGGCCCTGTGCCTCACACCCTCCCCTGGGGCTGGGAACCAAGTGAGGGAGAGGCCAACCAGAGGGACCTCAAGCCTCTCAGAGACAGAACTTTGTTTCCTCACTCCAGGAAAAGTGACCCCCACACACAACCTATATCCCCGGAGCACAGCTGGGTCCAACTGAACAAAAATGCTTGTAACTCTACAACCTAGAAATCAGAAAGAAGGGGAGAAAATTTTAAATCCAAAAACTCAAGGACAAGGCGTAGAATCAGGGAGCTCGTGAACAGGAGCAATCAGGACTCAGCCACAAATTGTGATAGTTTTGATTAAAGGACACATTGAATAGCCATCTTTAGTCTGCTTCTCTCCTGACGACTCAGGACATAATGGAGTGGATTGAGGGGTGACAGGTGACAGGGAATTGGAGGCAACGGTCCCTGCCTGTAAGTGTTTATTTTCAAAGAACTGCCCTCAGCCTCTACCCCCAAGCCCTCAGAATCAAGCAAACTGGGGCCAATCTAAGGAGCCAGGAAGACTGGAGGAAGGGAGCAGCCTCTGCCCTGACAGCTACCAACTGAAGGACGTCAGGGACATTCGGGCAGTGTGTACAAAATGGAAGTTGAAGTTTGTCTCTTGTATGGGACTTTATAAAGATCACAGGGCATCCCATGGGCATGGTCCATAGCAAGACGCAAAAAGGTGAAGGATCGCATATAACAACAGTATAAAAAAGATAGGGAGCATGTTCAGCCTTGGGTGGGAAGCAAAGACCACCTGTCTGGCCTAGGATATGACTAGGGGTAGAGAACATGGTGTTGTTAAACCCAGACTCCTCTGGAGTCTGATTTCTCAAGAACCAAGTACAGGGTGTTTGTGAGTCTTCTCTTCCAGAGCCCTCTTCCCAGTACCCAGCCTTCCCTAGGACTCCCTAGTGCACCCAGTATCACTCATGCGGGTCTCAGAGATGATTCAAAGGTTAAGAGCAGTGTCGGCTCTTCTCAAAGTCCTGAGTTCAATTCCCACAGCCACATGGTGGCTCCCGGCCATGTATACTGGGGGTCTGATGCCCTCTTCTGGTTTGTAGGCATATGTGCAGATAGAGCACTCATACATAAAACAAGTAAATAAATCTTGAAGGAGGAGGAGGAGGAAGAGGAGGAGGGGAAAGAAAAAGATAAAGATGTACAATATCACTCTTACCATGCCTACTCTGCTTCACCACGCAAGAGTCTACTGCAGGCTAAAGCCAGAAAAGCCATCAGCACTACTCTGAGGCCAGGTCTGTAGCAGGAGACGGGTGCCACGGCGACCGTGCACCACAAACTAGACACACCACAGAACGCTCAGGAAGTCCCAGAAGTTGGCGCTGTGCTCATGCACTGAGGAATGCAGATCGTATGCTGTTTCCCGCCAATGGGGCTAGAATTCAAACTTCTACCCTCTGGGACACAAGTTTGAATCATCCCACGCTACCTTATACAGTGTTAGACTCCCAATTATTCGTGCCCTAAGTTAGTCAACACTGTAGGCTGAGAATCCTGGCCTTCAATGGCACAGCTACTTCCTGAAGGTAAGGGGTGGGTGGGAGAACAGCCCTTCAAAGGAGTGAATTCAAGTGCTGCCCCAGCTTCCCAGACAGTCAATCCGAAACGGAATTTGGCCCTCCAGTTGAGAGTGGTTAACTACATGTTCCCTGTCGGACAGGAGGACGGGACTCCGCTCTGCCTGTGCCATCCAATCCTCTCCCCATGACCATTTTGCCCAGAGCACTAGGAGGAGTGATGACAGACCAGTTCTGCCCAAAAGATACAAGAGCTGCTTCTGGCTTCACTCTGAATTACAAGCGTGAGGCCGGATGGTGCAAAGGATAAACCATGGAGGATAACACAGGAATTCAGCCCTCAATGAGCACAGTGTGCTTATTAGCAGGGGCACACATCATGCACAGGAGGGTGTGGGACAGCCCAGGTAAACCCAGCTCCATTGTCCTTCTCCTTTTGGATTTAGAACTCATGGGGGGGAGAGGTGTCTGACCATCTATAGACTGGTTGTCTAGCAGCCTCAAGGCTGCTCAGAGACCTTCCCAACCAGAATATAGGTGAAGCTGGCACAGGGGTTATTACCAGAGGGGCAGGAGTGGACCAACCCAGAAGCAAGGGATCAGAACCACAGCACAGACATACCAGGCTTTGGAATCTCAACAGTTAGATGGAACCAGAAACAATGGTGCATGGGGTGGAGACGAAGTAGAGGAAGGACGTTTCCAAAGATAGTATCCAGTAAGCCCAAGACCAAGGACAGGACAATAGCGGGCTGATAGACATTTTAAAAGTAAAATTAATACAAGTTTACAGAGGCAGACGGGACGGGTCAGACAAAGCTTTGCCCTGGGAAAATGTGGGAGAATGGAAAGCCATCTCTACCTGAATCAAAGTGCTCTATTCACGGGTAAGAGATTTCACCAAGTTCCACACATAGACAGCTGTGTTCTGGGGACGGGTCTATATTTTATGTTTTATTTTTACATGGGGTCTTATGTAGCCTGGTCTAGCCTGGAATTCGCTATGTAAGGGAGAATGACCTTAAATTTCTGATCCACCATGCCTGATTTTATATGGTACTGGGGCTTTGTATATGGTACATACCTGTAATCTGAACACTTGGGAGGCAGGTAAGAAAGGATTGGGAGTTCAAGATCCTCCTTGGTAACATAGTGAGTTTGAGGCCAGCCTATCCACCGTAACATTTAAACACGTATAAAAGACTACCACAGCCATTGTGGTTGCACATGCCCATCATCACAGCAGGTCTGAAGCTGAGGCAGTGGGATCACCATGAGTTTCAAGCCTGGAATCCACGATGAGACCCTGTATTATAAAAACAAGAAAAGGAGCCACACATTCCTGAGGCCACAGCAAGAGCCCTAGAAAGAAAGCCTCCAAATTGCTCCTGGCACACAGAGGCCAGAAGAGCTGGGACTCTGGCTTGTTCTGCCGTTCACAGCTGGACGAACCCACTTGAGGCCAAACGGCAGAAGAGCAGAGGGAGTTCATGTAAAACTAATCTATCTGCAAAAGACCCAGAAAAGAACTGGTGGTCTGGCTCAGTGGATAAAGCCACTTCTTGTTCAAGCCTAGTGACCTGAATTAAATCCCAAGCCCATCTAAAGGAACTGATGCTCACAAGTTGTCATCTGACCACCACATGTGTACTCTGATACATGTGCCCCCAGAGTAATAATAATGATAATTTTAAGAAAAAAACCCAGGAAGGGCCTGAAAAGAAAGCTCAGTGGTTAAGCCCTTGCTGTTCTTACAGTGGACCCAGGTGCAGTTCCCAGCAGCACCCTCATGTTAACTCACAACCATGTGCAACTCCAGTTCCAGATAGTACAACCTCCCTTTCTGGTCTCCATGGAAACAAAGCTACGGGTGGTTCTCATACATACATGCAGTTAGGCAAACACTCAAACACATAAAATAAAAAGTAAATAAATCTTTTTTAAAGTGCACACACATACGTGCCAGGAAAAGGAAGGCAGTCACCGAGTCTAGAATACTGCCTTACCTTCCCCATTTCTTAATCTTTCATACGCCAAGAGGGAGAAAAGCACATAGGCACTAAGATAAACCCTCAAAGAGCTCGTACTGGAGTTCAGTGGGAAGAGTTTTGCCTAGCAGGCAGAAAGCCCTAAGTTTGACTCCCAGCAATTTGTTATTGGTCGCGGTAGTGCATGCCTGTGATCCTAGCAGGTAGAGGCAGGAGGATCAGAAAAGTTCAAGGTCATCCTAGGCTACATAGTGAATTTGAGGCCTGCTTCAGCTACATGAAACTTGTCTCAACAAAACACAAAAATAACCCCTCAAGGAAATAAAGCATGGGTTTCTAACCTAGAAACAATGTACATGTCTTTAACCTAGATACAATGCATGTGCCCCTAATCTAGAAACAATGTACATGTCTCTAACCTAGATACAATGCACAAGTTACTAACCTAGAAACAACACATGTGCCCCTAACCTAGAAACAATGTACGCGTCTCTATCCTAGAAATAATGCACAAATTTTCAGCTGAGAAAAAAATCCTGACCCTCTGTTTTCCTTCCTTCTTGTAGTGGCTATGGGTCCAGAACAGAGTCAAAGATCATGCCCAGTGGGACAGATTATGGCCAAGTTCAAGGGCCACCAGTTCTTCTTTGGAGCCAGGCACCTCCCTGGCTGGGGATAGCTGTTGTTTCTGGGGTGGAGTCCATTCCTTCAACTCCACAGTCCACAGCGGGGGATACACACTCCTCCTGGGCTCCACAAGCTCTCAGGAGAGTCCTGGGCAGGCTGGGAAGGCTCAGCGTGCCCCTGATTTCTAGCTTCCCAGCAGCTGCACGGTAAATCCTCATGTCAGTTCCACTGGGCACTGAGCAAGAGAAGCAATGTCAGCTCGGGATGGAGAATGAGGAGTTCGGCCACTCTGGAAGACATTAACTCGGAGCCTGGTGCACAGGTTTGCAGACTATGAAGAGCCTCCCGTTGTCACACTAACACTGACAAATGACAGCTGAGCCAGAAGGAATGTGACAGGCCAGTGCTGCTGTCAAGGAGAGTATGAGGGTATGGAGCCGTGGCCAGACAGCAGGGTCTGCCACATGAATGTGGACATAAAATTTGTAGCTCCATGGACGGGGCTCTCCTTAGTCCCCAAATCTCTGTTCCTGTAGACTTTACTCTTCCACCTGATGTTTTCTTCAAAGGCTGGAGGATTGAAAAAGAGGTGGTTCCAGTACTAAACAACCAGGGTAAAGCAAGAACTCGGGGCATGTCTGGGAGGTGGGCAGCCTTCCTGGAAGACAGGTCCTAATTGTTGCAAGCAAAGGAGAGGAAGATGGCACCCCAGCCTAACTGTGGGCTCCTCACATCACCCATGGCAGATGGTGTTAATCCTTGGTGGTTAGATTGTCAGAACACACACGGTGCACCTAGGACAGTGGCCACTACAGCCTGTGGGTTAGATGACTGGTTCCTCAGATGTCATGACAAAGCACGTGACATAAGAGGGACAGCTCTGGAAACCGTATACCTGAAGTCTGGGTGTCTCCCTTCCTCTAACACAAGGACGGCTCTGCTCTGTTTCCATCTCCCTGTCTCCACATGGCCTCCTCCCCCTCCTCTGTCTGTCCCTGAGCAGCCCCCTCTTTTCCTGTTGCCACGTATCCTCCTTCCCGTCTCCACACAGCTCCTTCTTCTCTATCTCCATGGCTTCCTCTAGGTCTCCACATGGCCTTTTCTGTGCCCACACATCTTCTTTCTGTCTCCATATCGCTTCTCCTCCCCCCTCCTCCCCCCTCTCCTCCTCGCCCTCCTCACCTTTTTCCTCCCTTTCTTATTCCTCTCCCCCTCCTCCTCCCTGTCTTCCTCCTCCTCTTCGAAACTTCACACACGGTGTCTTATAAGAACAACAGCCATTGGATGGTCCAACCCTGGATAGTCTCACCCGAACTAGACTGTAGAGATCTCGTCTCCAAGCAATACCACCTTTGCAAGTACAAGTGTGGGAATGACTTGCTTATGTCCCTGACAACCCAGCCTACAGTGGTTAGTCCGGTAGGATGCTCTTATTAACACTCCCACCCCTAGAGACAGCATATGTTACCCATGGCTGATAGAAACCCTTGTCTGACCATTTCCAGCTCCAAAAATCTTTTATTAAAAAAAGGTGACATCTCATGTGGCATTGGAATTGGACACAGGCCCTTGTACATGTTTGAAACGCAGTACACACAGCTGAGCTATACCCCAGTTCTTGACTCTCTAATTCTAACCTACTCTTAGAACCAGCTTCTAGCTCCAATAGTAAGTTGAAGACAAGGAACCAGTTACCTGAAGACCTCCCACCCTCCAAGAGGGCATCCCTGGCCAAGGACCATCTGGGAACAGCTGGCATGGCTTTCTTTCAACAAAAAGTTAGGCAAAGATAGACCAGAAGCCAGATATAGTACAATGCATTTTAATGTCAGCCACTCCAAGCTGAAGCAAGAGACTTACAAGTTCAAAGCCCCACAGAGGAGTGAGTATGTGTACACCCAGAACTCCTTTTTCATGCTGTCTTCAGAGAACCCAGTCTAAAACAGTGAGTAGTGTAAAACTGAGTTCAGCCAGGCCCAGAAGCCCACACCTTTAATCAGAGCACAAGCAAAGGCAGGCAGACGGGTGTGAATCCAAGGCCAACCTGGGCTACATAGTATGTTTCAGGACAGCCAGGTACTCTGTGAGTGGGGCGCGTGTGGTAGAGTCATGGAAAGGTCTACTGTGATTCAATCGTGAGCAGGTCTGTGTCTATCAAAAGAGTGCTTCCTGGCTCCACACAGGCTCTGTACCCCTGGTGAATGTTGGTCATCTGTGGACGGGTGGCTGACTCTGGTAGCAGCTACCAGCTCTGCCTAATTCCCTGGTGGTGTTACCTAACACCTGGAGTGAAGGCTCTTCCCTGGGCACATGCTTCTTAGCTCTGCTCCCTCTGCACTGGGAGAAAAGTGTTTTCAACTAAAGATGATGAAAAAGGAAATCATCCAACTTTTCCCTCAAGGTGCATTCCCGACTGGTCACACCAAGCTTGGCGTGAATCACAGCGGCCAGCAAAACAGACTGTATCTGTGCTGTCGGTCCCTACAGAGCAACGTGAGGTTCACAGCTTCTGGAGATTTCTGAGATTGTTGGTAACCATCCTCCTCATTAGTGGTCACAGATTGTGTGTGTATGTGTGTGTGTGTGTGTGTGTGTGTGTGTGACAATGGAGCGTCAAGCAACGGCAAATCTGTCACTCAGTGTTGACTGCCACTGGCGAGTGATTCCATTCCTGTTTGATCTTTCAATTCAAAGAAGAGTCCTACTTTTATTTTTTTTAAACTTGGACTTTCAGCATTTTCTCATATCTACCATTTGGACTCTTCATAAGGAGCTTCTAAAATTCAAAGGCCTGACTTGCATTAAGTACACGCACATTTCTTTAGCAATACTGTATCTTAACTGTCTACTGAATGTCATAGACAGCTACAATCTACTGCTATTAACACCAAATTTAAAATTTTCTGATTACTAGTATGTGTCCTTGAAAGTGGTAACAAACTTTTCTATTTCAGAGCAGCTACTGTTTGAGCCAAGGGGTCATGTTTTATGACAACAGTTCGCTCTTTACAGCTTTGTTTAATGATCTGAGACTGGAGATGCAGTCAGATTAACTTGGTCTAAACTGGCTGTGATAAACAGAGTCAGTACTGAAGAGAAGAGGTGCACACAGCAGAGTCTCCATATGCAGGGCCCAGCCCAGTCCTGGTGACACACGGCTGCATTTAAACTACAGAGCTCCAGCCCAAGGCGCCACAGCCTCTGGTCTAAACCAACTCCTATCGCTGTGTGAGATCACTCAGCCTTGACTGTCTTGGATTTATGTTCTCCAAGGTGTATAGCACTCAGAGCTAAGTGTTTCTCAATATAGCTAAGAACTCAGGGACGAGGTGTGAGAGCTTGCATAAAAAGGAAAGAGTGGGTGTGCTTCTAGCGGTACCCCTCCTCGTCCCACATGACCACCATGTGTTGAGCCTACACCTAAGAACGCAGTGCACAGCATGTCGAGGGGAGCAGCCTTCCCCCCAAAACCGCATGGCTTCCGCAGTTATACAGAGAGGTGCTGGAGATTCCACTGCTACCATGGTGCGTACACAGCTTCAAGTTCTAACAATATGCTTCCTGTAATATTTGGCTAGCAAGTCTCATACGTCAATCAGACATCAACTGACCTTCCTCAAGACTGAAGCCAGAGGGCAAGCAGGATGGCTCACTGGATTAATGCCCAGGTTGCTAAGCTTGACAACCTGAGTTTGTTCCCTGGGACTCACTGGGTAAAAAAGAACCAGCTCTCAGGTGTCCTTTGATCTCTAAATGGCCACTGTGCATACCAGCTCACAACACACACACACACACACACACACACACACACACATACACACATATGCACACACATGCATCCACACAGGCACACACAAGCACACACATGCACACAAATATTCTAAGATATTATTTTAATAAAAACCTAGGGCTGGATGTGGCGGGACATGCCTTTAATCCTACATTATGGAAACAGATGCAGGCAGACCTGTGAGTTTGAAGCTCGCCTGCTTTACACAACAGGTTATAGGCTGAGCAGTGTTATGTAGTGAAACCCCATATTCAAAAAAAAACTTGAATGGAATTTAATTTACAAATTAAACCCTGGAGCTATTTGTGCTGTACGCACATGTAACTTCGGGCTGTGCACACACGTAACCTCAACACCCAAGAAGCCGTAGACTAGGGGACTAAAATTTCAAAGTCATCCTGAATCACAGACAGAAACTGATGCAAAAACAAAAGCAGAATCTGCAGCCAATTCACACAAACTGCTCTGGAGTCCTGGCTGCTGCTGACTTTGGAAAGCTCTGTGGGATGGAGACAGTAGCTGTGAGTCTATTCCATGTCTCGGGGCTCCTGCTTTTTAGAGCACATCTCATTAAAGACGATGACTTTTCTTACAGACACGACTAGAGTTGAGATATTCTGATACTCTCATTTTATTCTACAACTCAAGCTTTTTTTCTCATTTGCATAACAATTTATAGAAAGGAGGGGACACAAGGAAGCACGGACCTGTGTCACACCGGATTAATCGGGAAGGTAGACAGTAACATCTGCCACATTAGCCACCTTCCTCGGGTTTTAAACTGCAACCCAAAGAGCAGAGCGTTCAAGTGATCCTGACTCTGAACCATCAGGGCAGTTTCCCTGTTACTGAAACCACACCGGAGCAGGCTGTGTGGCGTGGGAAGAGAAATGCCACCAGGGCCCAAGTCCAGCAGCTCTGCACACACCAGTCACATCCTGCCAGTTCCTCGCAAAGGTGCAGAGCACAGCAGGTGACATGGTTATTAGAGCTAGAGAGAGCTGGAAATATTAACCAGGAAAACACAAGTCACTGTTACAACTGTGGGCAAAGAGATGACCTGTCATTCACCACTGTCCTTGGCACCCTCTGATGTGACACTTGTACTGAACAGTCACTTGAGCAGTGACTGCTGGATACAAGCCTCCCACTCAGTGAAACTACCAAGGGGACAGGAAAAGGGCTGTCATCCTCTCACCTGCAACTCCAAGTTCACCTCAGTTAATTTGAGCATAAAGTAAGACTCACCAACTTACTTCTGTCTGCATGTATGCTAGTGTTCTTGTGTGTGCACACAAATGTTCACATATGAGAGAAAACAAATGGGTGTGTGTGCGAACATACATGTGAGTGTATAAGAACACAGGTGCATTCTGTGACATGTGTGTTTGTGCATGCAAGTACTCATGTGTGAGCATTCGTGTGCATGCATAAGTGTGAGCAGTGTGTGAAGTGTATGTGCATGCCTGTGTTTCTGTATTGAGCATGAGCATGAGTATTAGTGTGTGCAGACACACACATGTGAGCATGCTTGTGTGAACCAGTCTTCAAAAGCATTCAGTGACAGTCATTTTCTTTTGTGGAGGCTCCCTCTTGTGACCACTGAAAAGGTTGCAGCATGAAGCTGCTCTGGGTAGAGATTGTTTTTGTGAAGCACTTAGATTCTCAATGTAGGATAAAAGTTGTCACTAGCCTCATAGACAAATATGGAATTTCTCCTAAAACAATTTTATCTGTGTCTGGATAGCTGGTGTGGAGGTTAAGAGTACTCACTGTTCTATCAGAGCAATGGGTACAGAGACCAACACCATGTTAGTCAGTTCCCATCGGTAGCCTCTCCAGCTCCAGACCTGATGCTCCCCTTCTGACACGTGTGGGCCCCTGCGCGCGCATGCACACACACACACACACACACACACACACACACACACATGCAAACACACATGCACATGCAAAACTGTGCACACATACATTATAAAAAAAATAATACAGCAAGTTTGAGGCCAGTACAATCAACACAAAGTCCCACTTTAAAAAGTAAAGCATCCATTCAGGGCCAGTGCCGGTAAGATCTCTCAGCAGGTGAAGAGCCTTTTGTGCCACACAGGCCTGACAACATGAATTTGATCCCCAGAACTGACACGAATGTGGAGGGCAGCTCAGGCTGGTCTCAGGGTCACCATCCTCGGGCTCAGTAACAAGAGGCAAACTGCCTGGCTCCTCATATTGGAAATTAGAAAGTACTTTAGAATGTTTAGCTTCTCTAAGCTTGTTTCATGCCTTCATCCCAGCTCTCAGAAAGCAGAGACAGGCCTGTCTTTCATGTCTAAATATACTATATATGGAGATTCAGGCCAGACAGGAATACACAGTGAGACCTTGTCTCAAAAAGAACCAAGAGGAGGAGAAAGAGGAGGAATAGAAGGACGAGGAAGAGGAGAAGGAAAAGGAGGAGGAGAAAAAGAAATACTCTCCTCTTCACACATCAGTTACCCGACAGTAACACATCTCATAATGTGTTTGTAAGCTGTAATTTCATGTTTAAATGTAGATGAAGTAGTTTATCTTTAAAATGTCTAATTATAGATACCACTGAGAAAACTGGGATAGCTGTGATGTTCTTACAGCGCTCTAAGTCTCTGAATAATGGAAGTACTACATTCAATGTAGAGCACTTGGCTTTGAAATCCTCCTTGGGGTCCAGCTGGGTATGCTCTTCCCCTCGCTGAACTACGCCTTAATGGTGGGGAGTTCGTATAAGGGAGATCAGATTGGGTATTTGTTCAGCGTTGGTAGCCAAGGTTTGTGACTCACCACTGGGTTTCCTCAGAGTCTGTCTTAACTCTTGATTCTCTAGCAGCCTTTGCAAGCTGGGAAGGTAGTTCAGTGCCTGCTGTGCAAACATAAGGACCTGAGTTTGCATTTCTGAGAACTAAGTAAAAGGGAAAATGCAGCCGTGATACCAGGTGCCTGTAACCCTAGCACTGAGGGACAGAGATGGGCAGCTCCACCGGCCTTGCTGGTCAGCCCGTTTCTCCAATGTTTCACCCAAAGTTCAGTGAGAGACTCTGTCTCAAACAGTAAGATGGAGATGGGTAAGGGAGTGAGATACCCCATGTCAGCCTCTGCTTCTGCTGAGGAGAGCACAGGTGCACATATATGCACACACAGGTGCACATTCAGGTGCACACACAGGTGCACATACAGGTGCACATACAGGTTCACATATATTCACACACAGAGAGATAAACACACAGGCACACACACACATGCACACACAGGTGAATACACAGGTGCACATACAGGTACACACACAGGTACACATACAGGTGTGTACACACTGGTGCACATACATGTGCATATACAGGTGTACACACAGGTGCACATACATGTGCATATACAGGTGTACACAGGAGTGCACACACAGAGATTAACACACAGGTGTATGCACACATGCACAAACAGGTACACACACAGTTATACCCACATGTGGGCATGCACACACATGCTCTCAAGCACTCACACACACATACATACACACACACACACACACACACAGAGGAATAACATGCATATTGGATTTGTTGCTGAATCATTTATCTTATATTGTTCATTTTATTTACTGTGCCACCTAAATGGTTACAGAGTAAAATCAAAGTTTCCTCAAAAGGCTTATATCTAAAACCTATATTCATTTTATGGAGATTTGGGTGCATATTTTATATTGTTTCTTTAACTTCATCTTGCTCTTGAATAACTAATTTTGTAGTGTGCTTCTGTATTTCATGCAGTAGCCCTGGTAACTGAATTTTAAAATCTTTCTTGTTGTATGCAAAATTACCTAGAATAGATCTTCCACTATCAGTGTTTTGGAGGCCCATAGTCTACTGGTCTGAATATATATTTTAAAAGATGTAATCAAATTTCATTTTTATTAGTTTTTATTATTTAAAAAATTATGTGCATGGGTGTTTTGCCTGCATGCATGTTTGCACCCCAAATGTATGCTTAGTGTTTTCAGAGACTGGAAGAAAATGTTAGATCCCCCTGAACTGTCGTTACAGAGGGTTGTGAGCTGCCACATCTGTTCTGAGAATCAAGACTGGGTCCTCTGAAAAGAATCAGCCTGTGCCTTAACTTTTGAGCCATCTCTCCAGCCATTTTTTTTGTTGTTGTTGTTGTTG